>NC_088209.1:12269160-12615508 GCF_037126465.1 Ornithodoros turicata | reverse complement strand
ATACGTGTGTATATTTTCTGATGGGGGCAAAGATGAATTCGCGCTTCACGAATGCGATTGTGCCGCGGAACGCATGCTTGCCTTCCCCTAATGGCTTCCTTGTGTGCGTAGGTTCACTCAAAGATAGCAGCAGCCATGATGCTGACCTGTCGCATGTCCACGATGAGCGACCAGGATCCCCTGTGGACCACAGTTTTATGGTGAGTGAAGCTTAAGGAGTGTGTGAAGGCGGGGTAGTTGGTGTACATTCATCGTGATAAAGCAGCACAAAGACGCGGACAAAGAAGGAAGACAGGGCGACTGCTAACTCTCAACTGGCAGTTTTTACTAAACAAAGCATGTTTATATACACAAAAGAAAGGTTGGTGCCTGCTCCTAGTCACATGGCACCATCGGGTTACACTGCAACGTGTTCCCGAGATAACTTATCTCCGCGGGGGAGAGGCTCAGTGACGGAGCGCTTACGCATTCATCATCGTCGTTTGCATCCTCGCTTTGCACTGTCGTGACTGTGGGTGCAAACCAGACCTCGCGCGAACAGATGTACTATCAGTACACAATGAGCAGCTAACAAGGGAAATAGTAGAGGCATTTTTTATTACGAAACACGACGATGATGAATGCGTAAGCGCTCCGTCACTGAGCCTCTCCCCCGCGGAGATAAGTTATCTCGGGAACACGTTGCAGTGTAACCCGATGGTGTCATGTGACTAGGAGCAGGCACCAACCTTTCTTTTGTGTATATAAACATGCTTTGTTTAGTAAAAACTGCCAGTTGAGAGTTAGCAGTCGTCCTGTCTTCCTTCTTTGTCCGCGTCTTTGTGCTGCTTTATCACGATGAGTGAAGCTTCTTGCATTGTATGTTGTAGACTAGTTATTAGAGCACTGCATGGGCACGGGGTTACCCAAAAAACCCGAGCCCCCTCCCCCAGGTCGGCTAAAGCCTTCTTTTTGCGGGCCTGGGATGGGCTTGGGGTTCACCATTATGGGCCCCGGCCTGGCCAGTGCCCATACTTTGTCTGGCCTATGTTGGAGTCGAGCCTGTACCTGTATTACCCCTCTGTTTATTAGGCACGGTCAAACTTTCCAGTCTGATGCACTGGGCCATGCAGGGAAGCCATGCCCAAGCCGGGAAGATAGTTGCTCGGGCTGGGGTTTGGCCGAGAAACTTAGAATCTTTCAGGCTTTGGGCCAGGTCTGGGCTAGGTATGCAACCGTCGATCCGGGCACGGTGCAAAAGATAATTATTGCTGATTTTGGTAGATTGAATTCCGTGCAGACTCCACTCAACGGCATTACCTTTGTAGCTTTTTGAGATGCAGGCTGGTTGTTTGACAGCATTTTTTGTTGTTGTTGTTGTTGTTGCACTGCACGTTCAAAGGCAAAAGAATAGAAGGGAACAGAAAGGAGAGGCAATTGAAGAGGGAAGTATTGCAGATAGATTACATGAATAAGCATAATTATGAACAGGAGGACATAAGCTGAGAGCAGTACTTACAGGGAAGCCAACATAGAATAATAGTTAGTGTCCTATCCAGACATATTATTATGCAAACTGTTTGACTGCATCATAGTTGGGGGGGGAATGTGCTACGAAGAAATTTCATTGTGTTTTCAATTCAACCACCTATCAAACTATCACCCCTCGCCCCCGGCCACCAACCTTCATGGATTCAGTGCCCCCATCCTGTCTTTCTTTGGTTCTCAATGCTTTGCAATGTGTACTCTGGAACTTACGACATGTGCCTTAAACAGAAGAGAGCTATACATTGTGCAGGACAATGCGTAACGTTTGTCTGGTCCTGGCAGGAGTATGCAGTGCGTGGTGAATTTCCGGAAATCCATAAGTCCTCCGTGGAACCTGCACCTGCCACAATTGAGGCATATGAGGAACAGACAGGTGTAGTATACCACGCTGTTCCTTTGTCAAACCAAAGCGTAGAAGCAAACTGCTGCTCTTTTAAATCCGGGTGAATGCATCCACGTTGTGCTTTGTTATTCGCAGGGATGACCCTGAGGAAGCACCATTTCTCTGCAGAGGAGGATGCGATCCTTAAAAGAAATTTCAAGAACCTCGCCAAGGTGGGTTGAACAAATGTTGTTCTATCAAAGTGTGTGTTCATTTTGTTTGATAGATTTATCGCGTAAGGGTGCCCTTTGTAAAGCGCACTTTTTTGGGTAATCAAAATGTAACCGCACACGTAGAAAGGCAGAAAATCCGTCAAACTAGCGAGGAAATTTGTTTAATACCCCAGACAGGCGGGCACAGTACATAAATGACATTTCCAGTATATGTGTAAGTCAGGTAAGTCCGGTATAAGTCACTCTTTTATAGCGAAACAACCACTATAAGTGCCCTTCTTCTTTTCTTTCTTTTTTTCACCTGATATTACCCAATATTATGCTGTTTTTCAGCTTCTGAGGTAAAATCTGATTTTTGTCAACCAGTTTAAAGAAAAAAGAAACAAACCTGAAAAAAAACACTGTAGCCTGTTTATGTTAGGCGACAGTAGACGACATTGACATTTGGGCCACGCGACATAAGAACCGCTGCTTCGCTTTAGTGTGACGCTGTCGACTTTGGTATGGGGACACCTGCGTGGGTTCGTAAAGCATTCAAGCCACGAAACAGGGGTATTTACCGCACGTTCCGAGAAAGGGTAGCGCTGTTCTCGTCCCCAGCTAGCTCTAAAACGCATAGAAACAGGTTTCGACCCTCACATGCAACGATCTGATATGTGTTGTATGTATGGTTCCGTGCATGTTGCACTGAAGAAAACATCAGGTCACAAAATCGGCACTGGAACTTTCCTGCATCCTTTATGATGCTGCCCAGACGAGCAGCAGCAAAAGCAGACGACTGTAGATTTGAATGCAGACGACAGCTCTGACGTCACTACCTTTACCTACTCCCGTCTGATAGGGTAGCTACTCTCGGGTAGGTCTCGGGTAGCTACTCTCGAGTAGGCAACCCGCTTTCGGAACGGGGGTCGCGACGTCATCGAGTAGGTTTTGGAACACGGAGAGTAGCTACTCCCTACTCTCGGGTCGACCCGGGTGAGTTCTGGAATGCAGCCTTACTTTTTTCAGTTGGGTAGTAAAAAGTAAACTCTGAACAGAGTAAAGTCTGACATTATTGTGTGAAAGAGCTGTTTTTTGTTGTTGTTGTTGTTGAAAAGAAAAACAAAAATGTGCAGAACACAATGAGTTGTTGAGAGGCAAAGTATGTGTTTTTCTCTTGTTGTGCTTTGAAATGTTTGATTTTGATTCTCTGGTTTTTCCTCTGGCTTTTTCCCGAAGTGGCAGCGATGCTCATTGGGTGGAATTTTACAACATTAGGCCTTATTGGTAGGCATGTTCCCATGAGATCATTGCACCACCTCATTTGCATCTTACTTTCTTGCTCTGTTGCTGAAAACTCTGTGTGTGTTTATGTTTCCAGTTCTGTGTATCCCTCAGTGGTGTAGTGACTTGTACACAATATATATAAGGGGAAAAAAATGATGTAGTGCTACCATCGTTTACATATTCTTTCTGATTTGCAGTTCTTCAACCTTCAACATCCACATCTCATCTTGGGTCATAGAGGGTCCCAGAGCTCTACAGAAGCACAGAACGCAAAGAAATTTGCACAGCAGCAAAAGGTTCTACAACTTCTAGGTAAGGCTATTACGGTCAATCCTCATCAAGCGAACAGCATCTCATGGGAAAAAAAAAACACCTCTCTTGTGCTCCGTCTAATTTTATGAACCACCAATTTTCGTACAGCAGATGCATTTTTGGGGAGACCATCACAGAATACTCTAGCATTGCTTTTTTGCTTCAATCCACATAATGGAATAAATTATATCAGACAGAGGCAGGCAAAACAACGTGTGGTTATGATGACTGAAAGATATAATATCTCGAGCAGCACAATCTCTTCACCCGATATTGGCTGGATGTCGGCAGCACTGGTGCAATGCTCGACCAATACTAGACCGGTGTTCCCCAATATCCACTTAACGTTGGCCAATGTATTGTGCTGCTGGGGTACAAGGAAGGGAGGCCACTCATGCACTGCTTCTGCAGGAAAGGACCTGCCACGACGTTCCCTGCGGATGATATACAGACGTGCGAGAGCTCTGTTTCACCCGCTGAGGATGGACACACGTATAACGTAGGATATCATTTATGTAGTCCATTTATGTTTGCGCAGTTTATGTTCATAGTATGTTGTATGTCATGTATGTCCTATTTTCATGTTCGGTCACACCTTGCCACACCTTAATAGCGTGAATTTTGATTAGTGTTGTTGCCTTTTCTCAGAGCTTGATGAGTACTAGAGCTGCAAAACTGCCCACAGTTTTGAACTGCTAAGAAAAAAAACTTTTCATTCTCATGTTTTCTCCTTTTTGTCCAAAAATTTTGAACACTAAAATCTTCTCCCTTGTATGACATAGATTTCACAGTAAGCATTACAGAACAAATCATTGCGTAATATAATTTATAAACGTAGATTTTATTTGCCTAGCACACAGAAACGAAATATGGCACGTTTACGTCCCTGTAACCATTAGTGCAACATTAACAACAGTGTTAACACTGTACATTGGGCATGTTGGTACAGATCCGTTCTTAGAGAAGCGTGACTGACAAGTGTACTTCAACAATAGCTTACTGACAAACGACTGCCAGTTTTTATACAGATAGGAACAAAATATTTTAGTCACTCAGGCCTGGGAATGCCATGCTGACACCCAGCTTTCCTTTTGCTGAATCAGGGGTGACTCCTACACTTATTCCAATTCTTTTTCCTGAGCATAATCCTGTCTGAGTTCCCCTTGCAGTGCAGGGTCAGAGGGAACTCTGATAAGATTACGCTCAGGCAAAGTAACTGAAAGAGAGGTGCAGAAGTCATTCGTGATGCAGCAAAAGGTGTGTCAGCATGGCAATTATGTCGTATAATTTTGCCAAAATCTGTTTTCACTTTTTTTTGGGGGGGGGATGTAAAATTTTGGTAATTTTTGAGACAGAAGAAACAAGGTGAAACAAGACTCTGGGGAAAACAAGTCTTTTTTCTTTTTCTTTTTTTTGTAAGTTCTTTGGTTCTTTTTATTACTCTATTTTTTCGAGGCCTCGCACATTGACCTTTTACCTTCAGGAGCCCCTGATACTTTTAAAGAAGCACAGAAGTCATTTTTAACACCCAGTTTTCTTCCTATAAAACTGTTAAGTAGGCCAGTAAGATGCACCATGCGAAGTAATTTACATCACAGAGTCATAATTATCGCAGAAATTGAATTTAAAATACGCCGCAAAAAGCGACCGTGCGCAACGGTGGTGAAGAGCAGTACCAGCCTGTGATCTGCCTGGTACCTCGCGCTGACGCTATAAGGAGAACGCTCGCTGATTGGCCTGGAGAAGTGTTGTCTGCTACTCCGCTGTCGTCTGCTATTCGGCTGTTCGGGGTTCTGATAAAGCCTTTTTCCTCGCCTCGGTAATGCTTCGGCCGCTCCTTCTATCCCCAATTCTCCGGGAAAACTGGCAAAACAGGTTTACGGCGGCAAAGGAATAAGGCGCTGACCCCCACTGACCGGCGAACCAGAACGAGTCTCCTTATACCGTCATCGGTGACGTGCCATCATACCTCCTCATCCTCGTTATAGCTGGAGTGGCGAGTTAAGGGTGAACGCGCGGAGCTATGTTTATGTGAGTTTTTTTCTGGGAAACAAATTGCACACATCAAAACCTTTCGCGCTATCCGGTATAATGACACACACACTTTCATCAGATGTCTTAATCTGAAATTTTTTTGGATGGCCCTCTGTGCTCCTTTAAAGTGTGCTGTGTCCTAGTGCTTCGAAGGAAGGAACTCATCCGCCGTTCCTCTTTCCAGTTTCAACAAGGAAGAATCTGACCAAGTGATGGCACTGTACGCGCGACTAGGGCCTAAGTGGCACGAAATCGAGAAGGTGATGGAGAAGCCGGCAGACTCCATCCGTGTACACTTCCTTCAGCTCGAGGAAAAGAAATATGGTATGACGAAAGGCACTAATCTGCACTCGGAAAAAAGACATACAGTAAACTTTAAGGTTGAAAACGGCTTGGTATAAATTCGTGCATACCACAAGCAGCTCGGATGCTCCATGCACATTTCACGTTACCCCTTGTCAATAACATCTGCTGAAGTCAAGCTTGTGCAACTCAAAATGTCCACTATTTCAAACAAAACTATCTTCCTGAACCACATTTTTCATACTCGAAAACAGCTGAATAGCTGTATGGATGACATGGAATGTGCAGTAATAACTTCATTAATATGACCAGGGCCCCGGGATTTCGGCCATAGAGCAAATTGTCGTAATAACGAACAACATGGATGATGCTCCAGGAAAACCCTTCATAAAAGAGGTCTGTCAGGCCCTGTCTAATTTATTGAAGACACGGATATTTCAGGCACAGTTTACCAATTCAATTTATTTCATCTTACCGATACAATTTATTGAGTTTGAGTTTGATTGTAGCGCCGTGTCCGCCCGGCCCTCCCAACACTTGACCAGGCCATGCGAGACGTGCGAGTGTACATGAGATTATGCTCAATTTATTATTTACAACTTTACAATATATTTACAATTTATTGACAAAAGAAATCCGTTAAAAGTGTCTCCTTAGAGAATCTGTCACAACGTAGATTTGGTCACAACATCACAACGCAGCTGACTCAACTGCATGGGCGATGGCGAACACATGCTGCGAGTAGTACTTCATCCCTAGGCCGCTGGACTTGTGGGCGAGGAGGATGACCTGACAGAAGCGGGGGTCACAGCTCCGGCAGTCGCTGTTTTTCCCAGGGGCCACTGGATTTTTGGTCGGGAGGATGACTCAGTCTGTGGTGGACAGTGGTGATAACGGGGAAAATACGCGTGTTCTTCCCCCCGACACCTTGGTCACGGTTGGGCCTACGGGGTTGTCATAATAACGAGGGGCCCTCATGCGTGACCCCCATTTTGGGAAGAAACGGTACCTGGGAAAAGTGAGGATGTCATATTAACAGGTGTCATATTAACGCATGTCATATTAACGCGTGTCATATTGACGCACGTCGACTGTATGTCATGGTATAGCACACTTTGCGTAGTGACGCTTGTACCTCCCGCAGATGTAGAGAAAGGACGATGGGAAATTGAAGAAGAAATACGTCTGCAGAAAGCGATGCGGAAGTTCGGCCACACTGAGCACAATGGCCGTCTGCCCAGTGGCGTCACCTGGGAAAAAATCGCCAAGGAAGTTGGAACACGAGGGCCGATACAGTGCTATAAGCGTTGGTGGGTATGCATGTATATACGTATGTGGACACGAACACGGGGGTCCCCCCCCAAGAGTGCGGCACGTTTCTCTTTTTACGTCACCATTATTAGTCAAACTTGTGTTTCTTACTTAATCCTGTCTCGCGCAAGACTTGCCAGACCTTAGTTTGAGCACGTTTGGTCCATGTTGGTTTTGTTTCATGCTGGTTGACTGTCTGCTAGTGATAAGATTATATCGCCGTTTTTGCAGTTGCTTTAGCGATGTCCTAAAAATGTATATTAATCCATGTATGTCATCAAAGTATTGTCATATTTCTCAGAAACATCGATAGTATATGTCGATAAGTTCTGCAAATAAGCATAAAACAAGCCGATCGGCTGATAAGGTCATCCAGGTGCCATAGGTGACTTCAGAAACCCGTTGGCATTTTGAAAAATTGTTGTTGAGTGACAGTTCTACTTTCCTCAGGGTATATGCCTTCCGCCGTACAGAGAGAACTAAAGGACATATCAAACTCTGGAACATATATGACACCATGCATCTCATAAATGAGTATGTAAAAATATTTTCTTTCCTCCTTCTTCTTCTTTTCTGTATTACCTATCTGTGTGAATGTGGTGTCCCAGGGTGTCCACCTGTTTGGAAACCCACGTATTGTCAGGGAGTTTTGACTCGGCTGGAAAAGTCCGCCGCGGGGAAGTTGCAAAAAACCAGCTTCGTGCTCCTATTTGTCATCACGAACCTATACCAACTACAGTCGCTGACCAAATTTTCGAACCCCGATTTTTCCGGACACGCTCGATTATTTGGACTCGTTCGCGGAACCACAGCGCGTCCCATTGAGTTGATGTAGAAGAAAGTCCAAAATTTTTGGACGCCGTGCAGCCCCGTCGCTCGATATTTCGGACTCCGTTTGCCCGAAACCAGCGAATTTCTCTCTCGGGGTGACGGAAAATATTGTATCATCCGAAATTCGTGTCAAAAGAAATCAACCAACTAAAATATTGAGGCAAGAAAAAAAAGGCAAACAGGCGTAGCTGTCCGAAGGACTTGAAAATAAATGTTGTCAGTGGAACATTTGAGTGAACTGTTGTGGGCTACAATTCATTGAGTCGGCATTGAAAAATGGAGCAGTGTGCATCATGCCGCGCATATACGGAACACTACGATCGGACACATTCCAAATCCGCACGTCCATGATATGTGTGCTCGCGCTTCTCCTGCTGTCTCATTGGATGCCGCCAATTTTTGCCTCCTGGGGATCCCATTCGCTGCCGCCGAAGGCGGCTCTGTTTCCATGGCGTTTTTCTTCTAAACGGTAGCGTTGCGTGAACTAATTTTGCTCGTATTATATACTAATTGAAACATGAACTTTCATTTGAGAGCAAATTCCTTTTGCACTTTAGTGCCCCTTTAAAGAGTACAAAATCCACAGGCCAAGATGGAGTACCTGTTTAACTGTTAAAGAAAATCATACACATCATATCGCCTAAATTTGTCGTATATTTAATGCAGCTTTCGCTCCAGGGGATTTCCTGGATGCTCTGATAACGTAAATAATAATAACTCTGTTTAAAAAATGATGGCTTGCAGTCTCCAAGCAGCTATATGCCCATTACGACATTATGAGGTTTCTTTCGAAAATCATAGAGAAGGATACTTTTCATTCATTCAGAAATGCTTTCTGGCGATTCGTCTTCACTGAACTGTAACCTCAACGTATTGTGTTACTAGTGCGTCTCTCGGCGGTACGATTGATATGACTACTATCTTTCTTTTCCGAGAGTTGCTTTTGCACTGAACATAACGCAAGGTCCAGGAAATGCCTCTAACTGTTGGGACCACTCTCTGTAATTCCATGAATACTTGAAATAAAGTGAAAGTGTCATTTGTGATTTGTGAGGAAAAGAAACCGCAATGTACGCTTTCTTTCTTCTCAAGAAGGCTGGCAATGCTGAGCACACTCTCGTAGCGTTGTTGTTTCTGTGAGTGCATTCCTGCTCCTCTATTGCTGAGTGGTCTGTCTGTCTGTCTGCCTGCCTGCAGGTGTGGAGGGGGATAGTATGTCTTTGGCAGACTTCACTCTCATAGGGCTCCGGCTCTCTGCAAACAATTTGTCCAACCGTCGCCGGGGATCGTTTGAGGAGGTCACTCCGAGGCCCTTTCGCACTGTCAGGCTTCTTGAAAAAAGGAGAGGCAAAACGTGCATTGCAGTTCCTTTTTTGCTCATGATGATGCAGCGGATTAATTCTGTTCTTTTTTTGTGTGTGTAAGTTGTGGTAATGACATCTTTAATTCCGCGAAGAAAAACAAGAAAATAGAAGAAGAAAAAAAAAAGAAGAGAATTAGAAGAAAAACAAAAAATACTTCCCCAAAACTTCGGGCTCTAACAGTGAAAGCTTCGTACTGTCAAAAATACCATCAGCTGAATCTTTCCAAACTGCTTTTCAGAATGTACCACATAGAAAATATGCCATGCAACGACTACGACTGGAAACTGATTAATCGGCGTTTTCCTGCGTAAGTCTCTCTCACCCTTCTGTATGGCGGTAGTGCGGAGCAGCATCACAATATGTGCATGTCTTTCTTGAATTCAGTGCGAAGAAGGCTACCACCCTGTGCGACAGGTGGAAGAGGCTCATCAGCACTAAAGTTCCAAATTCCAAGAAGATGAGCATGAAAGGCAAGATTTCTCACCACTTCGGTTTGTTTTTAGACAGAGGCCTAGGTCTTTAACTTGTCCCGTAACACGCATTAATGCATCGTTTGGCCCGTGATTCTCCAGAAGCTCCCGTGCAAAGACCAATAGCAGCATTTATTTCAAATTGCAGCCTACCAAAACGACCTTCATGTGCTTTGGCACTATGTTTTATGAGCGCCAACTTCGAAAATAATGATAACGATGAGTTCAAGATTCGGGCACACAGCTTTCCCGTGTAGACTTGACGTCTTTACCGAAAACAGGGGAGGTATAAAAACAGGAACCGTCATCTATACGGAAAACTCGACGTGCCTTGTATTTGGTGGACTTTAATTGTGCATTTTATTTTTGTAATTGTAATTTGTCACTTAAATTTAGTTAGTTAGGCATATACAAGTTAACTTTTCTCATTGTATGCGTGCTCTCCCATGATGTTATGCCGGAGAGAGAGTTCGGGGGGGGGGGGACATGAAGTTAACTGAGAGGATGATGTCAAAAATGTGGGAAACATAAAGAATGGACCCGGAAGACACTGGAATCGCGTTGCCAAGTCTAGGGTCTTGTCTGCTGCATGACACGCTGGTCCTTCCCACTTCTGAAATTGAAAGTCATGGTGATGTTGTATACAGTGAACCCTCGTTAATATGACCCCCGATAATCTGACATACGCCCTTTACGACCATACTCTTGGGGAACAATGCAGTGAAACCTCTGCAACCCCCCCCCCCCCCCCCCCCGTTAATATGACAATTCCTCGTTATGACCAAAATTTTCGGCAGGGACCATGGTCATAATAACGAGGGTTCACTGTATTAGGGTAACAAGTACTGAAAACTCCAACTGATTCAACTTATATAGATTGTTGTCTGCAGAGCGTTGAACCGTAACCAAAAATCAGGATTAACCGTTATTTTTAGCTGAACCTGAATTGGAACTGAACCGTAATTACTAGCGCCATCTTGGAGCTGAACCGGAACCGCACCGATCTAATAGCTTCGCGTACCGGCTCGGTACGGGTTGGTGTGTGGTAGGGGGGGTGACGTGGGGATTCGAGCGGCCTGCCTGCCTAGATTGCCGGCACGTTGCTCGGGAACGGGATGGAAGGGGACCCTGTTGCTCGAAAAACAGAAACATATACATAAAAATGTAACTAAGAGCTCTTGTATAATTTCTGGTGGCTACCTATAACTTTGTAGCATATGAGAGCCTCGAACCGGTTCCAAACCGCTTTACAGCCCCTGAACCGGAACCAAAGCTTTATGGCCAAGTCCGAACCCGAAACGTACCGAAAAAGCGTTTCGGTTCGACGCTCTGCTTGTCTGTATGGTCAAGCTCTACAGCCAAGGTTGACAGCTTCCGCATCGTGTATCTGCGCAGCAGTATATGAGATACGGATAGGGTTGCCACCTTTCGTAGTGAAAAATACCGGCCGAGGGAGAGGAGGTGGAATAGAGGGAAAGGGGGAAAGGCTTGTGGAAATGGGGTGATGGGTGGACGAGAGAGAGAGAGAGAGCGCGTACTCGCTCAAGATATTACGAGGAAACATATGTTCCCGCGTGTGGCTGTTTCATTGATGCTAGAAATAACAATGAATAATAAGAAGAAGAATTAATAACTAAGAAAACGACTGGTGACCGCGGAGCTGGGTCTGTGCTCCAGATTCAGTCTTGGGTAGTAACTAAGTTGCTTTTAACTTGTAACTGTAACTAGTTGCTTTTGGGGTTAACTAGTTACAGTAACTGCTTACATTTCCAGAAAAGTAGCTTTTAACTGTAACTAGTTACTATTTCTGTGAATGTAACTGCAAAATGTAACTAGTTACTCGTATAAATGTTTTATCTTTTTTTACGTACGTATTTTGCCCTGTGGGAGAGCCACATATTGACTTATACAGCTTCTGGTTCAGTGCAATAATACTTTTATCGCACTTAAGTAAATGTAAACAAATGTATGTTTTAACGATTGTACTATCACCCTCTCATGGTCATTTTTATAAAAAGTAACTGTGATGTAACTAAGTTACTTTCTCACAGTCACTGTAACTCTAACTAGTTACTTGACCAAGAAAGTAACTACAACTGTAACTTAGTTACTTAGCCAAGAAAGTAACTATAACTGCAACTCAGTTACTTTCTAGAAGTAACTTACCCAAGACTGCTCCAGATTTATTCAAGCTGTAGCGGAATGTTGAAGGGAAAATCCCATAAAAGCCCTTGTGAAAGGCCCTGAGCCACAAATACCGGCAAAAGGCTGCCGGTATCACCTGTTTACCGGCAACCGGCAGCGCACCCAAATAACCGGCCGTGCCGGTATAATACCGGCCCGGTGGCAACCCTAGATACAGAAGCCACGACGACAGGCAGAGTGCACGGAAAGTGCACCTTGGAGCAATCATAAGCCTTTTACTATATCGAATACGAAAATTGATACAGCAATGCTCATTTTATTTCAGAGGGTGCAGCTTACCTGTACAGGTATTACCTGCCAGCACTGCTGTCTAGACGCAACATATCAATAGAACGTGCTGTCGAGCTGTCCATGTGTCCTCGGCTCAAGGGATGATATCGGGCTTGCTGGGCATGCCCTACGGATGGACATCCCTCACCGCATTGCCAGAATGAAGATCGTCCAATGGCAACACGGCTCTGCAACCCCGAGCAGCTTCAGAGAGGCTTGCCGAAAGTCACCACGGGAAGCAACTTTGCATGTTGCCAATCTTCCTGTGTTCCAGAGCTCAGACCGTCACTTCCGATCTGAGTGAGGCTGCAGGAATGCAGTGCAAGTGTTGTTCATATGGTTTTCTAATAGCTGTCAAGAGCAAATTGATTGCAGCCGAATGAGAGTGTTCGTGTAAGTAATTCAAGAGCTCACACCGCGCGACAGCTGGCATTTTCGCAGTTTATTTGCTCGGTCTGTTGCCATACACTGAGCACCACATGGACTTTTCTCTGTCTTCAAGACAGTCTGATTGCATGCAAGCACGACCTCACTTAAAATCACAGTAATTAATTTGCATTTGCACTCATGTTCAGTTTATGTCACTCTGTACAGTAAATCATATTTTGTGGACTGTGATTCACTAGCATGCATCTATCTCACTTGTGAGATGCTTGTAATTTGTATATATAAATGCATGAACGGAGTTACTTTTTCCAACTCTCTTGATGTGCTGATTATTTATTAGGACTTTGTTGATGGGATCGCAGATTGAGATACATTCCTCTCACAAATTGTACAGATGTCCATAAAGGGTTGCCGGTTAGGATCCTGCTGATCCACTTGCCATGGTTCCCACTGGTCCATTGAAATCCTCGGAACATCCTGGAATTTGAAAATATTGTTTTCAAGGTCTGGAAAGCCCTGGAATTTTTTACATTCTTTGAATGCCCTTTATTTTGCATCTTTCTCTTATTCTCGTGGAGCTGTTGATGCAAATTCCGCTTTTTCAGAGTCACAATTATAATTCAGAAACCACAGGTAACCACCGTATTGTATTCATCAACCTTCCTTTCTGGCCTGTTATCTTTAACATTAAGGGGTCATCAGTCACGTTTGTGAATGGATCACTATTGCTCAGTCTCCATGTATTTTCTGGTGTGATACCTGTAGCTTACAAATATGTTTGTGAAATGTTGAGGCCCTGGTCATAAACTGTGTTTTATGTCCCAGATAAAACAATGGCTTAGCCTTAAAAATTCCTTCAAAGACCCTTAAATTTTCGTTCTATGATACAATGGGAACCATGACTTGCAATCTTGTTCAGCCTCAATACCTAGGAAAACAAGCAAGTGGAACCTCAGAAAAGTGACTCCAAGTCTGGTGAACGGATGTGCAGCGGAGTATGTTGTGCTATTACCTTACGATCAACACATTGATAAATACTATGGGAATGTGCGGCATGACGAAATTTGCAATTGCCGCGCCAGGGCAGAAAGAACTTTTACATAATCTTCCAAAGCATAGCAAACCAGTTGATGTGAAATGCCTGAGTCTGAGCAGCAACTAGAGAAACAAAACAGTCAGCTTTTTCACTTGATAGAGTCTGGGGGGGAGAGGGCTTGAATGTATGCCGCACTTTCAAACCAGTTAAATTGCAAAGCGATAAGGGGTGGGCGGGAAAGGGTCATTTCAGTGCGAACTGTTGATTATGCTCAGGACTGTAAAAAAAAATGATTAGTATCACAAAAAATTTTAAAATGTGATTTGCTTGAACTTAAACCAAATGTTTATGATGCGTATACGAAGAGGGGAGTCAAGTCCTGTAGATCACATAAACAAAATACAGAAGCCGACACTGAAGATTTTTGTTTAAGTTTAATTTGTACAAGCTTTCGCATGGAGGTCCACGCTTCCTCAGGTACAAAGTGAAGTGGTGACACACATAAGTATATATAGTATAGACACTGCTGTACAAAGAAAGGGAAGAGGAAAGGAGATATGGTGCCACATGTCTGTGTACAATGAATAGCTGGGCAGACGGATAAGTGACCTCTAACCGTTTAAGAACAGTAAAGGGTGTTGTTGTGAACAAAAAGGCTCGCCAACCCAGTTTCCGCGAAACTGGGTTGGCGAGCCTTTTTGTTCACAACAACACCCTTTACTGTTCTTAAACGGTTAGAGGTCACTTATCCGTCTGCCCAGCTATTCATTGTACACAGACATGTGGCACCATATCTCCTTTCCTCTTCCCTTTCTTTGTACAGCAGTGTCTATACTATATATACTTATGTGTGTCACCACTTCACTTTGTACCTGAGGAAGCGTGGACCTCCACGCGAAAGCTTGTACAAATTAAACTTAAACAAAAATCTTCAGTGTCGGCTTCTGTATTTTGTTCAAGTGTTTATGACAAAGTTTCCTTTTTTTCTGTGAAAGCGTGATAAGGTACATGGAACAGAGGCTGCAAATGTACTCAACACAGAGCTGAAGAGATTCATAAAAGACACGGTTAGGCCAATATCAGTAACTCTCGATAAACTAATGAGCTGCTACAGTTGCACAAGGTGAAGGTGCATTGTAACAAAATGTTGGTGCATTTGGTGGTCCTCATTTTCCAGCCAGTATCACGCAACCCATGTGATAAAGCAAGGTTTTTGGTGCTGCAGATTAGGCTTTTGCAACATCTCTCCCCGCATATAGTACTATGTATTCTGAATTGTCCGAGCCGTTACTACGCCAAACTAGTGGGAGTCTCCTGGATTGCAGTCAGGTTAGACAGTTTATGTGTCACAATAGTCAACTTCAGAAAATCCCAGAGTGTTTAGCACCACCTTTAATTGTGGGAACTTGTGTGTTTTGGAAAGAAGCAGAAGGTCTTCAAACTGTTTCGACTTCTCCTCTGCCGGTCCATTGTCCACGACAGGTCAAGGTCAGCTACGACGAAACGTTGAGGGTATACTCCCTTCCTCAATGACAGTAAGCTCCCAGGATGCAAAGCGTGCGCAAGGTGCACTGGGATTTCCCGAAATCGTCTATTGAGCCCCAGACTGCTGTCTGTGTCTTCTGCAAGAACTATGAAAGGCCATATTTGTCTCTTGGATTGCTGCAGTGAAAGTTGCAAAGTGGAATAGCAATGGAAAAGGCAGTAAAACGCATCTTACCGATGCAGTCTATCTACAGAAAAAGTTTATTGAAATCCCTGAACGCAGGTACTATGCTTACATAGTTGACATTGTGCACCCTTGACGTATGTATCTATACATGCTTGATGTTCGTAAGATTCATTTATTATAACGGGCATTGTCAGAATGGTCAGCTGCGTGTGCGCAACTCCCTAGTTTCCCTCTCCCCCCTATTGCCCTGCCTGCAAACTTTTTGGTCTCGCTCCAGAATAAGTGAGCAACACTTCAAGGCGCACGTGCTTTTGTCTACGAATACCTCCTCACTCCTTCCTGCCTTATGAGTGGACGGACACCTAGCCATGTTTTTATTAGTACCATTTAACTTTACTCTTTCCCGTCTGCACAGAGACAAGCTGTCCTAGCATATGTCTCCTTGTAAAATATTTCAGAAGCCAGCGGCATGGCCGAGCAGGTTAAGGCATCCCATTTGTTAGTCGTAGCCAAGGGCGTGCAGAAGACTACGAGGTGGAGGGTTCGAATCCTACCGTCGGCTGTCCTGGCAAATGTCGACACAGTTCCCTCTGAAGTCTGCCCAGGACGCATATTAACCCCCCTGTCCCCCACTCCTTCCTGCTGTCCTTTCTCTGTCTGTTCACGTCTGTACGCCACTCACAGCCACCAGTTGGGTTCGCGGCGCTAACACTGTATCACAAAAAATTAATGGAGCTCATTGCGAATGAATCACTCTTCACCCTTGCATCTGTGCTGTTTTACCTGAGCTCTCTTCGGATCAGAGCTTTAGTTATGCTGGACCACAGCCTCATAGTATATGTATAGGGATGTTCAGCTAGAGCTCGGCACAGCGACACTGGTGCCGGCATTCTTCCCTGGTGGCGGGTGGAGGAAAAGTTTTCCAGTACATTCTACAAGCGTAGATGACAACATTAGTGATTTCGCACGTCATCGGCTGAATTCGGTCTTGTATTCAACCTGCCACACTGAAGATGTTCAGTGCCTGTTGTAATAACTGCAGGATAACTGAAATAAGTTAGGAGGCGTAGGAGGCTACGGCTGGACATCATCGAGAGATCATTGTACATTATACCACCTAGGATAGATACAATAGACCTCTACCCGAGAAACGTCATCATGACGTTGGTAGACAGACTGAAACCGAAACAAATGGGAAGGGGAGGGCTGGGTTCGACGAATGGGCGCTTTTCGCTGCCTCCTATTGAAAGAAAAGTAGGACCGAAGGTCGCATCCCTTTCGGGGACTATCGTAATCCCCTCAAGACTGTGGCTTTTGGGGGTGACATTGTCCACCCTAGCTTGCAGCATAGTTCGACTCTACCAAATTGGTGGCACTGTCGAACAGTATGACATCATTTGTGTACAAGCAGGGAGAGGTCCATTAATTAGTATGACAGAGATTACAGCAGTGGGACGAGATGACACAAGGCTCGCAGCGTATGGGAGTGAGCAAAAACAACAACAACAAAAATTAATATGTCGCTGTTGAAATCAGTGCCGTTTTAATTAAAGATGGGAAAACCAATGGTAGTAAAGAAACACTGCCCCAAACACCACAGCAAGTACGGCTTGGGACAAAAGTTTACGGAACACTGCACTGGCGTATTCCTTCATTGGAGCGGCCCCCTTACTAGCTATCGGGAAGAAACGTGTGACTGGCTATTTCATTCGTCTGTGGGTGTCCGCTGTAGTTTGCTGTTAGGGTGTCAGTCGCTCTAGTGGGGAAATGCGACACTCCAGTCTTCCGCAAACTTTTGTCCCAAGCTGTACGAGTCGAAGCAGGGAATCTGCCAACGAATGTGCAGGCCATAGGAGAAGCTCACACCTCTTCGAAACAAGACTTGGGTGTGAAGTATTACCGACGTTGATCCCACACGCACACTGTGTGGCAAAACACCGGGCACCCTACACCCAGAGCCTAGCGACGGGAGGGGGGGGGGGGGCGAGAGGGGCAGCCGCCCCGGGCGTCCTCGCCACAGAGGGCGTCGAACAGCAGGCCCTGGCAGGTTGGTTGGATAGGATAAAACGGGAACTAACTTATGGTTCACGTGCTCAGGTAAAAGGTCGATGACTATGTCCCCGGAGATTCCATACCCGTGGTCCTCTGCAGTGCCCTCGCCTCGATAAATGACGAAATCGTGCATTATGCCTGACGAGCCAGCTCTTGTGAACACCTCGTAGCCCCATTTATGTGGCTTCGATTTTATGTACCGTTTCATTTGTGACCGCCCTTTGAAGGGGATTATCCGCGCTCGTCCACACTCTGTCGTTCTTCAGGACCAACACTCATGTCGCTTTTCAGTTCGGCAACGAGCGGGCGAACCTTGGCGTAGCAGTCCCAGTTACGGGGCTTTGCTTGAAGACTATCGTTCATGTGTAGACACTGATGAATTGTTTCGAAGCGATTTCTGGGCAACGTGTGCCGCTCTGCCAATACATTCGAAAGTGCGGCATTCGTGCTACGCCGGATACAACCAGGATTGACAGATATTTTCTTATTTGTTCTGATGTCACGTTGCACAGGTGCCGTTCTTCTGGGTGGAATAGAAATTCGTCTGATAACACAAAATTTCTATCATCTGTTCGTCGAAGAGAGTTCTGAAATATTCGTACGGGCTAAGAACTGCATCACGCGGATCTGGTAGCTGTCCTTTCCATGCTGTGTCCTGGATAGAGAAATCATTTTTCTTCCATGTCCTTGCAGCCTTTTTCGGCGGTACTTTACGGCGCTTGCTGTGGTGAATGCTGTCGGCAGGGACGCAAGATGAGGATTCTCCAATATCATTCTCTGTCCGCTCTTCGTCGACTTCTAATTGACCACGTGGATACCTTACAATTTCAAGAGGACACAGTTCTGCAAACGTTCTATCCTTCTTCTTCTTCTACCAATGAGATAATGGCCGTGAGCCTCCCTTGGATCATAATCCGGATCGCTGTCGAAGTCAACTTCCGATATTTCACCGTCCGGCAGAAAAAGCATCTCAAGGATCTCGCCCGAGCGCCTTTTTGGACGATGTAATGCTCATCTAGACAGATGTGAAGCAGTATGTCAGTGGCCTGGCAACTATTCACGCGTAAATGTGTGTCGAAGTAACGGCAGGAAAGTTGCAGAAAACAAACAGTGGTGTGCAGTCCATTGAAATAAGTCACATACTAAAATACCCACAGACGCCCGACGTTGCTCATCGGCAACATATATTTTCCCCGCGGACTACGTAATATCTCTCCGAAGTGTCAGTCAAATTTTGCACTGTCACACAATTGCCTAGGTCAGTATCTCTTGTTTCTATTTCACTCGATCACAGAGATATCAAATACCGGCCACGAAACATGATGATTTGCTTACTTTGGTGAATCACTTTCAAGAAAGGCGCGAAAACCGCAGAGTCACGTGGTTTAAATACCCAGAGCCGTGCGGGCGAGTGCTGCCATCTCTCCTTCGTTTCATGCTCGGCTATTGACTATGGTGTAGTGTAGTTGACTTTACGGCGACAGCCAAGTTACTCCTGAGGCGCTTGATACAAGCGCCCACCCTGTCTTAAAAGGGTTTAGGTACTGGAACTAACTAACTAACTAACTAACTAACATGGTGACTCTTTTTATGGATGTCTGCCCTGTTGTAAAAGGGATTAGGCGAACCTGAACCTGAACCTGAACATGGTTTCATGCGGTTCAAATCGTTGCTCCTGAGCAACATGGGATGAACATGGGGCATTTAGTATTAGTACCCACTTGGGCGGAGAAAAAAAATATTTTGGAGCGTTGCCCCCCAGCAACGCTGGGCATCAAAGGGTTAGAGTGTGAAACTGAAATCGAAAACAAAGTGAGCAGCGCAGCGAAGGCAGCGCCGTCGATTTAAACTGGAACAATTTAGAAATTCAATGAAATTATGAAGATTTCGGAAAATATATTTCTTAAAGAGCTATACTGCCAGTTTGTTTCTATCGCACTTGTGACTCCATTTGGAAGTTTGCCCCGGATTAAAATGGTTTGGGCGTCTGGGTCGCTTGGTGACGGTGACGCGACGCTGACAGGACGGAACAGGATTCTATTTTTCGATTCGGTATGTGGCCTCTCACTTCCACGCAATATTGCTACCGTTGCCCTGTGGTCTCGACACGGATCTACACCGAAAACAAAAAATTAGTGCAATGCTTCCGACTAACTTGCTTGGACCACAATATCAATCGGGGACGCTAGTAGGCACACTTCGGTCATCACCATTCTGCAAGTCGACTTCGCTGCAGTGTCTGCCTCACTACCTGTCCCGCTTACAGTTTGGGAACTGCAAGAAACAAGCTTAAACTAACCTCACATGGTCAAGTTGACCTAAACTATATCACCATACCTATAAACGAACTGATCCTTATCTATAGCTTCATCTAACCCTACACTGTACAGGAAGCGTGATATGTAAAGCGGACCTGCAGAATGTTGACGCCAACCAAATGAACATATCTGGAACATATAGCTGTCATCGTAGTATTAATTACGCTACGCACTTCGCCGCTTTCCAGAGTAACTCTGTGCTTTTGAAACTCTGTACAAACCCCCCAAATTGCCTTTCAGCTGCAGCAGCATACATGCATATGACAATGGGACTAGATATTTCCCACCAGAAGTACAGGTGCAGCCGAAAGTCTTTTCACAAGCGCTCCAAAACACCAACTTGGCTGCTCTAAACCTGCTGCAGAGTCAAAGTTTTTCAATTCCATTTATTGCCTGGTTGCCCACAAGAAGTCCAGACCACACCAGGGCTTTCCCAAGGCGACATTCCGTTTGGAAGAGCTTAGAGAGCCTGCCATCTGGTGCTCCATCTGCTCCCCCCCACCACCACTTATTCTTCAGCTATTCTACAATGCCACTGTCAGACCCAGCTTTGTCCTGAATGCCACGTGCAGTAGAGCCCTGCGTGGGACTGAACAGACCAGGCTTTCTGCTTTTTATGTGGCCCGGCCCAGCCCGGTGACTCAGCCAGGCCAAGTAGTTCCAGCCATGGCTTACGCTTTTCTAGAGCTTATCAAACAAATTTATAAGAAGAGAACTATGAGAGCTGCGGGCTAACACGGCAACAGCACGAGAACAAATTAAATCCAGAACGCACACGGGCAAGCGCGTGATCGTTACACTAACAAGTTTTTGTGGAGGTAGGGAATGCTGTCGGCAAACTCCTCCTCCCAGTCCTTACCCCTTTCACCACGCTTTGCGAGCATGGTTGTAAAATATGTGAGGAGTCAGGAGCATTGTGAAGTGGCTTTGAGAATGTTCTAGAGGGTCGAATCATACGCATAATGCAGTGTCCCTTTCTTGTTTTTGCAAATATATGCAAAGCAATGGTGCAAGCACGCGGTGATACAAACTAACAGTTCTCCACTGTGTGGAATTAGTTGTGCGACCCAGCCGAGCCACACTCTCGGAAACATATTTGTCGGCCCTGCACGCGGTGCTGGAGTCTTTTGTCGGCGCAGCTCGGAACACACAGCCAATAACATGCCTGGCCCGGATTCGAAAATTTCAACATTCGTACACCTCTACTGGGGAAGCAGTTAAGCACAAATACTGTAGAAGTGCTTTTTTTCGCGCGGAATTATTTTTCGCGTTTTTCGCGCACACCTCCAAAATCGCGAATTTTAGTTCCCGCGAATAACTCTGGCCATATGAGGGCGAAAATCGTTCGGCGTTCGACGCTATACCTCGACTACCTGACCCTTTCTACTCCATGTAGCGTAGGCAGTTTAAGCAAGCGCAGAAGATTGTTTTATCCCATCAGGCAAGATGAAAAGAAATAAAAATTCATCATGCTTTTGTTACTCCTATAAACGCTTTGCACTATACATGCAATAGACCACTATACCACGAAGCCAGAACATGCCTTTCCCCGCATTCTCAAAACCAGCTTGAATGATAGTACCACATCTCAACCGAACTGGTCAGTGCCCTGAGTGATAATTAATAAGAACTGCTAAAATAAACTGGCTAACTTGCACACGGCCAGTACTATGGCCTCCTACAGGGTTCCTAAAGGCCATTTGACAGGGCCTTCCCTCCCATCTCTGTGAGGAGAAGAAAGGAATAGACCTAGAATGCCGCAATCAACGTGAACAACGGATGTCTTAGTACGTACCGAAATATGCCCGAGTATTGACGGCGGCACGATATGCAAGAGCAAAGCACTCCCGGAAACCTGTGTCGCGAATTTAAGTTCTCGCGAATCAATCCACAAAGCAGCTCTGCTCGAAAACGCGAAAATATTTTCCACGCGGAAAAAACCACTTCTACAGTATCATATTTCTCTATGAAAGAAATGCGTGTTAGCTTAGCTCAATTGGTAGAGCCCTGGACCGGCAATCCAGAAGATGTGGGTTCGAGTCCTACAGCTGGCTAACCTTTTCAGTGACTTTCATCTTTCATCGTTAATTTCTTAGGCGAATTGAGGCTTTGTATGTGTTTGTCCCTTCCATGTTGTTCCAGCCTCAGAACATCAGTTCTCTCATGATCATATTTCTCCTTTCAGAAGCGGCAATGGCAACAGATGATTCCATCAAGGTCTGTCGCATCTTCTGTCTCACTGGGAACCAATGTAGATGCAGAGGCACTAAACATGGATGACACTCCCAAGGCTCCCCAGTGAGTTTGGCACTTTAACCAGCATGCCACAGCATTTGCACACTCTGTGATTATCCTACTACTGTCTTCTTTTTTTAATTCTTTTTTTATGAACCCATTTGACTCTTTCTTTCTTTCCTTTTTTAGCCAACGGTTTATTGTGCATTAGCAACGAGTCGGGAGAAACAACTATGTTCGAGTCGTCAAGTTCCAGCCCTTCTGATTCACGACTCGGAGAAATGCAGCCATCCGCAGCGGAGTTCGGTGGTCAGCTCGCGAGAGTAAAATCGGAACCTTGCGAAGATGAGTGCCTGCCAGAACAGGGCCTGATTCAGGAACAGCACTGCAGCGACTCTGCATCAGAAGGCGATACTTACGGTAAAATGTTTTGTTGAGGGTGACACGGTAGTGTGACAATAACGAATTAAGAACGAATTAACGAACATTAACAAACTGCACCGGAGCTGCCCCCAGAAACCGCAGGGTGTGCATTGCTCCACACTTGTGGCGCCCAGAGTAAGAACACCGTCGAGAGATAAACCTGCACCCTGCACAACAGCAGTGCTCGTAGAAAGTGGCACCCGGTGTCTAGCGGGGGATTTTAGAAGTTCCGCTTTTTTCTTTTTTACTGCGATAGCTGCAAGCGGGAACTTAGTTTCGAGGATGGCGTAGTTCCTGACTTCCGACACAGCACGCCATTGGTTGGTACAGCAGCAAATTGGAGGGCACGTGTAGAAACTTCAGGGACCACGCTGTGTCATTGACAAGAGTTGTGTCCTTGCCACAAAAATGAGTGTATCACACGCTATGTGGCGTCAATGAAGAGCAAGTACGGCGCCTGCAGATAGAGAGTTGAGGCAACACCACCTAGATAAAGAAAGTCTGCTTATTAGTTGATGTGGCATAACAACTAAGAGTCAGCCAATCAGGATCGTGTTTTCAACGTCTGTAGCCGATCACAGACTCGCTTTCAGCAGTCGTAGCCATAGAGACGAACTGCAGTCGTCTGCGAGCAGTGGTTGAACGTCCCCGTGTACTAGATGGGAAAAACTTTAAAATAAAGCGTAAAACTGTCCCATATCTTTCCCAAGACTGATTTTCTGGAAAGCACGTCACACTTCTTTTGTCTAAAGATTCAGGTCTGCAGATTCCATGTTAGCTGGAATCATATGCGGGCCCTTGAATTCGCAGAATGGCGATTCGCAGTATCTTGGTGGCGTTGGTTGATATCTCTGCATGCCGCTGTTGGACGTGAGCACTACAGCACAGGCAGGGAAGAAGCAACTAAGTGCGCATTGGCTGCAGGAGAACAACATGACCCGACTGCGAGGAAACGCAAAGCAGCTGCAATGAGACAAAGACGAGAATATCCAAAAGTTAGGGAACATAAGGCTGAGGCCAGCAAGCGCAGAAAAACAAGTGCCTGAAACGAATGCACGTTCATCGTAGTTTGCCACTGGCCGATGCAGATCTTGCAGACAAGTTTTTGAAGAATGTGTTTGGTCATGTTTGTGATGTTGTGTGAGAATGTGTTTTGCACCCATGTGGCACCCGCACACGTAACACCACCAACTGTTGGTTGGCTAGCTAGTTCAGAGCAGGATGTGTGGAAGACTTTAAGAAAAACAAAACTTGTCTACATATGCATGTGCAATACAACCGTGAGCCTCTCATGCACAATACAGCTATCTCTGTTACTTTTTTGCACGTGAGCTGCGAAAAGGCTTTAATTTTCAGTTATGACATTTTGATCGGCGTGTAGTGTGCTCAGTGTTTTGCGTAGAAATACGTGGCGACAGCGCAAGTATGAATGCAGCCGATATTGTGGTAGATGGAGGAAAACATCGGCTAACGATGACACAAGCGTAATTAAGCTACCTAATGGGCGCCCTTTTTTTGCAACAACGATCACTGCAAAGTTAATCCCTCCACTTGTCCTCATGAATTATCTTATCGCCAAGAGTTTGTCATCATTGCTGTCCGATGAGCTGGAAAGAAACTCGAGCCACTCCAAGCAGCGCGTAATTACATGTGGATGCCATAATGTACGTGTGCTATGGTGCTGTAACCTGTCACAGTGCTCCTTGGTATTGCAGTCTGTCGGCAGCCCAATTTTTAGTTACAAATACTGCAGACGGCTTAGCCGTCCAAGCAGGAGAGGCTTTTTAACAAGTAAAGCAAAGTCTAGTGCTCCGCTGAAATGCACAATATTTGGAGATAAAACAGATTCAGAAGGCAAGGAATTCTACTCCTGTACGGTACGGGGGAAAAAAGGTATACTTAAATGCATCAATACATGGCCTGAATGATTTAATACAGTTAGCATGATTTAACCTCGCAGAGGTGGGTGATGGAGCAAAAGATATAGGTTTTTATCAATGTACAAATCTCCATAGTACGGTGAAAACAGTGATTGATTGAATACAGTGAGTGATAAGCGTTGAACTTTTTCAACTTTTGACGTCAAATTTGTGTCCAATTTTCTCAGTGCGCCTCAGGGCAATTTGGGAGCACACTGAGTGGGTGCTCTTCGTTAATCGATGGCGGCACACAAGTGCGGTCTACCGAAGATGCTATAAGTTAACTTTTTGGTAACTTGCAACTTATTCGTTGCTTTTCAGTAGCAATAACTTCTTGGGGAACTCATTCCAGGTAACTTTGTAACTTGAGGAAATTTCTGTGTTCGTTTTTATTTCTCAGCTCTGGTCCACAAATAAGATTAGCTGCGCCCCGTTTTTGCCTCCTACAACGATACCACAGTCATGTGCATAGCGGTTGCACATGCACAGCGTTTCCTCATCACACAGTAAACATTGCGAATTCTGTCTTGCCCATGTATTTGGAGGCTTGTGTGACATACATCGTAGTGGCCAGTGACGTGTGTCTAATGACATATGTGCACCGCAGAGCTAACAGTGATGGGCAGTGTACCCAAAATTCATTGAAAGGGTCCTAAAGTGCAAAAATTTGTCTTCGCGCTACAAAAGATCCCGTCACCATGACACAACAAAAATTGGCTTGTTATGCCGTTTGTAAATTAAACATGTAGAAAGGTTTCTCTTTCGTTCCTCTGAATCAGCAAAAATCATCAGGGACACATCACCTCCAGTGCAACCAATTGTCGAAGGAAATATGTTGCAGGAGTGTCCCCTTTCCGCATTTCTTTGTCCAATGAACACTCTACAAGTGTAGCTCAACTTGGCTATGACTAGGATTCCGACTTTTCCCGATTTATTCGATAAACTCCTATAAACTCCCTCCAATGTTTTTTGCAAAATATCCGATTTATCCGATAGACTCAGATTTTTCCAACGCCCACGTGACGGCCTTAGAGTTTTTCTTGTTTCATTCTTCCTTTGTCCTCCTCCTTCCACACCTACTTTTCGACTTCAGTCTAATCCACAACCCCAAAAAAAGGGTCACAAGTGATAGCCTCCTTCAGGGTCGCTGGACGCATGAATGGCCAAAGAGGAGGATACGACACACTCTTGTCCCATCTGTTCTATGCATCTTCAAGCCTCGTGGCTCTACTTGACCTCAGGCACCGGTGGCCATGCTGGCAGTCGAGAACACGTAGGCAAACAAGCCGAGGTGGGCTTCGTCTAGGGCAGGGGTCAGGAACCTCGACAGTTCCAAGGGCCATATCTTTCACCCCCCTCGTCGACTTTTTTTCCAGGGCCCGCAGATGAGATTCGAACCCATTCTAAAATAAGTCTAAATTAGCCTGCCGAAATTATTAATCGCTGTTGAATGACAAGCTGACCATTTTACAACTGCAACTGATAGTGTAAGCTTGCTTGTTGCGCTCACAAAGTTACGGTTTAGAGAATACGACAAACACCTTTTGTTAATTTTAAGCGCGGGAAAGGCAACACAGAGAGCGCACTTTTGCTTTAGGAATTCGCCCAGCTAAACACCAGGATTTTTGTCGTGCGCTTGGTCTGTGCCAGGGGTTTCCGACCCCTGATCTAGGTGTAGACACAACACCTGGAGCTTCCAAGAGTCTGCGAGACAAGGTGAACAAGTAATTCACGAAAACGCCAATGAGTACCAGTGCCTTTCTCGTGTATGGATGTGTGAGTGAGTAAGAAAATGTGTGAGTGGGCGTAAAGGAGCATCTGTCCCAATTACTGGATCCTCTCCGGATTCATGAGAACGCCATGTGCGAACGTGGTGTAAAGGAAGCGTCCCTGACCTGCTTTTCGTATTTTACCCGTTTACTTTGTCCCTTGCAGTTACATTCAAACGTGGCTATAGATTCAACAACGGGACAGCGATGACCTTCACTTCCTTTGAAGCCTTCCGATGTGACTCCTCCCTTTTTGTTTTACTTCAGGGATGAAGGCTAAGCTGGGCCACATTAAGGAAGAACATCAGGACACACCTCCCGATGAACAAGTCCTCCTAGTAGCGACGACGGAGCCTTACAACGCCACCATTTTGGCCGGGCAGGACCAGGAGGGACACGGCCACGGCTCAGAATCACAAGCTGATACATCAACGGGTAAGATTCGATCAGTTTCGCCAACGAAAATGGCATGCGCAAAGAGAAAGATAATAAGAGATAAGATAAAGAAAGATAAAGATAAGAGCATAAATGCTTCTTAGCTTTCGTTTAGGCATCGGCCAGGGCCGTCTGCGTAGCGTAGACCTACCGTATTTACTCGCATATTAGACGTGGTCACGTATTGGACACACACCCCAACCTCGGCTCCGAAATATTGGTATATTTTTGTTCCTCGCACATTAAACACACCCTGACATTCGGACTACGCCCGCATTGTCTCGTGTGGCCCCTGCCAGCGTATCGCGCTCGGATGGCTGCTTGCAGAATCGGTACACCGTACCATACTTCCGGTGGAGCACCGGCAGGCCGACCTCCGAAGCGTAGGCTCGGAAGGAAAATACGTACTTACTGTGTTATCTGATAATCCCTTTCTAAGAAATTAATATTTTCGCAACTGTAAGCATGCTTCTCTATTAGTGGATGACTTCCACTCGGATATCTGGAGTCATTTGCGGTAAATGCGGCGCTTTAATGCCGACATCTTTACTCCATACGGCTGTCTTCACAGTAAACAGCTCCTGTGACATCTGTTACAAATTCCCATCTTTTCCATTTCATTTGCTCCTACAAAGAGAAGTCTTCACAACCAAGATTGTCTTTTACAACATTACTACAGGTTCAAACTGAGCCAGTGTGTCATGCATGTGTGCACTGCATGGGCAGACATCCAGAAGCGGCGCCAGCGAGCGAACGGTGTAGCTCTCAGCTACACGTCTGCGTGAGCTAATAAATGCTACGTCAACATCTCTAAGCAGTTCTAAACCATAAACTCTGCCAAACAGATCCGGCTACAACCTCACAGTCCGGCACTGGCTCCACAAGACCTTCGGTCGATCAGTGAAAAGTAGTGCCTTTAACGTATACGTAATCCCAGATAGGCTAACTGCTGCGGCCAGCTAAAATATCAGACACTCTCGTAAACATTACCTCTTCAAATTCCATGTCTGCAGCGTCCGAGACTTACGAAGGCATTAGTTTTGGGAAGGCAACGAAAGCACGAAAATACTAAACTTTCATCACCTTTTGTCGCCCTTCACCTCGGATATTACGTCCAACGCGGGCCATGCAGACGTGGTTATCCTTCGTGTCATTTTACTAATCACTGAAAATAAGAAGATGTGTATCTTACTTATCTAACAAAGCATTCTCACAGGAGCTGATAAGTGTGCAGGTGGGAGGGCAAATACACTGACTGTTTTTTTTTTTTTTTTTCTTTTCCTTCCCTTTTTTTTTTTTTTTTTCAGGGACACCTTGTGCGGTTAGTGACACACACAAGTTACCCATACACATATATATAATGATATACATATAATGAACCCTGGATCTCATAATCCAGGTGAGATGAACACATTTTACAACAACACGGTGAATCAGCACAGAATGACAATATCATCTCGGGGTCCAAGTTTAACCGAGATAAGTGACTAGTTTATCCACGGGCAGCAAGCTGTGCGATAACAAAAAAAAGAAAGGAAAGAAAAGATCCCAGGGTCCTTTTCAGGAATGCTTCACATGGTCAATGATACAACCGGATAGCATTTCTGTATTCGTCATGTTGTCCACCTTAGGATATGAAGTGCGATCGGCAAGTGGAAGACCTGCGCCCGGTACTTTAGCAGCACAGCCAACCAGTTTTGCGTGACACCAGCCAACGCAAAATCAGCAAACGTTCAGGTGCCAGATGTATCTGAGCAAAATAGTCAACGACTGTCGAGTTTCAAACTATCAAAAATTAATGTACTCCCCCAATGGTGCTGCATCTTTGTGTAAAAGTGTGCACTAATTATGTGAGCAATTGTGGCAGTTCTGTTAATCTGCTCTCATACTAATTTACGGATGTGGTCTCTGTTCCACAGAGTTCAGCAAGAGTACCCATCTGGTGCCTCACAAGCAGACACTTACAAGCGAAGAGCAGTACAAGTGCGACGTCTGCCCCGCTCAGTTCAGTCACAACAAGAACCTGCGGCGCCACAAGAAGATACACGTGAGCGACAAGCCACACAAGTGCGATCTCTGTCCCGCAGAGTTTGTCCACAGCACGAACCTGCGGGTTCACAAGCGAATACACACGGGCGAGAAGCCTTACAGGTGCGACCTCTGTACAGCAGCGTTCGGCCAAACCACGAGCCTGCGGCGTCACAAGAGGACGCACACGACCGAGAAGCAATGCAAGTGCGACATCTGTCTTGCGGAGTTCAACTGCAGCGCCGACCTGCGGCGTCACAAGCAGACACACACGGGCGAGAAGCCGTACAAGTGTGACGTCTGCCCCGCGGCGTTCAGCCAGGGAAAGAACCTGCGGCGTCACAAGAAGATACACACGGGCGAGAAGCCGTACAAGTGCGACCTCTGTCCCGCGGCATTCGGCCAGGTCACGAATCTGAGGGATCATAAACGGACACACACGGGCGAGAAGCCGTACAAGTGCGATATCTGTGCTGCGTTGTTCAGCCACAGAACTAACCTGCGGTGCCACAAGCTGAGACACACCGGCGAGAAGCCGTACAAGTGCGACCTCTGTCCCGCAGAGTTCAGCTGCAGCACTGACCTGCGGCGTCACAACAAGATCCACACAGGTGAGAAGCCGTACAAGTGCGATCTCTGTCCTGCAAGGTTTGGCCAGAGGACAAACCTGCGGTACCACAAGCAGATACACACGGGCGAGAAGCCATACAAGTGCGACCTTTGTCCTGCGGCGTTCAGCCACAACACGAACCTGCGTCGTCACAAGCAGACACATACGGATGAGAAGCCGTACAAGTGCGACCTCTGTCCCGCAGAGTTCCGACAGAACGTGAGCCTGCGGCATCATAAGCAGGCACACGCAGGCGAGAAGCCATGCAAGTGCGATCTCTGTCCTGCAGCGTTCATCCACAGCACGAATCTGAGGCGTCACAAGCAGACACACACGGATGAGAAGCCGTACAAATGTGACATGTGTCCTGCAGAGTTCCGACAGAATGTGACCCTTCGACTTCACAAGCAGAGACATATGGGCACAAAGCCATAAGACTACAATCCTTGGCCTCCAGTGCTCAGCCAGTGTATGAAACTGCAGGATCACAAGTGGACGCACACAGGTGCACCACAGAAGTGCGATCTCTGTCCTACAAACTGCAGCCTCCGCACACACCTGCGGCATCACAGGCAGGTGCACAAGGGGGAGAAGCCCTTGAAGCTGATCTCCATCCTTTAGAGATCAGCAAGAGCATGAGCCTATGGTGTTACAAGGAGGCACACTTAGGCATGGAGCCATGGAAGTGTGATGTCAGTCTTGCAGTGTTCAGCTGCACCAGTGACCTGCAGCCCAGCTGAGGACGCCAGCAGCTTTGTGGCAGGGTACGAGTCGCTTTGACATGGCATCTTCTGCAAGGGACATTAAACACAGTGTGCCGTGTGTTAGGACTTTCACACATACACACACACACACATTCAAGAACCAATCTACAGACCAACCACTGTGATGTCATTCAAGTCATGATCACAGTTGGCTCACGATGTAAAGCCACAAATTATTATTATTATTACTGACCTGTGGCATTACAAGCAGGCACACACAGGCGAGAAGCCATACAAGTGGAATCTCTGTCGTGCAGAGTGCAGCCGCAGTACAAATTTGTTTGGTCACAAGCAGACACACATGGGTGAGAAGCTGTAGAAGTGTTATATCTGTCCTGCGGAGTTCCAACAGAGTTCCAACACAACCTGTTCCTGTGGTGTCACAAGTGGAGACACATGGACACGAGTCCTGAAGGGTATGATACCTGTCCTCAAACGTTCAACCAGCTCATGAACCTGCAGGATCACAAGCAGACATGCATGGGTGCAACACAGCATGTCACTGTCCTACAAAGTTAAGCTGCACTGTGCATCTGCAGCATCGCAAGCAGACAGCACAGGCCAGAAGACCTAGGAGTGGACCTCTGTCCTTCAGAGTTCAGCTACAGCATGAGCCTATGGTGTCACAGGCAGACACAGAAGAATTGCACAACTGGGTACTCTGCAATGCAATACTTGTCCTCCATGGGTGCGTGTTGAACCAAATTTGGATGCACACCAGTAGTGACAGCAGCACTGACCAGCGAGAAGCCATACGCAAGTGTCATCTCTGTTACGCCATGTGTCCTCAGCTGGGAGGCCTAAAGAAGCACATCATATTGCACAAAAAAACTTTGCGAGAGGCTGTGATACTCAGTGATGGTGTGATGGGCTGTGATGTTGACTGAATGGGTTACGATGTGGTGGACTGTGATGGTGATGTAGAAAGGTTGGTTATGATGTGATAGGGGCTTTGATGGAGATGCAATGGTATGGTCCGTGGGCGTGGCCAAACATGATGTGATATTGAATGAATTTTTCTGAAAATCCCAGCTTCTGATGCTGAGTTCTTTTAAGGACCTTTGGTGCATCACCAGGTGGGCCCAAATATCAACTCCTTTTAACCTCAGTCTGTTCATGTATGCGAGCTTCAAACATCCAATGGCAGTGAAGTGCAGTAGTAGTGCTCCTGTTTTCCCTCTCCGCATACACAGGAAAGGAAAACTGGAACGGTTCTACTTGAACATAGAAAAATGGCGACCAGATCTCCTTATTTCCAGGCCCTTTCATTGCGCTATAATTGTCTAGTGTTTTTTTGTTCTTTTTTTCTGAAAACAGTGTTACCAATGACCCCAAGGGATTCGATATTCTTATTGGGTCGATCTCGTATCTTTGATAATTAAAAAGTTAATTAATCCACCAACACAGAAGTTTGCCGTGCCTTCTTAAGGAGGACCTTTTGGGCTTAGAGCACGTCGCCATTGGTTAAAACTGGGTAAAACATGAGTAAAAACTCAGCATAATACACATGACACATACTTATGCACACAGGAACTATCGGCAAGATTCCTAACGTTAGTTTTCTCCCAGTCTTTCAACCCTCATACCATTTGTCTGGTAAATCGCGAAGATCATTCCTGTGCTCAAGTCTGGCAACAGATTGGATCCCAAAAACTATAGGCCCATACCAGTCTACCATGCAAGTTTCTTGAGTACATTATCGTTTCCCGTTTAATAACGATTCTTGAACTCAGTAACTTCTTTTTTCCTTTCAACACAGTTTTCGGCACGGTTACTGCTATGAGATTCAGTTGGGTGGTGTCACACATGATATTTTTGTATGTCTCAACAGGAGTCGCCACGTTGATGCCGTGTTCATTGATTTTGCCAAAGCTTTTGATCAGGTTCCTCATTCCCCCCTAAACAGATAAGTTATCTGCCTTCGCGTTGTGTTGTTTACGTGTCTTGCCCATCGCTCAGGCTCGTCTATCATGAAGTCTGTACCTGCTCTATGCATTGTCCTGTCTGTTCTTAGCTGGATTCAAAATTGCATCACAGGACAGAAGATGTCGTAGCTAATAACACATCTTCCTCACGGGCATCTGTTACCTCTGTTATTCCCCAAGGCTCTGTCATGGGTCCCCTGCTATTACTTATATTAATGACATGTCTTCGGTTTTGTCATCTCCCGTACGCCTCTTTGCAGGCGATTGCGTTGTGTGTCGGAACGTGTCGAATATCCTTGAACATGATGCCCTCGAGAGTGACTTAGGCAAGATACACTCCTGGTGCTTGACTTGGCTCTTACCAATCAATGCTAAAAAGTGCAGAAGTTACAAGGACCACTCCATTTTCTTCCTGTGGTCACTTTGACACACTTATCACTTGAACAGGTTGCGTCTGCTAAGTTCTCTTGACCGACAACCTTTCTTGGTCTCACCATATTTCGCATGCAATAAGTTCTGCCAACAGTACTCTGGGGTACTCTGGGGTACTCTGGGGTTCCTACATTGCTCTCTCCTTCTCACACCCCGACATATTGAAGTACAACACTCGTGAGGCCAAAACGTGGATACGTCACTTCAATCTGGGACCCTCACCGGGCATTCCTTAAAAATTTCATCGAAAGTGCAGCAAAGACCGTGCAGCCCGATTTATTCTTAAAAGGGCATAAAATGCAAAAACAAGTTCACTTCAAGCTACTTCACATGCTATGTTAATTCCGTTACGGAGCTACAATCGAGATTATATCAGACTCTTTCTTGCTTCGGTGCTAAGCAGTGAACGTCGCTTCAGCTCGTGCATCAGTGTTTCTGATCCATGCTGCACGTGCACGTGTGTGCCACGCCACGGAGAAGTCCAGGTGAAAAACATGGTAGTATGCGTTGCGAAGTGGGCTGGCATCACTGTCCGAAGGACGTGAAGATGAATGTTGTCAGTGGAAAATTTGCGAGAACTGTTGTACAGTTGTGGGGCACAATTCAGTGAATCGGTATTGAAAAATGCAGCAGTGCACATATGTGGAACATAGTGTTCCGCACATAGGCGGAACACTTCGATCAGACCTGTTCGGAATCCACGTGAACACGCTAAGTATGCGTGTGCTTCTCCTGTTGTCTAATTGGATGCCACCAATCTTTGCCTCCTGGGGATACCATTGGTTGCTGCCAACGGCGGCTCTGTTTTTATTGCGTTTTTCTTCTAAATGATGGCGCTGTGTGAACAAACTTTGCTTTCATTATGCTAATTGAAACACGGACTTTCGCTTGAGAGCAAGTTGTTTTTGCATTTTAGTAAGAACTTTTTAACTTATAAAATAACTTTTGTCCAGACTGCAGTGCGACAGAACTAAAACGCGAACTTACATCGGTGAAGTTACAACGGCGCAAGCTCTCGGCCTTGAATCCCTTCTACGAGATGTACCACAATAACTGTTTACGTTGATTAACACACTGATCGTGCTTTTAAAGTTACGCCACTACATTGCACAACAGACTACTACTTCCAGTCCTTCATTCCGTGTACAAGTAGACTCTAAAATGACCTTCCTCGTGAAGTCGTACTTATCACTGATAACGTATTGCTCAAGCATTCCATTCCATAGTCACTGCCCTTTTGCTTGAGGAGCACTTAAATGTTTTGCGAGATTTTCAATGTATCTTCCTGTTAGCAGTTTGCCTTCCACATCTTCAAGTGCTTTGATTCTAGCAGTTCGTACTCTTTGAAGTTTGTCAAATAATGTCCAATTGTGTCGTGTACACCCTCCATTATGTTGTGTGGGACCTTACCCTACTTAACGTATTTACAGTAAATAAATAAATGCACACCGTTAGACACAGATTAACAATGTTTAGTCCATGCACTTAAGAGGCAGGATCTCTGTTTTAATTTGTACGAGCATATTTAAGCACACAGTTTCCAAAGTGATGTGTTAGTTTCGATGACTTCGCAACCCCCTGGTCGAGCACTTCTCGAGGAAACATCCGGATAAGCACTTATTTTGTACGTTTTCGAAATGTCAGGTATAATCGGGTAAAACCCTAAGGAGTTGGGGCCTAGCCGTAGTTAAACTTCAACACCTATCATTTTGAGTGATAAGCTTTGAAGTTGACTTCCAATGATGGGTTACGAGTAGGGTTCGGGGTTTTCGAATTTATCCGAAAAAATCCAAAAAACGTACTCCGGTAAACGATGAAAGATGGAAGTCACTGAAAAGGTTAGCCAGCTGTAGGACTCGAATGGTTTGTCCCTTCAGATGACGCGCCCTGGAAGTCGCTGGAAGTCGCTGGGAAGGCGTGTTAGCTTAGCTCAATTGGTAGACCCCTGGACATGTTAATCCAGAAGATGTGGGTTCGAGTCCTACAGGTGGCTAACCTTTTCAGTGACTTCCATCTTTCATCGTTAATTTCTTAGGCAACTTGAGGCCTTGTATGTGATTGTCCCTTCTATGTTGTTCCAGCCTCAAAACATCAGTTCTCTCTTGTTGTACTCCGGTAAAACCTTAATGCTTGATTCACACTGTTGCATTTTCATGCGTTACGGATGCGGCGCGACACGGTTGTCATGACAACGAAGCATGACACTCCGAAAAGCACACGCACCGCAAGAGTTGAGCTCGACCGAACTCCATGCGGTACGGGCTACCTGCGGAGATGCAGCTGACCAATGAGGGAACGCGCTCCGCGCAAGCTCCCCGTGCACGGCACGTTCCTGTAGTATTTGGCGAACCCACTGTCGTCGTCGTTTTTTCCTTCTTTTCAGCAGAAGTACTGCTGCTGCCATTTGAACAACAAGTGGCCAGTTTACGCGCTCTGTATGATGCAGATACGCTTCAATACACCTCAAAGTTTCGCCGACCACATCACGTTGCCCGTTCATGGCTGCCTGTGGAATGGAGACGTGGTGGAGTGGAGACGTGGTGGAGTGGAGACGTGATTGGTCAACCACAAGCGTTTGACGTATCAAGAACGCATATGTCTGAACAGCGTGTCGTACGACAGCCGCCTCCGCACTGGATCCGCACCGTAACCGCAACGGAGAGAAGTTGTAGTGTGAACCACGCATAAGCGGTTCAGATTAATCCGAAAAACTCTGCTTGGCAGATGTTTACCCTGATAACCAGGTTATTTGGCCTACTTTTGTGTTTTGGGTTTCTTCTGACCCCCAGATACCAGCCCCCCGCCAACATAATAACGGTTTCTGATCTACCGTTTTCTTCGGCGGTCTTCTCGACCACTTGAGGATTCACCGCCCGGGTTTTCCCCCAGTCTGTTTTATGATTGCTTTGTCCGACACGTGACCTAAGCACTAAAATCAGCATCGAGGTCATACTGAGCGGTTTCTTTCAAAGGGCAACTAGTTGCAGTGCTGACGACAAGATGGGACGCAAGCAGAACCTGCCCTGCGACTACGTCAAGGAGTACCCTGATTGTTCACATTGTCCCGCGATCACGATGCAGAGGTTGTCATGGCCGTCACATAACAGTGAGCACTGCACACGGAAAGGGTGCATTTGGAATTGCAAAACACCTGAGTGTACATGAGAGAATTTACTGAGGCTGGAACAACATAGAAGGGACAATGACATACAAGGCCTCAAGTTGCCTAAGAAATTAACGATGAAAGATGAAAGTCACTGAAAAGGTTAGCCAGCTGTAGGACTCGAACCCACATCTTCTGGATTACAGATGATGGATTGTCCCTTCTATGTTGTTCCAGCCTCAGAACATCAGTTCTCTCATGTTCAACAATTGCCGCTTGCGTCGATCCCTGTCATATGAATGTGTGTATGAGTGTGCAAAAATGTAAGAGTGAAAAGGAGAATGAGTGAGAGAGAGTGACTGGTTTGTCCCTTCAGGTGACGCACCCTGGAAGTCGCTGAGAAGGCGTGTTATAGCTTAGCTCAATTGGTAGAGCCCTGGACCGGTAATCCAGAAGATGTGGGTTCGAGTCCTACAGCTGGCTACAGTCCTACAGCTGGCTTTCGTCTTTCACTTGAGTGTACGTCACGCAATATGTATTGATAAGAGTGCGTGACTCTTTAGTGTTGAAGCAATAAATGTGAGAACTGCGCTTTAGCTGCTTAACTGGCCGTGCATCAAGTTTTCTCACAATTTCAGGTATTAACTGAGCTGTAAACCCTACACTCCAAAAAACTCAGCTTTTTCAAAAAACAATAAACCCCAAAAAAACATCCTCCAGTAAAGCCCAGAAATAAACTCCAAAAACCCGGAACCCTAGTTATGAGAATCGGGGGGGGGGGGGGGGGGGGGGCTGTTGGACACAGGGGCAGATCCAGGTATTCTTGGGGGGGGGGGGAAGGTGGAGGGGGGGGGCTGTTTATTTCTTGGAGGTTCATAGTAGGGAAGGGAAGAGGGACAACCAGACGTTAAAAAACTAATGTTTATTGGAGGGGGCAATCTCTCTTTCCCTCCCCCCTGATCCACCTTTTTTGTGCACCTAACAGTTTGCCCGCCTTCGAAGGTTATAAGTAGCTGTCTTCTGGTCAGACTTTGGAACTGTGAGAATGTGCTTTACCTTATCCTTATTTTACCTGCTTTACAGTTACCTCTTACCACTTTGCTTTCTTCATTTCTGTTTGTTCCTTCCCGTTTCGGGACGTTGGTGGATAGGTTGAGCGCTCATAAGCTCCTCTTGTGTTGCGGTCTCACAATGGCGGCGTGCACGGAACCGTTTAGGAGGGCAGGTGTAGTATGTTAATTAGCAGTAGGTGCAAGGCGGCATGGTGCTGTGGTCTTCTGGTTGTTGTGTAGGGTTTGTTTTGTGTCGTCTGCTGACAGCTCTGCAACCAAACAAGGATAGCAATGCTTGCGTCCAAGTGGCTTTCTGGTGCCACCCTTTTTCACACCGCGTTGCTCAAGCAGGATGTTGCTATAACTTTATTCACTGATTATTATTATTATTATTTTTAAAATCGGAGGTGATTACCCAGTACCACATCCTTCTTTCGTGATGGCGCATGGTGTCCATCGGGAACCAGTAGCTGACGTATATGCTGAAAGATGTGGCCGTTGTTTGCACAGCTTGCTTTTTCCTTTCATTTCTGTGTACGCGGATAGGGGTGAGCATTTGTGCGCTGTGCCAACGCCACTTACATGCAGAGAACCATGCTCATTGCCTCCTCTCCCTCCTCCGCGAAGTGGGCATCGAGAGTCGGAATTCGTCTGCAACTGCAATTCACCGTTCTGCGAATTCAAGAACACTCGAAAGATTGTGGCTCACCTGGAACCTGCAGACCCGAATGTTTAGACAAAAAACAAAAGCGCGAGACACGTTCCAGAAAATCAGCCCTGAGAAAGATTGAGACCGTTTTGGGTTTTATTTCCAAGTTTTCCCATTTAATAAGGGGGAATCTCTTCTTCAGAAATCTATGGGTGATTTTCGTTCGCACAAGACACGTGAATGCTCTAAACTATCATCGTAAGATTGGTATTGGCGTGTTCTCTTAGCTTTTCTCTAGTCAATGACGCATTTTTTATAGGACAAGGTTGAGCGGTTAATTTTTAATAAATTAAGTTTGGTGCGTCTCGAACATGTGCTGTCACCTCGATAGTGTGTCGCACACTAAAATATTCGCGAATTTGGGCTCAATACAAATCAACGGATAGTCCTGGAATTCAACAAATGTGTTTGGAATGTTTGGAACAAATGTGTTTGGAATTGAATTTAACGAATGTGTCACTGACTAGGGCAAAGCAAGGAGAACACTCCAGTACTTCTGTTTTGACGATATTTTATGCCGTTTCTGAGCACTGTGCGAACAAACGTTCTCTATCATCTTGCACAGAAGTGGTTCCCCCGAAATAAAGGGGGCATTCAATCACAACTTGCAGACGACGGTGGTCCGTCTTCACGGGCACGACCACTGAAGGCACGTTTGTGATTGGCTTCCGCCATTGAAAACACTGTCCTGATTTGCCGACTCTTTAATTGTTACGTCGAGTAAGCAAGCTTTCCCTATCTTGGTGATGTCGGCTGTGCCTGTGTTGGTACAAGGCAGTGACGGAGACTCCAGCTCCCATGGTAGACAGAGACAGTACTATATAAAGAAGAGAGGTAACATGTCCGGGAGGCGCAGTTGCATCATCAGCACCCACATGTTCCAAATTTCAAAACAATGGGCATGAAAGACAACGATGAAAGATGAAAGTCACTGAAAAGGTTAGCCAGCTGTAGGGATCGAACCCACATCTTCTGGATTACCGGTCCAGGGCTCTACCAATTGAGCTAAGCTAACACGCTGGCTAACCTTTTCAGTGACTTTCATCTTTCATCGTTGATTTCTTAGGCAATTTGAGGCTTTGTTTGTATCTGTCCCTTCTATGTGTTCCAGCCTCAGAACATCAGTTTCTCTCTTGTTCTATGAAAGACAAGATTCTGGAACCACTTTTGTTTGTTTTTAAACCATCGTCATCTTCGTCATCCTAAACACATGTTAAATGAATGTCTTTCCGGGTAAAAAATATTTACAATACCAGTTGTTCCTTGAATCTCTTTGTACGTAAATGGTTTGTAAGTGGAGATTGTTTCATGAACCACTCGGAGCAGCCATTCAATTTGCCATGAGCCGCTGCACACGCTCCAATCGTGGCTTTCACATGCGGCTGCATGATGTTTGGGCAGCGGCAGTGATGACGTTTGCTGTGTGTGGATTAAAGATTTTCTTCACAAGTAGGGTCAAACACAGGTATTATCTTCTCTCACTATGACCACGTCATATAACCTGGAGAGTAGCCCGAGGAGTGGCCACCACATACCTCAGGCAGAGGGGGACATTGAAGTAGGGCGCCAAGGCTTTGGATGACACTCGATGTTGTTGACCCCAGAATTACTCATAAAGCGCCTTCCCGACTTCCAAAGCACGCTCTAGTTAAAAGGACATTGATCACGAGACCAGGTCACACTGTGCGGCTAAGACTGGCCTGTCTATATGGACAGCGGAGAGTGTGTTTCCCGCTAGTATGACAAAACGTTCTCGTGTTATGACCAAAACATAGGGGAACGGTGCTGGTCATATTAACGAGGGCTCACTCTATCTTCCAATATCGACTTGACATGGCCAGCATGTTAGCCACTCCGAGGTGAAACATGTCTGAAATCACAAATTGTCTAAGAAACAATTTTCACCTTAGACCACTTACGTAGTTTCAAGTGGAAATTGTTTCATAAACCATTTGGGATTGCGGCCGTTTCTCACCCAAGCTGCGCCACGACCTGGTGGTCGCTTTTCGCCATTTTGGGTGGCAGTAAGATATGTGTCATGGTGACAGTCTTGGTAAAAAGCAAACCAATCAGAGGAGCGAAACTATGATTGACAGGTCGAGCCCCTTTTTGTGGCTCCTCCCAATGGCCAGACTCCCTTCTAGTATACAGCACCCTCGGCAGACGACGCATGATGGCGATATACGTTCTTGGTGAGGGGAGGCTGAGTTTGAGTCCTACAGCTGGCTAGCCTTTTCAGTGACTTGACTTCCTTCTTTCATCAGGCGACGCGTGCCAACGACCATGGCTACGGTGGTCGTATCGTGCGTCCGCTTCTGCGTCTTCGAAATTCAAATTTTGATTGACCAATCATGATGTAGATCTCGCGGGCCGATGAGTAGCGCCCCTAGCGGATCGTGTGGACGGCTCCTCATAGGGGTCGCCATCGGGTTTTGTTTAGCCTGGCGTTCGCACGTGATTTGCGGTGTTTGTGTCCAGTATGTCCAGCGCATAGTTTGTCAGACGTGAGACGTGATGGTGTGCTGCGCCGTCCCGCTTTGCAAATCGAAGAAAGGAGTGTCGAATCGAAGTATTTCGTTCCACGAGTTCCCCGCAAACGTTGCCTTGCGGGAGAAGTGGCTGGAAAATATAGCGCGGGGTCCAGACCCGGGTAATTGCATTGCGATTGTTCCGATGGGGGTACAGAGAGCTCCAAGGAGCTCCCTGGAGTTCCAACGTCGCTTGTGAAAAGTGCGTTCTTTAGTCATAGGTCTTCATGATTACTCAGATAACAGCAACCTCTAAACTGCCGCACAGTGCGCAAGGTCCGCCTCCAGAAAAAAAGGTGGTAGGGGATGGGGTTTGCACGCTTACCCCCCTCCCCCTGGAAGCACCTTGAACCCCCCGGAAGAAATCCTGGGAGCGCGCATGATTGTTTCATTTCCTATACTGTGTAGTTTGGCTTATCTAATAGCATCTCTGATTTTATGCATCTCTCTGTGAAGGAATGAACGAACCATGGCGGCCCTCAGACCACTCGACAGTGTGCTCTCGACATTTCACGGCTGAGGATTTCAGCATCGGCGCAAAGCGCAAAATTCTCAGGCGTGGGGCCATACCCACTGTGTTTGAAGACTACCCGGAATACCTGCGACCTGCAGTGACTGCTCCGCGACCTGCAGTGACTGCCCCGCGACCTCCTCTCACCACGCATCCAGTGGAAGCTGGGAATAAGAGGAAGAGGTCTCCTTCGCCCCGTGAGCAGGGCGTCCCGCATCCTCCCGACGTTACCCGGCCAAAATCGCCACCTGGAGGCCACAAAAGCTCACGCTCAGCGTGCACATACGTGGCCCCAGATGAACGCCTACAGCAGCCCGAAGCTGCGCAAGAGGTGAGCCATAAAATCGTGAGCATCGTCCGCTAGTAGTTTCAGCTGTACCAAGAAGCTATTTTTTCGCTACAGGCACCGAGCGTAAAGTCTGTTAGCTGCGGAACGGTTTTATCGCACAAAGACATTTCTCGAATGCACACAAGGATTCAGACTCTCGAAAGGAAGTGCAGACGAGAGAAGGCCAAGGTTAGACAGATGGATGACAGACTACAGTCAATGTCCGGTGATCTGCGGAATGCACAGCAGAAGCTCTCGATGTACAACATCCCAGTTTTGGAGCAAAAGGTAACTCTGCGTCTCCCATACCTTTGGGTTCTTCGGTTCCGGGTTAAACCGCGATATCTTACCAGAAATCCTTGCGGTCCTTCCAATAGATGATTTCAGGAAATCCCAGTGCTCCTTGCGTACGCGTTGCATCCTGGGAGGTTGTCATCGAAAACAGGGAAAACAGTCCTCTATAAGAGATAAACTGATGTTCTGAGGCTGGAACAACAGTGACTGCCCCGCGACCTCCTCTCACCACGCATCCAGTGGAAGCTGGGAATAAGAGGAAGTGGTCTCCTTCGCCCCGTGAGCAGGGCGTCCCGCATCCTCCCGACGTTACCCGGCCAAAATCGCCACCTGGAGGCAGTCCTCTATATGTTTCGTTTTCACTGACCTTGACACCTTGTGGACAATCGAAATCGAGGAAAAATCGAAACAGTTTGGAGACCTTCCCCTCCTTTCTGATAAGCAAGGTCCCTTAGCTCAAAGTGGCATTATAAGCTTTCTGGGATTTCCTGATGTCTGGGAGGTACCCGGGTTCGAATCCTGGTGCCGGCTGTGCTGTCTGGGGTTTTTTTCCTGGGTTTTCCTCGGACGCTTTCAGACATATATGTCGGCAGAGTTCCCTTAGAAGTCGGCCCGGGACGCATATTCCCCTAGGGCGTCAGTCATGACGATTGCCTACCTACGTGAGGCCGACAACGGCAAGCCCCTTTCACCACCACCACCATATTTGTGACAACTTATTTTTTCTTCCTTTTATGATCCCCTCCTGCAGGAGTCCAAGAGGAGCTTCTTTTTTTTTTTTTTTTTTGAGCTTTTGCAAGTGTTTGAATACTGCAGTCATTCTCTGCCACGGTTCTGAGCGCAAATGCTGAGATTCTTTTATTTCGCAAGAAAATCCCCCATGACATATCAAACAAAGATCGTAGTGCCCGATTTAGTCCAGTGTTTCTCGTGCGTAAATAGCAGGAACCAAATCCTAGGCAGGGATTTGGGAATCTGAATCCCAGTGCCCAAAACGGCGAATCGAATCTTTCGAATCCACCACCCACTTTTTTTTTCTTCTTCTTACTTTTTTTAATTGGCGCCTCTGCAGTCCGTCAAAAGCATCATTGACCGACAGGTGTTTTCTTGTTTGTTTGCTTACATTGCTGTGGACTGAAAGAGTTCGGACAGGAACTGTTATGTTACAAGTTTAAAAGTAACGTGGTTTTGTTGCCTAGTTTCATGGAAGTAATTCAAGCTCAAGAATTTACGTATTTCTTGTAGTCTGTGAACCACACGTCAAGTAAATTGCGTTTAAGAAGAACTACACGGGTATATATTTTCTTCCGAAACTGAACTATTATTTAATTTATTTTTCGTTAAACAAATGTATCGTGTTCTGCTTCAAAACACTTTTCCGGTAGAAGTTTTTTTTTCTAAAACTCATTTCAAATAAAGGATTCATAAGATTTGTGGATTCAGAGACCTCTCGATTCGTCCCATCTCTATTAAATAGCGCCCTATCCCCCTCCGAATTTGAAAAAAAAAAATCACAAAACCCGTAAACGACAAACCCTGCTGAACCTCAATCATTCACGGAGATTATTTACTTTTTTTTATACCCCCCCAGCTTGAGGATCAAGAACCCTGCGCACTGTTTCTCAAGGAACAGCTCATGGCACTTCACAAAACAAAGCCTCGGTGGACAGAGCAGACCATACAGCACGCAGTTCTATGGCACGTAAGTCACCGTGTCGGACAGCGTGCTACCGTTGTGTGGGGTCGCCGCGATAACCTTTCTCACTTGCGTTGCCAGGCACAGTCACCGGCGGCGTACCACTTTGTTCGAAACTCCAAGTTGCTGTCGTTACCCTGCCCCGTGACCTTAAAGCGCTACGTAGGTTCGTGCACCGAGGTAGTAGTGTCCTCTCTGTTAGAGGAAGGACCTGCTGAGGAGACCGAACAGCACTCCTTGCACGCTCTTAACGGCTCATACTTGGAGACGGACGAAACGTCGCAGCAGTAGACACAGTTCAGTTGCATCAACGCAAAGTCAACACTGGCAGCATGGCCTTGAGGGCGGGGCCAGCTTCCCAACTTCTCTGCCTTGTCTCTGCCGGTCTCTCGACCTCGTAACGGTGAGTTTGGTTTCGGAGTGGCCAGCGTGAAGCGGTTTCTGAACTGCTTCCTTTTCCTGCAGGGTACCGGTACGCTTGCTTCTATGCCACTTCTTGCTGCGGTACGCTTGCTTCTACTCGTGAGGAGCATTTGATTTTGTGACTGATATCATTTATCTTGCAGTTCTTCAGAGAGACGGCAAAAACAGAAGAACAACGGCGACTACGTATCGGTCCCCGCTACCTACGTGGGCTTTACGACGTTCAAGAGAGGCTGCCCAGTAACTACGTAGAAAACGGCGCAGAGACGAGACACGAAGAAGAAACGAGTGCACACACACAGCGTTCTCTGTGTGTGTGTGCACTTGTTCCTTCTTTGTGTCCCATCTCTGCGCTGTTTTCTACGTAGTTATGTACCGACTTGCCCAAATCTCCGCCTTAACTCTGCCCAGTAACTTCAGGCCCGTGGCTTACTTCAGCAAAAAAACACATTTTCCGCACGAACTTTGAGGACACAAATGTGGAGGTGGCGACTTTTGTGTTTGAAGTTTGCCGACACGAATTCTTTTGTTTCTTGTCATCAGTTCAATCTTTCTTTCCTTTTTTATCATTATTAATCGTTTCTTGACAGAGGCCAGTATATAAGAGTCTTCAGCCTGCAGGTTACTGGTGCTCTTCACTACCTTATCACCGCGACAAGGAGCTAGGTGTTATTAGAGATGCGAAGTCCCGAAAAAAAGAAGAAGAAAACAGAAATTTTGTGAAAACCATTTCTTAATATATTTTTTTCCTTGTCTCCGGAAAAATTGCCACATTTCCAGACGACAAAAAATCAATAAAGTAAATTTTCGTGCCTTCGATGCGTTCCAACCCGCCAACAGTGCCTTAGATGCGTCTACTCCGCCAACAACCACCAACTTGGAGCTCCATCTGGACGCTCCAAGCGATCGCCATCGCGTTCACATAAAGTCGTCCTGAGATGAAGGAAGTACAGACCTGAGTAATAGTAAATGGACAATAGTAGTGTGCCGGACCACTGCAAAATACCGAGCGCCAACACAGCCACTGTTACGCAGTGGAAATCTCATGCACGAGAAATTGAATAGGAAAGCTGAAAATCGACGCATTTGTAGAGACAACGAAGACCATCGTAATCCCCTCAAGACCGTGGCCTTGTTCGCCTCTAGCTTTGAACGTAGTTCAACTCTACCAAACTCGTGGCGCTGTCGGACATTATGACGTCATTTGTTCACAAACAGGTAGAGGGTAGAGGTCTATTATAGAGATGGTCGTGCTTCCAACGTAGGATATTGAACTAGGAATGCAGAGCACTTTCAAAGCGTCCACAATGTACCTGCAGCTACGTTAAATAGGACTTTCTTTTTTATTCATTTAGCAAGTATTGTGCAGTACTGTGGGCCAGTGTTATACAGCACGTGATTCTTATTCATAGGGTACGATTACTCAGGAGGATCTCGATATTCGTGGATGCAGAATTCTTGGTCTCGCAGAAAATCACGGCATTGAAACAAAGGTTGTGCTCGATTGCTTTGTAAGATGACATTCCGTGTCTAACAAGTAAATATTGCCGATTAACCTCGTAGATTCTCGTGTGTTCCCTATCTGTCCAAGCCGTTTTAGGGAATGAAAGCCACATTTTAACGGCTGTTACGCTTTGCAGGGCGGATGTGCCGGCACAGCATGTTGGTTAGTTTAATATCAGATTATAGGTCAAGTTCGGTTACTTTACTATCAGATTAGTTCAAATTTTTTACCCAAGTTTAAGTTTGCTGTCAGCAATTTCCTGCACGTGACTGCATTTTTTGGCACCTTATTTTCATTTGGGAGACCAACGGCTGTGTCCAGTATAGTTTGTTTTACAAAAGAATGTTTGCCCACTGCCATATCCTAAAGAAACAATGTCCACGTAAGCAGTCATAGAATTGTCACATTTGGTTACAGAATGGCAGTCATGTGTTGTGTGAAACTAAAAAAAAATAAAAGATGGAACGAAAGGAAAGTTAAGTAGCAAGCGAACTGATGGTGACTGTGATCCATGGCTGTCTGTCATCGTCCCTACCTCCTCTCGGATTTCAAGTCATGAAAAGATGGTCACTGAGAAGGTTAGCCACTGTAGGTCTCGAACCCACATCTTCTGGATTACCAATCCAGGTTCTTGTACGTATTTGTCCTTTGTATGTGTTCCAGACTCAGAACATCAGTTCTCACATAAAAGATAACTTATGTATCGCCAGTTTCTTCCACGTGATCGGCCTTGTTGGCCAACACCGGCATGTCCCAGACAGTTCCCATGAAGTTCCCAGTTCCCGGCAGATGGCTGCACACTACTTTTCTTTGACTGCGGGGAAGCCTGTATACAGAGGGTGTCCCAGCTAACTGCGAACATACTTTAAAAAAATATGTAACACTTTTTCCAAGATGAAATCAATTGCAATATAGCATATGCTGAAGGGCACACCTTAGGAGGGCATGAGCAAAGTCCTAAGGCAATGTCTTCATTAACTTTCATTAATTAACTTTTTAAATATAAAAGCAAGGAAGCTGTTCCAATGAGAACATCTGTTCCTTTCAGTCGCCTGATATTGTAGCCGTTCTCAGAACAGAAATCCGTTCGATAGATCGCCCGCAAAAAATTCGTTAAGGAAAACCTTTCTTTTTTTCTTCGTTGGGCTTCCTAGAAGACTCTTCTTTCCTTCACCCCCAATGTGAGAGGGAGAAAGAGCACACCATCGCCTCTCGCGTCCTGGAAAAAGATTAAAAGGAAACGGAGAATGTAACCCAAGATACGGCCAGTTCTGATAGAGTCACCCAGTGGAGTCACCCGATACATTCGTTTTTGTTTTGTTTCCGCAAATTAAAGCTCATTTTCGACGCATGAGGCGGCACTGTGCCATTCCCCCTCTCATGTTGGGGACGAAGGAAATGCGCGTCTCCGAACTCTCCGAAGATGTGCAATGAACAAAATAAAGAAAAAAATATCGTTCCTTCACGAATCTTTTGCGGGCGATCTATCGAACGGATTTTTGTTCTGAAAACGGCTACGATATCAGGTGACCGAAAGGAACAGATGTTCTGATTGGAACAGCTTCCTAGCTTTTATATTTAAAAAGTTAATGAATGAAAGCTAATTAAGGCATTCTCCTAGGACTTTGCTCATGCCCTCCCTAAGGAGTGCCCTTCAGCATATGCTATATTGCAATCGATTTCATCTTGGAAAAAGTGTCATATATATTTTGAATATGTTCGCAGTTAACTGGGACACCCTCTATATACATGTTGCCATTCCATTCTTTATGTGTCTCTGAGGCGAAATGATTGTATCCAGGTTTCATCCCACGTGATGATTGATTGCAAATATTCGTCCCCGTCGGATTGAAACCGGTCCAGCAGATGTTCCGAGATTGCCATGCGCGTTCCCTTCGGGTCACAAGTGAGACGTCGGGGGAACCGCGGCCATCTTGAACAGACTTCGCGGAACGGTAGGTGCTAGCAAAAGATTGGGCGCGATTTAAGTGGATAATCATAAACGCCTTAATAGTTTATTTCACCATACGTGTGCACATTGCTACAGATCGAGCTTAGCGCGAACGGGTCCGAAACTGATTGGGGAGGGAGCACTCGGGCAGAACCAGGTTGAGTACGAAAAAGTAAGACCCTACTATTGTGAAACCGAAACCCGAAACGTTATGGACTAGATATTGGCTTTTGCTCTTTTTGGCTTGTGGCCTATGCTTGTGGTGGCTTTTCATGTGGCTTTGATTGGGCGCCACCTAGCCAAAAGGCCAAAAGTAAAAAAAAAAACGCGCTTTTCGTCTCAGGCTTTTCAGGCCTACATGGAGGCAAACTCAGATGCAATGCTGAATGTTGAAAATATTACGTAAAGAAGCGCGATGTTCTGTTTCTTACCACACTTGTGACTCATCACTGTCATCGAAGTCTACTTGTGCAAGGTGCACAACCGACTTTGCTGACTCTGCTCGTCAGCTTCTTCATTCCCTTCCATTCGCTTGGAAAGGTGCGGGACCGCGCAGACTGGTGATTTTCGACGAGCACGGCGGAACCGTTTTGGTGCGTTGTTCAGATCCTGCCGCTGTCTGCCTTTTTCGACGATTGCCACATTCACTTCCGACGAACTTGGGCCACATTTCAAGAATATGACATACACAAGAATATAACATGATGCTTCAACTCACTGTCTCTCAGGGCCGGTTTCACCAACGCCGGTTAACTCTTGAACCAAGAACAAGGGTTGCTAAAACTTGAAGTTAACACTCAAATGCTTTTTACAAACATTGGTTGGTGACGTGATAAATGTTTCAGTGCCAATAACTCCTTATAAGCAGAGTGAAGCGTTAAATTCCAGTTAAGGGACTGTTGATCTCGGTTCAAATATTAATCGGCGCTGGTAAAACTGGGCCTAAATCTTGCAAGGCGAAGCTGAACGAACCTAGTCTTGATCTAGCTGTAACATACAGGGTGGGTGCAGATAAAGTAGCTTCACATTTGTGCATGTATGGTGTTCCCTGTTTACTGCACGAACTTCCGGTTAGCCGGCGTTCACACGGGGCAACTTTTCCCAGCAACTCGAAGCAACTCAAACCAACGTCTTTTGAGCAATTTCGAGTCCGCGTTCACACGCAGCAACTCTGTAGCTCCACCCACAAGCAACCTTATGGCAATGAAAAAATGGCTAGGAAGCAAGCGAGCTGGTGAAGATGATGCATAATATAAAAAACCCCGAGACTAGGGAACACGAAGGGACAGACACAAACATGACAACCTTATGGCGACCGGACAATGTGGGTTCGAATCGAACTGGTGGAATCTTTTTTTTAGCTGCTGTTTATCAAATTTCAGTCAGTTTTATTGCTCCAATAGATCATTATTGCCATCCAGAAGTGGCAACTGATATGGTTCCGTGAAGTTCGTAAAAAAAGAAAAAGTTATTTCTTAGCTGCACCTCCAGGATTTGAACCTATGAACCCACGAACGAAATCCACAACGCCATCGGGAGTCACGTGGCAATGCTTCCCTCTCTGATTGGCCGATGCACGAGCAACTTCTCAAGTTTTCGGTCCGGGAGCGATTCGCAGCAACTCAGAGCAACTCAGAGTTGCTGGAGGTTGCCGGCTGACAGCAACTCCAAAGTTGCTCATAGTTGCTGCAAAAAGTTGCCCCGTGTGAACGCTGCCTTAGTCGGCATGACACATTTATTAGATGAAAACTAACAAAAAAATCTTAGTAACAAAACTCCACATAAGCAAAGAAGTTATCCATGGAAACGTTGCTTTCCATGCATCCTGATTACCGTCAATATGGCGGTCAATGCACAGTCGTGTCTAGCTATTGCTAGGTGTACCAGATCTTTTTGTTTCTGTGTGGGCGGCACCCCCAATGGTAGGGCGATGAAACCGCAGATTGAGAAGTTACCCGTCAAAAAGAACTCGTTACGAGTTGCGTTACCGTGTGAAAAATGTAACTAAGTTAATAACGAAGTTCTTCAGGCTGAAATGTAACTCGCAGTTACTGAGTTACCCAAAAAGATAACTACTTACTTCCAAGTTACTTCTCACACAAAATAGCATTACGCAGGTGCAGTGCACGTGAGCAGTTGAGTTAGACCTTGATTTACCTGAGGAGGAATGCAACACGCTTAGATCGTCTTCGCTTATATCCAACAATATACCTCTCCCTGTTTGCGAGCAAATGACGTCGTAGTGTTCGACAGTGCCACGAATTTGGTTGAACAAGAGTTGAACTACAAGAACAAAGAAGTTGAACAAATAAGAGGTGAACTACGCTTTCTTGGACGCAACCTTCGGTCCTACGCTCTTAAAAATGAACTTCACCGCATAGCACGCTCTTAGCCAACCATCATCTCAAATGATACCGTTATCTGCCCTGATTTGTTGAAAACGGGAGGCGTACGCATTTTTTAGGACACCTATGCTGTTCATAATTGTCGCAGAAAAGGTGTACGCCTCCCATTTTCAACAAATCAGGAAGGATAACGATATCATTCGAGATGATGGTTGGCTAGGAGCGTGCTATGTGGTGAAGTTCTTTTTTTAAAATGTACTTTTCTTTCAATAGGAGGCAGCGAACAAGTGCCCGTTCGTGGAACCCAGTCCTCTCCTTCCGATTTGTTTCGGTTTCAGTGTTATGAACCAACGTTATGATGACGTTTCACTGGTAGAGGTCTATTCGAACGCTTTGCATCTTACTCCCTGTGGGCGCACAATGGTTCAGCTTCATTTCAGCGGTTCTTACTTCCCGAATAAAATACTGTCATTGATTGAATACCACGTTTTATGGCAAAAAATGCCATGACGGAACCGGAGAGAAAGCAAGAAAATATGTGCACGTGAGTGAAAAGCGAATTAAAAGTAACTTCAAACTTAACTTAATGTGCTTTGGCAAAGTTACCTGAAAAAGGAACGAGTTCCTCTGAAAGTTACCACGGCGCAAAAGTACCGAGTTAAGTTACAAGTTACCAAAAAAAGGAAATTAGTTACAGTAACGAGTTACCTCGAACTCTGGATGAAACTGTGCTACACTGCCACGTCCCATTGGAATATATATGGAGCGAAGTTTGCGTTGCTAACGATTGTATTGCGCAGAGTTTGGTTACCACGATTCTTTTCTCGATTTTCATCGCATAAATGCACCTTTGTGAGGTGCACGGTGTGTGTTCGTACGGTATGCAGGAAATGCGCTATGTGCGAAAATGTGGGGCTACTTTATCTGCACCCACCCTGTATAGCTTTTGGCCTTGTTTCACATTCTGTGACCATATGTGTGACAGTACTTTTTTATTTCTGATCCTACCTTTTTTTTTAATCATTTACAAGGCTAGGCAACAAGCAAAGAGATACAAGCATGTTCGAGTCATCATGTTCCAGCCCTTCTGGTTCACAACTCGGAGAAATGCAGCCATCCACAGTGGATTTCAGCAGTCGACTCGCAACAGTAAAATCGGAACCTTGCGACACTGAATGCCTGCCAGAGCAGAGCCAGGTTCTGGAACAGCACTGCAGCGAGTCTCCGCTAGAAGGCGGTTCCGACGGTAAAGTGTTTCGTAAACTTTTTGGGATGTGGAAAAATCGTCCCGAGAGAAAAACGTCCCCCGGAAGAAATGTCCCAGGTGGGGACCTAGGCTAGAAGCGAGTTCTAGGTTAGTTTTACAGTTTTTACGTTAGGAGATTTTTGATAGTTCACCGTGCGGTTGGGGGCTTCCCCCAGCTGGGCACGCAGCTTAGTTTGACAGTGACGTTTGACGAAAACTACTTTTCCGGGGACGATTACTCCTGGGACCATTTTTACTAAACCCTTACTTTTCCAAAGCAACTTCGGCATTCACATACCATGTGACTTAACCTGGTTACATTATTTATGCAGTACCGTAATCAGTTCCTGCTCTTGTGTACTATCTCTCCATCTCTGATTTTATGGCAGGCTCTCAAGGAACACGTGATACTAAGATATCAGTAAACTATATACTCCAATGGTAAATGTGTCTTGGTGATGTTCCAGATGAATGTCATTAGTAAGACTTCGGTGAACTGTGTACTCGTACGCTCTATGTTTACGGAAATGTTCCTCAGCGACATACTATAGTAAGATTCTGTACACTTACGTACCGTACTACTGAAACAGTGACAGTCTACAGAATGGTCTTGAAAGATATGCCGTATGTCTCGTGCCGTATAACAATGCAGTATTCCATGCAGGGCAATATGATATTTTTGTATGCGTTATGCACAGATATGAGTTACAATCAAACGTGGCTAGATTCGAGGAGGAGGCTGAAATGACATTCACTTTGGAGTTTTGCAATGTGATTTCTGATCTCCCTTTTTGTTTTACATCAGGGATGACAGCTGGGCTGGGCCACATTAAAAAAGAACATCAAGACACAGCTTCGGATGAACACGACGTCTTAGTAGCGACGACGGAACCTTACAATGCCGTGATTTTGGCTGGGCAGGACAGCGTGGGGCAGAGCCATGACTCAGCGTCACAAGGTGACACGTCTACTGGTAAGGGCTGATCAATATCTAATCTATATCTAATGCTAATAAGCCTTGAGGGTATCGTAAATAAATAAATAAATGAATAAATATAGCCAACAAAGGCTGAGTGACAGTGGCACGAACAAAAAAGAAGAAAGGGTATGACGGAAATTCTCAGCGTTCTCATCAGCATCTGTGAGGGCCCGTTTCCATGGTGATTATTCTCGCACCCTGGTTCACTCTAAAGAGCATTGTCTGTGCCGAAGCGAATATGAGAGCAAAGTTGAGGTCGCGCCGGAGCATGTTTTCAGATCTTGAGACAGGTATCTACACACACTCAAACGCGATCTCAGCACGAGAATGCCTTTGTTGTCAAATTGTAAATTTTCATCCTAAGGCATTAAATTCATTTCTCAAGTTCACGCGCCACTTGTAACGTTCCTTCTGTACGATTTGGGTTCTGTTCCACCCTCGTTCAGCCACCGAGAGGCGCAAATAGGCGGACAACAGATACAGAAGGCATGCAGTCGATCTGCAACGTCTATAACAGAGAGCACAAAGCTTTGTGATCATTTTATTGAACAGAATGACTTTACAATCCGATGGAGCTACTTAAATATCTATTTGCAAGCCTTCACTAACAAGCTTTAAAAGCGATAAAACACCCGTGCCGGGAAACAAATGAAAGGACGACACAACTACACAGCACAGTCTCGGACGGTTGCGGATTCGGGGGTTTTATCGCTTTTAAAGCATAAAATACCGAACAGCCCAATTTTTGACCATTTTCGCTAACAAGCTTCTCCATGTACACTGGAGACCGCCTATAACATATGTCGCTTGGCTGGCGAAAATCCGCACTATAAGCGGCACCGCACAATAACCAAATCAAACGCTGGTTAAGAACAAAATTTGGCTTCAGTTGGATGCCCACGATGTCCCGTGCACGGCCTGTACTCCTGTAATGTAAATAGTACCTGCTGTAGTCGAAATCGTTTAAGTCGAAATCACGGTTAAGCGGAACAAATGTTTCGTCCCAGGCGACATTTTTCATCTGTTTAAGTCGAATTTCACTTCGGATCGGTAAACACCACCTTTCTCGACTATGGATCGCCACGATCGGCCAAGTTCTTCAAGCCAGCCAACACAATCCAATCCAAGTCTGCCTGATCGAGAGTTGACGGGATCGAGGCTTGCGTGATTCCAAAACTAGCGCGAGACCTTGTGCGCGGGCTAGGCTGTTCGGCGCCAAAAACGCTAGATGAGGACGCAGTGAAGTGAAGGTCAAGAACTGTGTGTACTGTGCGCGCGCTGTTGAGTTTTGTGCGACATGTCATTGGCGAGGCTGAGGCAACGCAGGTGGAAGACTCTCACGCTTGCAAAAAAGCGCGAGCTGATAGCAGCGGTTGAAGCCGGCACAAAATCGAAAGGAGAGATCGCCGCGGACTTCCGGATACGAAAGAGCACGTTATTCACAATTTTGGCGAAGAAGTCGAAGACTTTGTCAAGTGCCAGCAATGTAGGGGCCAATTTTTATCACAATTTGCAGTTGTTTGATAAGTCAAAATGCTGCTCAAGTCAAACTAACTGGTCTGGACGGTGGGTGTTTGAGTTAATGAGATTTTACTGTATCACATTTTTATTAGGCTGGTATATGCCCCAGATTGAGCACCCAACTTCCTGTTACACCACGTCGTGAACCGGACTGAACAGCGCGGAGATTCCTTGCAGTGGAAACAATTTATTCAACATTCTCAGGGAGCCTGGAAAGATTCCGTACTTTTAGTCTGCTATAGTATCCTGGCCACGTCTCGCACCACAGCATCCTCAACAACGGTGCAGCAACTGAATGCTTAATGGCTAGGTCCATGCTGGGTGCATAGGTCGCTCAGTCTGTGTGTCAGTTGTCAGTGTGTTGCCTGTTTGCTGGAAGTGCTGCTGCAAAGTCTGAGTCTTTTTCCGATACGCTCACCTCAAGGGCGGATCCCATTACACGCGACAGCAACGACGGCTGCGCCCCCTGTCCAGCGACAGGAGAGCTCCGTCGCGACTTCAAAATCGTGTATCCACTCGGAGTAGATATTTGTGGCGTGTCGCTGCACAGTGTTGCCTGCCGCTTGGCAGTTTCCGCTGGATTTGACGTCGTGAGGAAGGCCTAGAAAGTGAGAAAGGACAGTGAGCGAGGAGGGCGGTGGGGGAAAGCGGCATTGGGAGCATAATACCCCCGTCAGACGGGCACATATACGGCCTTAACGGTCACGGCCGTAAATGCATACTGTCATTAACTTCCTGCCAGACGGTCAGCAATAAGGCCTTTGCTACAAAACTGAGGTAGGAGGGCAACGGCGTTCCCGCAAGACAGTCTACGGCATTGCATCGAAACTGCCCAAGCCTCGTAACCAAGCACACCATAAACAGGATTTAGCACGTTTAATTAAATTAGAAATAAAATGCTTTTTACTTGACGTAATATTGTCATCTTTTTCTTGTTTTTTTCCGTGTTTTTCTGGCGTTTCTGCACTTTGCTTCACTTTTTATCCCATCTGTACAAGAGCTACGTTTGTAGTTACACCCTCGAACCACTGCACGCGGCATTGCACCGTGTCGTCTGCATCCAAAAAGTCAGACGCCACTCAAAAAAATATCCGAAGCACTTAAAAGCAAATATCCCTTTGAAGCCATACCAACACAGTTTCCTGTTGTATTTTGAAAATACCAACAAAACGTTGTTTTCGTGGATTTTCAGTAAGAAAAAGCGTGACTTCGCTACATTACATTAAGCGTTCACAGACTTCTTTATCGACGTGGACACCAGCGACAAACTGCCGTCACGTATACTGTCTGACAGCTCCCCAGAGCTTAGGGCCGTATGTAACTTACGGCCATTCCTTATTGCCGTAACTTTAAGGGCCGTATATGTGCCTGCCTGACAGAGGTATAAGAACCGCAATACCATCAGAGCACTTTGGAAAGACGTGGCGGATGCAATGCGGGAAAGACGGTAAGTTCCTAAAGTTTTATTGCTCTCCTAATGTGACCCATACTTCGTAATTTCGCTGTACGTTGCTGAATATATATATCGTTTACGCTCCCGAAAAACGTGTATATTTAACGCACATATATCAGAATATCGGTGATACAGGCCAGGTAGCATCTACTTCATTACTTTCGGTTTTCTATTGTTCAGAGGCCAGATGCAGGCTCACGCAGAAGGGTTTAGTCGACCAGTATCGGCACTGCTTGAAGGAGGCAACGAGGCAGAGGGGTGGGGCAGGGGAGGCAGACATCCCCACAGCGCTGGCCGCCGTGAAGTCGAAATGCTCCCAGGCAACGACGTTCATGAAGGACAATGTCGAACATAACGCGTAAGTGAAAGTTGCCATTTTAGTAGCCGTTGAGTAATCGAATAATGAAGGTTCCAAAGCATTTAATTTGGTGTCATTGTCCGAGCAGTGCTGGTGGAAATAACCTATATATAAATCATACATATAGCTAGCTCTTAATTTCACGTGTGATACATTTATAGTGGAAGACGCAATATGTCCACAAGACGGGCAAGCAGGGCCGTGGCGCTTCCCGAGAGGCTGGACAGCCCAGGCTGCAGCAGCACAACATCCGCTGAGCTACCAACAGTGCAGCCTCCAGCAGACTGCACGGAAGAGGAGGGGAGTGGTGCTGCAGCAACTGTGCAGCTAAGCCGCAGCATACCAGAAGATGCCAGTCCCTCCCGCGTATCGTGTACGCCACAAAGCAATCCCCAGAAACGCAAGTGGGCAACTTTTGATGCCACGATTAAGGAGCTCTCCAAAAGTTTCACCGAAACAGATCTGCGCCTCGCAGAGATGACTAGTCCACGCAGCTCTGCTGGGAAATATCTCGGTGCGCTGTTGGAGGAGCTCCCGATTGAACAGAAGCGCCTGTGCGAATCTGTTCTTTTCGAGGTGATACGGTGCTTCAGAGAGGGGAACGAATGTACCATTGTAATGCGTAAGAAAAATACCTCTTAGTAACAAAGATCTTATTCACTGCAATGCTACAGGGGGCAATGCTCTCACTCATTGTTGAAGAATTTAATGTGTTTAGAAAACGATGCGGAACATGCTCATTGAGTGTACGACACCGCCATGGTGCTCAATTGCCATGTTGCACGTCAGTTTCTTGACACACTGAATACCTGAATGGTGAGTGTACGTAGTTTCCACCTGCTCCTCTCGTTACTTGCGTTTCCGCTTTGCTTTGTTTTCCTTGTTTACTGTTCTAGCCCCTTGTCTAGCCCTTGTCTACAGTTCTACAGTGATACATGACTCATGTAATGGCTTGTAGCTCATATTTTATGCTCATATTTTGTTGTTGCTTTCCCGTCTATAGTTGTTGCTTGATGTATCGTTTGTCTTCTGCATATACATAGTGTATATAATGTACATAATGTATGGCGTATGTAAGACGTTTCAAATGATAAACATGGTAATCTAATTTGTATCACGTTCTACCGTTCATGTTTGCACCAATCATACTTGTTTTTGTTCCTTTACAAAAGTGCAAATGTAGCTTTCCCATTCATTAACCAGGGCGTCTACTGAACTGTAGCCTTCAAATTCCCTGACTTTTCCAGGTTTTCACTGCCTATTTCAAGAATTTCCCTGATTCAACACCTGATGGAACAAATTCCCTGACCAAAACAAAAGAGAACTCGGCGCCCCTTTTACGTTTTGATACGGATCCCTCATAAAACGGATCATTTATTGAGAAATTAGTAAGACTGCCTTACTTTTCTGCCTCTGAGCTTGTTGTATTGGTAAACTGCTGCTCGTGGCAATGTTGCTGTGGCGTCACCTGTTCAACCGCTCATCAGCACTCTCGATTCACTGCGCATCGTGACGGCACTTGTCTGCGATTTTCCCTGACATCAGCTGCCTTTTTTTTTTTTCAAATTCCCTGACAGTCCCCTGACTTTTCCAGTCACGTCAAAATTCCCCAATAATTCCCTGTTTTCCAGGTTGGTAGACACCCTGTTAACGTTAGTATTGCTTCGTGTACCTAAAATATGTAGAAGTTTGTCATCCGGGTAGGTGAATGCCATATATCCCAAGAGAGGACCATCCTCCCAAGTGCAATATGTGGTGCTGGGCTGTGATGTTCATTGTTCATGATGCAAACAAAGAGAAATCCATCACTTACGGTGTGTAGTTTGATTTATTTGCCCAGATGCCCAAAGGGACTGTATGAAAGCATAAGTGAACATTGCACTACTGCAGTTATATATGCTAGCGAGCAGCACACAAAATATAAATACAGAAAGTAAAAAATAAAATAGTGAAATGCTAAATTATACATATACACTGACACCACTCCCAAGAAGAAATTTAGAGAAATTTTCAGGTTGGTAGACAGGAATGGCACAGGAATGGAATCACTGTACATATTGTACAGTTAGTATATGATAAACTGAACAATGAATAAAATCAATATCTATGTGGATCGGACAGATCCCACTGCCAGGGCACCTGACCTGCATCGCTGCAGAAGTACTTGTTCAGGAGGAACCTTTTTTTTTCTTTTTGATATGGGTTTACTTTGGCAGGTTCCCGACAGAAGTTTCTCGCTGCAGATCTGGGCAGCCTTGACAACGCCCCGAAGGCTCGCTGCTTGTGTTCTCCCTTCATTCGCTGTGAACCGCATGTCCGGAGCACGACCTTCTTGATTATAACGACCATGTCATAATCGGCAACCCCTATGCGGAGCCTGTCCGTGCAGTCATCGGCAGGCGAGATCTGCATCATGATTGGACGGTGGAAATTTGAATTCTGGGGAATTCAAATTGGGAAATGGGGAAAAAAAATTCAAATTTGGTGAATTCTGAACGCGCAGAAGCGTATGTACGTCTACCGCAGCAGAAGCGTATGTACGTCTAGCAGACGACAGCAATAGCTCCTATGAAAACGCGTGGAATGCTGATGATTAAGGCCCTTCCTTTTCTGCGATTCTGTGATTCTGCAAAGCCTCGCGGAATTGTGGGTCTGCCACGGAATATGAGGTTTTGCGCAGAATTTTGCAGAAACCACGTGCTGAACTCAGTTTTTGCGCGAGATAAACGGACTTTGCTCTCATCGGGTCGGCTTGCGTTGCAGCGTAGATGTGCCAACCGGATAAGGCTACCAGGCCGTAATATGGCACCATTTGTGTGCTGGAACAACCCTCTAACATGTTGGGATTCTGGAGTGGAATGCAAACGCTGACCCCTGCTTTGGTGTATAGAGCTGTCAGGTACCTCTGTGTGACAGTAAACTCTGTACATGCAGAGAGGTCACTTAGCAAGTACAATTTGATAGTCAGTGACAAACTCTCAGAAGAAAGTATAATGTATCTTGTTACGCTAAGTCGCAAAAGTTTTTGGAGTTGTAACCGTGTTCCACCACACTAAGAGATAACAGAGAGTATTTTCTGTCTGAACTAGGGCAATTTGCCTTTTACCCCGGAAAATTGCAGAATTCATAGTTCCCTGCTGCGGAATTCAGGATTTGCCGCAGCAGAAAAAGAAGGGCCTTACTGATGATAATTGACCTAAGAATGAAACATCTGCAGAATATCCACCGCTTGTACAGAAATACTAAGGTAAGCTGAAGTACAAAGTATTGCAGAAGTTGAGGAAGCAATAACTGGGACGATGAGAAGCGCCTCCGCTACCTTAAAAAAATGCGGCACTGGGAAGGAGTGCCTAAGACATGGTCATTATGACCCAGTAGGATGTGGTCTGGTGGCATCAGTAAAGTCAGCAAAGCCCGCAGGATTCCAGCTAACAAGCTGTATGCTATTTCGTTAGACAGCCATAAAATGAGAGAAAAGAAATGCCACCGCCAATAATAAACAAGCTCCAACAGCACCAGGCAGTCAGTAGCTGCCAGGTGTCTGTTGGGTCCTGTTCCATGATGAGGTAGTTGTGCAGAATGACGCACGCCTGCACTACAGGTGCGGCATTTGCCGGGTGAAGGTAGAGTGTTCGCGTGAACACCTTCCACCGGGATGCAAGGGTGCCAAACGAGTTTTCAACACAGCGTCTGCAGAAGGTACAGCTGCAGCCATTAGGGTACCATGTTGCGCACAGTCGGCAGAATACTAACCAGGCCCTGCGCAGTCGATAGTTACCGTAACTTCACGCGTGTTAGCCCCGGCCAGGCCGTAGCTGGAAGGCTTCATCACCAAGAAATACAAATGGCCGCGAAACATCACTGCCAGGAATATTCGTCGGTGGGGGAAGGTCCAGCTCGCCATCTTCAAGGGCTTGCCCGATCGGACAGTTTTTGAAGACACAACTATCTGAGTGTGATCCATAATCCCGAATGGAGGCTGCGCGAGACCTATAGGTCGCATCAGACACAGCCATCAGGTTGATGGGGCAGTTGTGCTGTAGAAATAAAATTATGTATTTGTTGTATATGTTCCGGAGCACAGTTATGTTTCGAATCACATTTCGTAACATATTCGGTCACTTTGATGTAAAAGGAAGTTGTTTGTCACTTGTCGTGGTTGCTGGCTAAATGGATCGACAACCGGGAGGGTTGGGAGCCGCGACAACGACAGATTCTGTAGCGTGTCGCTTGTTGCATGGGATCCATCCTTCACGGTCCTGGACGGCTGCACCATCACTTTGTCGGTGGCTGTTCTCTGGCAGACGCAGACATCGGTGCCCGCGGTGCATCAAAAGTACCCGCTGAAGAAACGAAGCCGTTCTCTACAAGTCTTGCATGTTGATCGTGTCACAGATGGCATCACTAAGACGGGCGACGTAATGCAGAGAGAAGCCTAAAGCATCTCTTTCATGCCACCCTCACACGCTTCTTCATGAGGAGTTAACAGAAACATTCGTGACGATGGGTGATAGCAGGACTAACAGCTGAACCTGTTGATCGTCTAGAGACTGGGTACTTGGACGAAACGCCAGACTCGTCATCTCCTTACTTTCCCCCTCCTTCTTTTTCTCTCCCTTTCTCTCTCTCCCTCTTCCTCTCTCTCTCGTTCTTCTTGTCCTCGCCATACCCTGAACGTTGCCTGTTGTTTGGGAGGGGAAGTAGCTGTAGTGATACAGAAGACGACTGTCATGCAGGGCTCGCACCTGGCTCCTTCCGCTATCACTACCACATCGAATAAACGTTAGTTCCTTTTGACCTTCGAGTGCGGTCGCACCTCTTGCCTAGCGCTTTTACATTTTATTCCCCTGCGTTCTGTACACTAATGTCCAGATCCTTAACTTGCACGTAACTGGTGTTACCCGTATGTTCGTTGGTGCGTTGAGAACAGTACGTAGCAGCATGTGAACACCATCTTGATAAGTCAAGATTTCCACTAAATGTTGAGACTGGGACTCACGCAGGAGCTGCAGGCAAATCATGGTAGATGTGCATTTGGCGCTTCCTATGAAATGCTAGGCCCGATGAAACGATACGCCCTGGCTCTAGCAGCTTAGCTTACCTATTTCACACGTCCCTAGCCAATGCAAAGTCAACAAACATCTCGGTGCCAGATGCATCAGAATCAAATGGTCGGTGACTGCTGGTGGTGATTGCCGGGTTGGAACAACACGATAAAATCGCTAAAACCGCAGGGCCGGGACAATTAAAATCCGTGCTCTGTGTTGTGTCTATTTTTAATTGTTCTGGGCACTGGGGTTTTAACAATTTTATCAGACAGCTGGGACTATAGAAAAATAATGTGCTCCCTCTATGGTGCTTCATATTTTTGTATAAGGTTATAGATATAGTTATATGAGCAGCTCTGGCAGCTCTGTTGGTCTACTGTCATACTCTAACGTACTGCTAATATGCAGATGTGGTCTCTGTTCTGCAGAGTCCAGCCAGAGCACGCGCCTCCGGCGTCGCAAGCCGACACGCACGGGCGAGAAGTCGCACAAGTGTGACGTCTGTCCCGCCGCATTCAGCCAAGGCAAGAACCTGCGGCGTCACAAGAAGATACACACGGGGGAGAAGCCGTACAATTGCGACGTCTGTCCTGCGGCATTTGGCCAGATCACGAGCTTGAGGGATCACAAACGGACACACACGGGCGAGAAGCCGTACAAGTGCGACATCTGCGGTGCGGAGTTCAGCCACGGAACGTACCTGCGGTGCCACAAGCTGAGACACACGGGCGAGAAGCCGTACAAGTGCGACCTCTGTCCTGCAGAGTTCTGCTGCAGCACTGACCTGCGGCGTCACACGCAGACACACACGGGCGAGAAGCCGTACAAGTGCGATCTCTGTCCTGCAAGGTATGGCCAGAGGACGAACCTGAGGTACCACAAACAGGTACACACGGGTGAGAAGCCATTCAAGTGCGACCTCTGTCCTGCACAGTTCAGCCACAGCACGTACCTGCGTCGTCACAAGCAGACGCACACGAGCGAGAAGCCGTACAAGTGCGACCTGTGTCCCGCAGAGTTCCGACAGAACATGAGCTTGCGACATCACAAGCAGGCGCACGCAGGTGAGAAGCCATACAAGTGCGATCTCTGTAGTGCAGCGTTCATCCACAGCACGAATCTGCGTCGTCACAAGCAGACACACACGGATGAGAAGCCATATAAGTGTGACGTCTGCCCTGCAGAGTTCCGACAGAACGTGACCCTTCGACTTCACAAGCAGAGACACATGGGCACAAAGCCATAAGACTACAATCCTTGTCCTCCAGTGCTCAGCCAGTGTATGAAACTGCAGGATAACAAGTGGCCACACACAGGTGCACCACAGAAGTGCGATCTCTGTCCTACAAACTGCAGCCTCCGCACACACCTGCGGCATCACAGGCAGGTGCACAAGGGGGAGAAGCCCTTGAAGCTGATCTCCATCCTTTAGAGATCAGCAAGAGCATGAGCCTGCAAAATCACAAGCAGACGACATTCATGGGCCACTGAAGTACACAGGGAGCCACAGAAGTGCGATCTCTGTCCTACAAAGTTCAGCTTCAGCACGCACGTGTGTCGTCACAAACAGACACACAGTGGCAAGAAGCCCTAGAAGTGGATCCCCGCCCTTCAGAGTTCAGCCAGAGCATGAGCCTGCAGTGTCACAAGGGGACACACACGGAAACATCGTACAAGTTCTGGCTCTTCAGTGCTACGCTTTCCTTCGTGGATACCTGTCGGACCAAATGTAGATGCACACCAGTGCCAGCAACCAGCAAAAGGCTGTACAGGTGTGAACTCTCTTCTGTGTCCTCAACTGGGAGACCCCAAAAAACATGCGCTAATGCGCAGAGTACAGATGGAAACCCACTACTTCACCTTGCCTTTGGTTGCTTAAAACTCACATACATTAGACACCCGTTAATGCAAACACCTGGGGACCACAAAAATTTGATTGAGTTATCAAGAGTTTGAATTATCAGACATGCCTTCAAAATATGAGCTGCAGGAGAAAATTATGTCACAGGGGCATACAAAGTCTCGTGCTCGAGGTTGCTGACGGTGACCTACAACTGATCGTCGTGCAATCTGACTGCCACTGCATTTGACTGTCTTCACAGTAAACTGATGCCAGTTTCTACCTTTCCTGGTAAGATGCACCCACGAAATAGAATACCAGTACCTTCTGTAGCTCTTCAACAATCAATGTTGCGAGGTGCACAACTCTGAAGGGGCTCGTGAGAAGCAGAGGAGGTTGCTTCCTCTCCACGTCGTTCTCTCGTTTGCTGTGTGCTCGATCGAGTCTGCGGTTCTGAGGTGCATTTTCATTAGGAAAGACACTTGGCTCGGGTCGAAGTTCGACATGCTTGATGGTTTTTGTAGTGGTGTGAAACCTCGTTGCAAAATGCCGCACTAAAATGTGAGTTGGCAGAGGTTTGCGTGTCGCCACCCAAACACGTGTCGGTGAATTACATGTGAAGGAGGCACGCTGCAATGGAGAATGCAGTTGCTTTATTGAAAATGATGATGACTATGGCACTGAATGATGAGCAGTGGACGAAGTCATTGACCTCAGAAGGGGCGGAGCCTCATGTGGTATCAGTGGTTATGCTGTCCCTTGGAAAGCTTTCGACACATTTAGAGTCGGATCAAATGCTTTTGCGCTCTCAAGAAAGGTGCGTGTCCAGCGATGTTTTACCTGTACTGTTCTGCTTTGTTGCTGCTGTAGACATAATCCGGACTGGCAATTTTGCAAAAGCTCGCATATAACTATCAGATCTTGCCTTCCCATCAGTACAGTGAAACCCGCGTATAACGATATTGACGGTAATCACGAATTCCATCGTTATACGGGGTACATCGTTAAACGAGGGCTGACCTAAATAGCGCGTCCCGGAAAAGTCGCGCGCCACCCCGGGTGTAGCAAAAAAAAAAAAAAGATGCTAAAAAAAAAAGAAAAAACGCGAAGCTGTGTGACATCGCAGTGGCTTGGGAGGGCAGCGGTCAGAACTCGTGGAGGGAACCAGACAACATAGCAGGACATCTTCTGGCAACACTACACGTCACCATTCCGAAAGTCAGCTTCACCTAACGCCTGCGTGCTTTAGGAGAAGCTCGCTTTAGAACACTGTCGCGCGACTCGCGGGTGGAAAGCACGTGCAGGCCTTTTGAGTCATCTCGCGAATTTGAGCAGCATTGGCCAAATACGGAGACATAAAAGCGTTACCACCTACCTCTTTCACTGACAGTACTGGAAAATGAACAGTCGCTGTCTATTTTCTTGCCTCAATTTTTAGTTTGGTTTAATTCTTTTGATGTGAATTTCGGATGATACGAATTTTTTCCGCTACCCCGTGAGATTCGTAGCATCGAGACTCTACTGTATCTTATCGCGGCGAAAATCCCCGCGTGGTTACGCGCACGGGACAGCGTCCAACATCGTTATACGAGTACTCGGAACCGCGGTCTCCATCGCTATACGCGGGTCGTTTCCCCATAGAACCAATGTATATTTTGACGGTAAAATCATGAACCATCGTTTTATCAGGGATATAGTTCTACGCGATATCGCTATCCGCGGGTTTTAATGTATCGTTATAAACGGGCTCGACTGTGTTTCTGTTGAATGTACACTTCAACATTGAGGTCAACGCATTTCTGCGCACAATTTAATGAAGCAACTTTTTGTGACATGTTCTGTTTAACGAAGCTGCACAACAAGCCTGAAAAAAACTCTTTATTGCAGCATCACTTGCAACTGCATGTGCCGGTCCCCAAGTGAGAGAGAGAGAGGAGTGGCACACCTCATATGAGGGAGAGAATAATAACGTCAACATCAGAGTGCGTTATTGGTTTTTGATGTCACATGGAATTATGTGATGTCATGTGTGTTCATGCATCCATCTAATCGCTTTTGCCATGGAAGCCACACAGTCGCTCCCGTGTTACTTTTGTTTTTTCGATGTATTTCCTACTGTTATTTGAGATTAGTGTAGTTCAAAAACTAAAGGTATTGTCGGTTGATGAGAAACTTGCAATAATCGACACCGTGTCCAAAGGGCGAAAAGTAAAGCGATGTCACTGTATCTACGAGTTACGAACATTCTGTCCTTGCATTAGAAAGGACTGTGCATACAGAACTTATTTTTGTATACTCCTGAATGGCACCATAAGTGTGTAAAACTTGCAGGGTGCTCAAGATTAAGAGTGCTGTTCGTATGTTGAAGCCAGTCTTATTACCAAACGACGTACGCTAGAATAAGCTGCGCGGGTCAGTGTTTGGACCAGCTTTCCTCAAAAAGTTCGACTGAAGGGGACTATCACATCTGTCGCGATCGATTCCAAAACTACGGTGCCATATTTGGCTTCTCGTTCATCAATAAGGGCGAGAATGCAACGCGAATTAGTGGAGTTGTTTCTGTGCAATTTGATGTAATGCATTGCAAGAGCAGACGACGGATGACGAACGACCCCAACTTTAGTAGCGCTCGCGCGGCCGTTTGTATCACACTGTCATCGAGATGGAGCACCTGGTGCCAGAGTGATGAACAAGGAATGCGACAGATATTGAGGAGTATCTTGTCCAAGCTTGATAGAACAAAGACACTTTGATGTGGGAGAATCGTGATGTTTGATTCCGGGGAGATCGCTGCGGATATCTCGGCACAAAACGGGTGTCAAGCGTTGGGGTCCAATTTTCTCCCGCATATTGAACGCACTCTTTTTCACTCACATTCTTTCGCTGGACAGACGTTGACTACACATAATCGTTCGCTTGCACCTTTCCAATACATGCGTAAAAACATAATATTTGGAAGTTACTCGTCCTACCGAAAGGAAAATCAAAATTGATTTGATTTAATTTAATTAATTATAAACTACCTGTAGCTCGACATCACAGCTTCATCGCCAGTCCATCACTTGTCGGCACGCTGTCGCGCCTATATTGATGCTCAGCATCGAGATACGCTTAGTGGAAAATAAAACCGAATGCGACAACGTCTATTATCAAAATACTCCGACAGGCGTTTTGGTCGTCCACACGGAGATTTGGGTTAATGCTGTTTTACATTCCATAGCGCTTCTTCGGAACCTATTCTTTGGCCCATATCTTGTCCCGTTTCTCACGTGAATGTACTCTGAATCATCCACAAGGGGCCCAAGCGCAATAAGTTTTTTCTTTCATTGGTCCATCCTACGCTAGACACAGACGATATGCAAGCGCGAATACAGAAGGGATCGGGAAAACTGACAGCCGCCGGGAAAATGACTCGTGTGAATGCTAGAGAACGAGCGGGCGTCTTCAGACGCGTAGTGACCTCGTTTAGCTCGGATATCCTCTCACTCCTTCCCGACTTGCTGCCGGCAGAAAACTGACTCGTGTCAATACAGGGTAAGGTGCTGGCTTCTGTCTATGCGGCGTAGGACTTCGTAGAGTCAGATGGTGTGTGCATCAATCTCATGGACTTAATACATATCCTGTCTTTGAAAAAATGCTAACTTGTGACGCAAATTGCAGCAAGCAAAAGTGAGTTTTTTCGTTCTGAGTGTCTGCGAACACATCTTCATGTCAATAAATGTACAAAAGTCAACTGTGTATTTGAGTTTGAACAAAGTTTTGTTGTACTTTAATATGGTTCTGGGACATTGAAACAACAGTGGTTGTTTGATCGATTTTTTTATTAGTTCACCTGGAGCGTTGATGAAGAAGAAAAAGCAGCAAAAAGTAACTGAGCTGCAGTTCTAAATGCCACTATCCTAGGGTACATTTAATTTTGTGTAGTCCGCTTGCCCGTAAGCACATTCCTCATGCAAACCCACCTTTTTGCTTCCCAAAGACAGTACCAGCCTCCAAGGGCCTGGGTTATTCACCCGTTCGACAACCTGGTAGATTTTTCCGCTCGAACACATACCGACTAAACATGACATACATGTCTTTTGGCTCTAATACCCCAACCCTTTGGCAAATAATAATTGGTCTCAAATAAATAAATTTTTGACAAATAAATAAATGACATTTTTGGATAATTTTAACAATGTATTATTAATGTTTGTATTTAACGGACTACATATTCAGTTTTAGTTGATTTAGTTTGTGCCTGTGTGCAAGTGAATCAAAGTTATTTGTCGCAACAAACATTAACCGAATAAGTCGTTCGAAACATTGATAAGATAAGCCGGGCTGCAGCCCTTTGCATTTGCGCTATTTTTTTTTTTTTTTCGGATAGCGTGGATGTGCAGAGATCCCAGACTGCAGATGCATACTCTAAACAAGGTTGAACTAATGTTTTATATGCTGTTAATTTAATATCTTTTGTTGTACCATTTCAAAATTTCCTTCTTATAGTATCCACAAACTTCGAGTGGCTTTCGCGCGCATATGGTTAGATCCTTTCCCTTTAAATTTGCCGCCATCAATGAGAAGGATGCCCAGAAGAAGCGCAGACTATCGGCTGCTTCCAACGTGAGGCCACTTTCTTCAATATGTGTAGTTTATTCTATTCTTCCCCACACTGTTCTGTTCAGCTGTGTTGTTCATAAATGACAACGGTCTGAAAATGGTCAGTGATCCTCCCCTCTTTGGCTGAAAAAAAAAGCAAAACAATAAATAAATTTTTAAAAAAAGCAGAGGACACCGATTGCCTGCTCCGTATGCTCGAGTCAGAAGTCGCAGAAAAACAGGTGCGTACGATGCACTCTGCGCACGCTTTGAACTCCTTTCCACAAAAGTCTTTCGAACAAACGGTGTCGATCAATCGATTTTTGATCAAATGGCTTTCGACCAAGTAGCGTTCGACCAAACGACGTTCGACCAAATTTGCGGACACCCTTTAATATGTAATGAAAAGTTCATATATAAAGACACTCTGGTACAATGACACTCTGATAGAATGATTGAATTTCGTGTTCCTGTCGTGTTCCCCTGCACATTTCTCGCAGGGGTGCTACAGCTGCGCCAATTGCGCAATTTTGATACAAGGTTGATTTCTTGCGCCATCGTGCGCCGAAAACGTGAAATCGGCGGAAATTGCGCCATAAGAGCAAAAGTCGAAAGCTCTCAGCTGGGTGCACCCCTCTGGAGGCCCGGCGGCGGCGGCGGGGCCGCCGAGCTGATCTCTTTTTTTCGAATGCAAACAACTCAGGGAAAAGGTCTGCCTCGGCCAAATCTCGTTGTTTACCTCTTTTTTTTCGCCGTGGGTTCGAATAATGCTCATATGCAGAGTGCTGCACCGAATATAAAAACAAAAGAGGGTGAACCATTGCAGAACATGAGACCAAAAAGTTCCGTTTAAACCAGAGAGATTTTAGAGCGTTTTTGGTCGAAAAGCAGACTTTGCACCGAATTACCACGTTGGCGGCGTGCAGACGTTTTGGGCCGGCGGCGGCGCGCACCTCTACCGCCAGGGTGTCTCCTGTGTCTCCTGCTGTTTGTGTGGCGGGTGCCTCGGTGGCGTTAACTGTATGCAGCGACAAGCGTAGGTGTGTGTCAAGATAAGCAAACGTAATTAGCTCTTCCACATATATTATATAGCCTTACCCGTAATGCTTCCCAGGTGCGTCCCTTATCAATAAATTCATCGCAATATACTGTTGTTCGAGACGTATGGGCGGCCGCGCTGTTCACTGTAAACAGCGCAGCCGCCCAAACCGAAAGTGTAAATTACACTTTCGGTTTTCACAAGGGTGGTCCCAGTTCCGACTTTTGTGGCAATACCTTGGCTAGCTTTGATCGCATATAGCGACCGTTTTTTGCTTTGTTGCTTAGTTACAACACAGAGATCGCTTTTCTGAGCTTAGTTGCGTGAGAGATTCGCATCAATTTAATGGTTGCGTTTGTCGCCGCAGGTCGGAGCACCAAATTCAGTTGAACTGTGCTAAATGAAGCGGATTCCAACAATGACCTCATCAGCGTTTGGTGCAAACCAGAATTTTAAGGACACTGATGCTGTGTGCGTCCTTTGCAACGTCGTAATTTCGTGCGCTCAGCATGGCGTGGCTGCTGTTAACTTTAACTTAACAACGTTTCCTAACTTTCTTCACCGAGTTATGCTTTCTACTTTGTGTCGGACACACTCATGGACTTAATACATGCGGGAAATGTATTAGCAGAGTCCTTTCTTGTTAACACGGACTAAGGCTATACCTATATGCTTCTTCAGATGTGGTTATTTTCCTTGGTGCCATTAAAGATGTGAAATGCTGTGCTCCAAGTTGATCCAGAACATGACATTTTTGTGCTCCAGTATGCTCCAAAGTATGCAAAATTACTGCTCCAAGGAGCTCCAAAACTCAAATTGAACTGCTCCAAAAAGTGCTCCAAAATCAGTTTTGCCCGTAGCACCCCTGTTCTCGGCATGCTGGAGTAAAATCAGGATGATAATCTTGCAGGAAAGAGCTGGATTCCCTGCATGCGAGACGTGCGAAAAATGGTGCAGGTTCGAAAATCTGATCTACCTCACAAAATGCGTGGCGGGCTGAGAGATGCACAGTAGCATGCTACGTTACTGAACATGACAAGCAGAAGATGGGAAAAAAGCCGTATTAAACAGCCTTAACACATTTGCAATATTAACTCAAACATATAGAACACACCATAAACGATGTTTCTAAGTACCATGTCTACTTGCGTAATTAATAGAACTTTTTGTCCCAAAACATTGCATGACATCAGGGATTTTGGAACTGAACTACGGTTTTGTCCCAAGATATTTGTGATATCCGGGCTCCAGAATCAACATGCATGTTCTTCCATCGCTTGAATCACGATCTTTGTGAGGTCATCTTCTGAGGGAGAAACAAAAACTTTATTTTAATGGAGATTGGGGAGTTTCATTTGCCAGGTGCGATACTGTACCCCATTGCTGTGGGCAATGTGGTGAAATGAAATAATGAGTCACCTCACGGTTTTGTCACACCAGATACTACAGTATAGAAAAAACGTTTAGAAGTGCTTCTAGGAGCTTACGGCAGTGTTATGTCCTTAGCGTCCTTCGGAAGAAAATGCAGTTATACAGAATGGAAATTCAGTTACCCACGATGCCAGAAGATGTCGTGCCCCATGCGCTTGTGGGTTGTCTAGTGGAGACACTTCACACTGGTGGTAAAATGTGTGTACTTTCTTTATTCCAACATATTTTGTACACTAGGGCCCAGGTCTTGACCTTGTACATCACAAGTGTTGTTATTATGTTCGAAGTTTGCACACTCCCAACGTGATGTGACGTGGCATGTGAAAGCCGTCGTATAGGCTGAAATTTCAACTAAACATTGTGATTTGCCAACATGCAGGAGCTTCTCACAAATCAGCTGGGAAGTGATTCATTCAATGTTTTCCCTGCAATACTATCGGCAAGTTGAACAGCTGGGTCCGGGTCTTGAGCATGACCGACCCATTCCACATGACACTAACCAACGCAAAGTCCCCAAGCCAGATGTATTGTGAACAAAATGGTCAATGACTGCACAGTTTCAAACTTTCGAAAATTAATGTGCTTCCTGTATGGCATCACATTTTTGTGCAAAAGAGTGTGTTAATTACGCAAGCAAATGTGGCAGTTCCGTTCATCTGCTATCATACTAGTGTACTGCTAACGTACAAATTTGGTATCTGTTCCGCAGAGTTCAGGCCGAGCACGCACCAGCTGCTTCACAAGCAGGCACGCACGGGCGAGAAGACATACAAGTGTGATGTCTGCACTGCTGACTTCAGTCACATCAGGAACCTGCAACGCCACAAGAAGATACACACTGGCGAGAAGCCACACAAGTGCGACCTCTGTCCTGCAGAGTTCATCCGCAGCACGAACCTGCGGGTTCATAAGCGGACACACATGGGAGAGAAGCCTCACAAATGCGACCTCTGCACTGCAGCATTTGGCCGAATCTCGAACCTGCGACGTCACAAGTGGACACACGTGGCCGAGAAGCCGCACAAGTGCGACGTCTGCCTCGCGGAGTTCAGCCGCAGCACTGACCTGCAGCACCACCAGCTGACACACACGGGGGAGAAGCCATACAAGTGTGACGTCTGTCCTGCAGAGTTCTGTCACAGCAGAAACCTGCAGCACCACAAGAAGATACACACGGGCGAGAAACCGCACAAGTGCGACCTCTGTCCCGCAGAATTCGTCCGCAGCACAAACCTGCAGGCTCATAAGCGAACCCACACGGGCGAGAGGCCGTACAAGTGCGACATCTGTCCCGCGGAGTTCAGCCAGAGGACGAACCTGCGGTGTCACAGGATGAGACACACGGGCGAGAAGCCGTACGAGTGCGACCTCTGTCCCGCAGAGTTCAGCAGCAGCGCCGACCTGCGGCGTCACAAGCAGACGCACACGGGCGAGAAGCCGTACAAGTGCGACCGCTGTCCCGCCAGGTTCGGCCAGAAGACGAAGCTGCGGTACCACAGGTGGACGCACACCGGCGAGAAGCCGTACAAGTGCAGTACCTGTCCCGCAGAGTTCAGCCACAGCACGAACCTGCGTCGCCACGAGCAGACGCACTCGAGTAAGAAGCCGTAGGTTGCAACCTGTCTGTCCTGCATGGTTCAGCCGTGTCACAAGCCTGCAGCGGCATAAGCAGACACGCACAGAAAAACTAAAAATTAAAACATACAAGTGCGCGCTCTGCAGTGCCGTTCTCGTCCACCATGCTTGTGGACGTTCCACCGTGTTGTCGAACGTCAAACTCGGCATCACATCACGTCATGGCTGTTTGTTGAATGCCAAACTCAATGGCATATCAGGACCCATCATTTAACATACATCACATCCTGTGCGCACCATCACATCATTGTGAATGGTGTGATGGTGAATGATGCCCGTGATGGCCGGCACGAGTGAATTTGTTGACCTGTGCTCGGTATTGGGAAGGCAAAGACAAACACAAAAAGGATGCTACTACACGGTCACTGAACTGCCCGCCAACATCTCCTTTAATAAGGAATGTGTGCTGGTGTTGTTCCCCCCTCCTCTTTTTTTCCTGTAATGACCAATGCTTACCATGTAGTTTTATTCGTAGCACCTCACTAACCAAGAAAAAAGTAAACAACTAAATTAAATGAAGCAACAAAAGAAAATATAATGAAAAAGAGATGTTTCCATTTGGTTAAGGGTTTCGACAAGCAGAAGGTACGCATCCTTCAGAAGAGGAAAACAAAAAATATAAAGAGTGGGACGAAACAAGTGCCTGTCGTTCATGGAAATGTTGACTTTGGTTGTGAGTTTGATGTCTGTGTCGGGGTGTTGTTTTTGCGTTTGGCCTTGTCTATCTACCCAGCATCCAGTGTTTTACAGAATTTAGGCCAAGGTGTATGTGAGTGTACCCCAATGTGAAACTTGTCAGCTATGCCTGACCAAAGTGTCTGGACAATAGAAACATCCACACTAATTGGTGGTACGATTATAGACTCTGTACCGCTGTACCGGTCAACATTGTATGCCTGCGGAATTGTTTATATGGGATAAGACATAAGATACATATGGGATAATTAAGTATATCCTCATTCACAAACATAGAGGGGGATTCAAACCGACACTACTTAGTTCCCAGTAGAGCATACCAAGTGGCATGTGGAGTGGAGCGACGTAAGGAGGAAGACGGGAAAATCTGCCTGTCAAAACGGACGGCAAGTTTCACCTGCCAAGAAAGGGGTGGGAGAGGGGGAGGAAGGAAAGTGAAAAAAAAGAGAGAGAAGAGAAAGGAAAAATGAGGAGGGAGGGATGGCTAGGGATCAAGGTTGGGGTTTCTGGAGCTGATCCTGGAAAATCTGGGAGCCATTCTGGGGATCCTGGCATGTCCAAGAATGCTCGCTGAGTTCGGTCTTAAGCCGCGTGGCATGTGTGGCGTTCCGGACGTCGCTCTTGTGTTCTTTTATGCGGGTCCTTCTTTTTTGGCCTGTCTCGCCAATATAACACGTGTCACAGTCTAGACATTGTAGCTTGTAAAGCACGCCAGACTGGTCTTCTGGGGCGACAATGTCCTTTGGCTTGGAGATGAGGCTGCGCAGGAACACTCGGCATTGTTTCGACTACGATAACGCGGTGACCTTGGTACGTGAGCAAAGATGGGGACCGAGGAAGCTCCTGCAATCGTGGCACATACGCGCTGATCCCTTGCATTGTAACAAAAACCGTGGGCCCCTTCCTGAACAATACTGTCATCTCCTTAAGTAGCGACTGGTTGTTGGCTCTCCCGCTCAGTCTTGCACTGATGATGCCCGTCGTATGACAGGCGAAACGTCTGCTTAAAGTTATTATTTGTTACGTTATGTCGGAGTCCTCTCTTTCTTTCGTTGTGTCATCTCCCGGCTTTTGGAGTATTTTCGCACCTACCAGAACGTGTTGGTGGCCGAGCTGGGTGGGGTCACCTGAGAAATTTCTTGATTTTTTTAAAATTCCATGTTAGCGCCGCGAAGCAACTGTAGCTATGAGCGGCGTACAGACATGGACAGATGGAGAGAGGACAGCAGGAAGTAGTGGGGGGGAAGACGACCAATGACTACTTCGATAGGTCACTGCAAAATAACCAGAGCTCGGAATGGTACGATTCCCTCCCCAGATTTTCATCGGGCCAGATGAACAAAATAGATGCAATTGGTCGACCCTACTCGGGATATAAATGCGTAATGCGAATCGTGCAGACGACGAGCGGGCGGACACAGAAGACGACTAACGGCTACTTTGGTCACTGCAAAATAACTGGAGCCGTGAATGAAACGATTCCCTCCCCAGATTTTCATCAGGCCAGATGAACTCGAGATATAAATATGTGAAAGATTAGGAAAACTATGAGCGGGCGACCCTGGAAGACGACCAAAGGCTACTTCGATCGGTCACTGTGAAGTAACTACTACTCACAATGTTGCGAATGTAAATGCATTTAATGCAATTAATCGACCCTATTCAAGAAACGTGAAAGATTGGGCAACACGCGAGCAGACTGCGAGTTTCACTTTCAAGTGCCAAAGGTGTGTCCATCTTATTCGTTTGGGCAAGTTTTGCTGCATTTTTTTCATTCTTTTCTCAAATTATTATTTTCTTTTTTTTTGCGTCAAAGCGTGTGTTTTTCGTTCTGGAGCGTGTAGCCGCAAGGAACTACATGTTGTTCCAGCCTCAGAACATATAAGTTCTCTCAAGGAAATGCTGCCCAAATTTTCGTCTTTGTCCTTTTGAAAGATGAAAGTCACTGAAAAGGTAAGGTCTATGTCGTTGTCTGTCTTGTTTGTCCTTTTTTATTCCAATAGTGGCGCTGAAGTAGCGCGGAATGGGTGAGATATAGACGCCTCGATTACCGCCTGATTTGCAGTATTGAAGGTTAATTTCGTAGAATAAGTTTTAAAATGTGATTTTTTGCAGTAAGTTTGCCTTGTAATATACGAGAATCTTGCCATGAACTTCCACGCATGGCGGTTTTTTTTGTTGCTTTTCTTGACTTCTTTTTTTGTCTAGAAGCCGCGGCATTGTTACTAAACTACCCCCCACCCTCCCTTCCTACCTCATTTCTAAAATATTTGGGAGTCTGCTCTGACTGTGCTCTACTCTACTCTACAACTCTACACTCTCGATAGTCCGAAAAACTATCGCGATACTATCGAGAGTTGGACAACTGGTAGTCGAGAACCACCAAGAACTATCGAACTTCGAAGTATGTCTTGATTGGTGTCGGACTTATGCTCTTCTCAAAGTCATGACAACTGTCCGTGGTGCTGCAGCTGTACTGTTTGAACTGATGCTTTATTCCCGTTGTGAGCTGAACACATCTGATTAGTGAAAATGGCGTCGGAAGAAAGGGCCGCACTTGAAGAATCGCTGGAGCAATATGAGCAGCAAGTAAGCGATTCTTGTGTTGTTGGCAAACATGCTGAGTGTACGATGTCGGGAAGTGGAGAATGTCGCTAATCTGATGATAGAGGAAATACAGATTCTACCATTTGTTCCAGCTGCTGGCGGTTCAGCTGGCACTTCAGGGTGCAGGAGAGGATCAAGCTGGCGATTTGGTGGAGCTCCAACGCAATCTTGAAGAAGTTATAGCCCTGACGAAAGGTCTGATGTTAGCATTTGTGTCTTTCGTACGTGCTACTGCTGATGCCCGAGCATGATGGTAATGTGCAAAAAGAAGCTGTTCAGGGTGTTATCCTATAAACTTTACTAAACTATAAACTTTTGTTTCCCTATACGTTAGCCGGTGAGCCAATTAAACGTGCAACTAAACACAAATATTTGGGCTTAACGATCAATAATAAACTTTCGTGGCAACCCCACATCACAGACGTTTGCTCCAAAGCGTATGGTCGGCTTTTTTCCCTGCGTCATGCCCTAAGATTAGCTACATCTTCCACTAAATTAGTAGCATATACCACTTGTATTCGCCCTTTAATTGAATACGCCTCTATAGTTTGGTTTCCACAAGCTAAGACGATGGTGTCACAGCTTGAAATGGTTCAGAGAAAATCACTGCGCTTCGTATACAGTAAATACAACCCTTTAGACTCTCCTTCTGCGCTGCTGGTACGGGCAGGCCTTCCTACATTAAAAACACGAGTAAGGATACAACGATTGAAAACCTTTTGGCAGATTCTGACAGGAATTTTTAAAATTCCATATGATGAATATTTTACATTTATTCAGAGAGGTGCCACCAGAACAACCCATAATCGTTACGTTAAGCCCCTGTATAGTAGGGTTGAAGCCTTTAAAAATTCCTTCTTCCCTATAGTAATTAAGGACTGGAATGCACTGCCTAGCGATCTTGTCAACTTCAACTCTCTTGCCTCATTTATTCGTGGAATTGATGATTACTTTCAAAAAATGTAAACACAGTGTATCTTATTTTTGATGGTGTTTCGGTACCTTTCTGGTAGCAAAGTGTCGTTTGTTGTTGATGCCTACTCCTGTTTAAATGCGTGTTCAGTTGCTCGTTCAATTATTGTTTAATTGCCATTTAAGTCTTGCTAATTTTGTTATAATTCCGAGACGGTGGATTTACTTTTGCTGTACAATATGCTCATGACCTGTACATTTTCTTTTATTTTTCACACTCCTGCAAATGACATCTTGGTGATGTCAGCAGTATCCCTTAAATAAATAAAATAAATAAATAAATAAAAGTCTACCTGAACATGCATGCCATGCTCGCCTGTTACTGAATGCAGGTGTAACATACACAGGTGTTGTCTACATATAAAGTTCATGAGGACATTCCGTCACGGCAAGTTTCGAAGTGATAGAGCGTCTAAGCGCAAAGGTGACACGAAACGTGCGATTTCTGCAGTCAAAACAACCAAGGTGGCCAGGCGTAACCAGAGAAGTATTTTGGGAGGGGCTCTATGGAAAAATTGCACGGGGAGGAATATTTCCCTCACGTTTCCCTCTCCCAAATGCACTAGCAAAGGTCAGTTTTGTTTCTCGACTGCTAGTTACAACATCCGCAATTTAGTTTTTCATATTGCTGATTTCGCTAGCAAAACGTGGCATTACACAGAAGCAAAATGAAAACCACAACAAACGTATGAGCTACCACATTTCCATCTGCGACAAGTTGCCATCCGGGGAGCAGCGTCTCAGCCGTCCTCACACCGGGTGTATCCCATTTTAAACCCTTAAAAATAACCTTTAAAAAATAAACGCGTAAGTAGCCACTGTTAAGAATAAATCTTCCAGAATACACGCTTAAAAATCGACGCACAAATAATAATCGCTCAAACATCCCCGTTTAAGTAAAAACGCAAAGGAACTCCCGGTTAAGAATATGTCGTTAAAAATAGATAGTTTCAGAATCCCCCAAAATCCACCACACTGTTGCTACAGTCACGTGGTATGGCCGCGAGTGAAGTAGACAATCCGCTTCGAAAAATAGTCCGAATAGTCCACTTTGAATTTAATTGGACTCCTACCATGAGTATACTTTGTACATCGCACTTCGATACTTCGTACGCAAAACAAGCGTGCTTCACTTGAACGTCAGTGTAAAACGAAATCCACTATTTAGAATAAACGCATAAGAATAAAACATTCAAGAATAATCCGCTTAAAAAATATGGGGTTAAAAATATATCTCCTAAAATAAACCTTAGAGATCACCGTTTAATAATCCACCATTAAAAATAAACTGTTTCAAAATCCCCTCACCATCTAGCACAGAGGCGGACTGATTGCAATTTACGCCGGGCTAGATCATGTTATGTTAGGTTAGGTTAGGTTAGTTTGGGACAGTTTAGGCTAGTTTGGTCCTGTGAGGTTAGTTGCAGTTCACGTTGATTTGGGCCATACCACATGGCTCTAGCAACTGTAGGGTGGATTTGGGGGGATTCTGAAACGATTCATTTTTAACGATATATTCTTAATCGTGAATTCCTTAGCGTTTTTATTTAAACGGGGATATTTCGGCGATTATTTTTGTCCGTTGATTTTTAAGCTTATATTTAAGTATATTTTTTATTTTAAGCGATTTTTAAGTATATTCTGGGAGATATATTTTTAACAGTGGGTACTTACGCGTTTATTTTTGAAAGATGGTTTTTAATGGCTTCATACATGATACACCCATCAGGACACATGAACGAACGAGTGCTCAGCACTGCCACACTTTCTGTCGATGCTTCGTCAAGCGAAATAGCATGAGACATGCATATAATGCATAGCCTTTCTACACTAGAAAGGGAAACATAGTAACACACACACAGAAAAAATAGTGCAGCCATGACAGAACACTAGGTAGTGGGTGAGTGCTAACAAAGGCAAAAACCAGCAATATAAGCTGTTATGATGTTTTGGGTAACTGTAATAATGACGCCCTCCTCACCCCCAGTTTTTGCAGCATACATATTTTCGGCATTTTGCAACATTTTCATAATTTCACATCCTCAGGTGTACAGTTATTTGAATATGCTGCATGCCTTGTTCAGTATAGCCTGCCTGTAACAAGGAAGCAACTAAAAAGTGGAAAGGTTTCGATTAGGGATGTACCAGCCGAGCCCTAGGCAGGCAGGCTTGATTGATCGGTGGATGTTTTTTTTTTTATGTTTGTTTACATTGCTCTTGGCTGAAAGAGTTCAGGCAGCAAATCTTACCTTGCAAGTTTAGAAGTAGCACAGTTTTGCTTCCGATTGTTTCTTACTTTTGCAGAAACAATTCAGACTCGAGAATTTATGTATTTCCCGCAGTTGGTGAACAACATGTTAAATAAATTACATTTAAGAAGAATTATATGGGTACGTTTTCACCAGAAAGTGAGATATTAGTACTGAATTTGTTTTTCATTAAGCAAATATGTCATATTCTGCTTCAAAGTACTTTTCAGTACAAGTATTTTTTTCCCCTGGCTTTTAAGAAAGGATTAAAATATTCGAGATTCGTAACATTCATGGATTCACAGAACCTTCCTTGGATTCCGATTCAGAAAATTTCGGATTTGTTCGATCTCTAGTTTTGATGTGTTTTACATTTTGCACAACTGAACCTGGCTGATTCCTCATAAGGGTACTTCCTAGATAAATGTAAAAAAACGCAGTTCTTTGCACGTATGTAAACCCGCATTGAAAGTTTCACAGTGAAGAGGGTATCAGAAGCAGAGTAAGGCACCCCGCCTTAGGCCCCATGCTTGCATAGGCCCCGCGCACAGAGCCCTCAACCAGGGATTACTTTTTTTTTAAAAATAAAATTTTAAATGAAAAATTGAAAGATGAAAAATTTAAATGAAACAGGCCCCACACCCCCCTAGCACCGGCCCTGGCTTTATGCGAGTTACCCAAAGCATTCTGAGGGAAATTTCAAGTCAGTTTTAAAAGAACTGCTCTCAGTGGCTTACGTAGGTGACATGTCCTTGAGGAAACACCGCAAAGCATGCTATTGAAACGAGCCACAGTGCAGCTGTCAGTATCGGAACCGTTAGGATTCCTGTGTGTGGAGTTGCACTCTGAATTTGCGAAAAAGAACAACCGTGTCTCTCAGTTTTCCGACAAGCTCGCATCTCTCTACGTAGTTTTATTGTACAACTATTTTGTGCGTAGTCCCGTATCCTAGTTTTTTTCTGCTTTGTCAAACATCTTATTCTGGATATTAACCTTTAGGTGGCCTTTTGTCCACAATTTGAAGACCTTTCTCTTTCTTTGCAGCGAGTTTACACACATCATCACCGTCATCATCTACCTCGGCTCACGAGAGCCCTACGACAAATGACATCGACACTGAATTTGCCAAATTTCAGGTAGGACGTGGGACGTAGAACGAGTCGAAGTGATTTGGGGGAACTGTGAACCGTTCATTTTCGCATGTTTGCCGTGTCATTATTTTACAACGTGAACGAGACGTGCATGTAGATGCATGATTCCCACCGGTACCTTCTACCTTCTATGGTACCTTCAGTACCCTAGAATTTGAAACTGCTGTGCTCAAGGTCTGGGAAACTCTGGAATTTTTTTTTTAGTCCTTGAAAACCCTCGATTTTGCATCGTTTTCTCACTCTCGTGGCACTGCTCGTACAAATGCCGCTTGTCCCGAGCCAAAACTGCAGTTTCGAAACCACTGGAGTTGATAGCGCTCATTGCAGTAGGAACCAGCAGAGGAAGGCAGGAGTGCAAGAAATGTACGACTCCCTGCATTGTATTCATCCACCTTCCTTTCTAGCCTATGATCTTTAAAGTAGCACAGAAGTCATTTTTAACACCCCATTTTCTTCCTGTAAAATTGTCAGTAGTATCAGTAGGTCAGTAAAATAGGTCAGTAAGAGGTAAGTAGGTCAGTAAGATGCACCATGAGAAGTGATTCACACCACAGAGTCATAATTATCGCAGAAATTGAATTTAAAATACGCCGCAAAAAAGCGACCGTGCGCAACGGTGGTGAAGAGCAGTACCAGCCTGCGATCTGCCTGCGAGCTCGCGCTTACGCTACAGGGGCCACGCTCGCGGGTTGGTCCGGAGGAATGCCGTCTGCTACTCCGCTGTCGTCTGCTACTCGGCTGTTGGGGGTTCTGAAAAAGCCTTGCTCCTGGCTCAGTCATTATTTGGCCGCTCCTTCTATCCCCAATTCTCCGCGGGAACTGGCAAAACTGGTTTACGGAGGCAAAGGGACAGGGCGCTGACCCCCACTGACCAGCGAATCAAAACGAGTTCCTCCTGTAACGTCGTCGGTGACATGGCATCATGCCTTCTCCTCCTCGTTACACCCCGGAGTGGCGAGTTAAGGGAGAACGTGCGGGGCCATGTTTATGTGGCTTTTTTTTTTTCTGGGAAACAAATTGCACACATGAAGACCTTTCGCGCTATTCGGTAATATGACACACACACCTTCATGAGACGTCTTAATCTGAAAATGTTTTGGATGGCCCTCTGCACTCCTTTAATGTTCAGGAATCATCAGTCACGTTTATCACTATTGCGTGACCCCTTTGTATTCTCGTACGTACATTCTTAAAAATAAACTTCACCACATAGCACGCTCCTAGCCAACCATCATCCCGGGTGATATCGTTCCCTTCTTTGGTTTGTTGAAAACGGGAGTCGTACACCTTTTTGGGACACTTATGCAGAAATGTTAATTGTCACAAAAAGGCGTACACCCTCGTTTCCCACAAATCATGCGAGAGAACGATGTCACTCGGGATGATGGTAGGGTTGGAGCGTGCTATGTGGTGAAGTTCATTTTTAAGAGTGTAGTGCCTTTAGCTTATAACTATTTTTGCACAGTATTGAAGGCCTTGCGCCTTGTTTTCCATCCCAGGCGAAATGACGGCTGAGCCCTGTAAGTCTCTTGAAAGGCCCCCGAATTTTCGTTTCAGAATCCAGCTGAAACGACGAGATGCCCCTGCGAAAAATTGCACCTCACGCAATATCGTAGCATTTGAGATAAGCAAGAAAACTGAGCACACGTCCAGTCTTGCTTTTGTCGTCACGTGAAAGGGAGATGCCCAACGTGTCATGGGGGAGAGCGACCAAGATAGAGGTGGTTGATGGACGCTGACGAGATATGATACAAAACAACGAGGAAGTTTCGTCTGAAATTCGTAGCTTGGTCGTTTGCATGAACAAAAACCGGAAGCCACTGATAGTGACAGCCTTGAAACTTAATTACGTATGATTGAATGCAAATTTAATTGATGTACATGAGAGTGGCTGGTGTTTCCCTTCAGATGACTCACCCTGGAAGTCACTGAGAAGGCGTGTTAGCTTAGCTCAATTGGTAGAGCCCTGGACCGGCAATCCAGAAGATGTGGGTTCAACTCCTACAGCTGGCTGACCTTTTCAGTGACTTTCATCTTTCATCATTAATTGATGTAATTTGCACGGTGACCGCGCGTCATAAGGAAGCATGTCACAGCATTTTCTTACTCTTGACTTTTTAGAGGGTGCATACTGCTTCTTTTTCGTGCAGGATGAAATCTCTCAACTTACAACAACAGAAGGCACAGCGCACGTAGATAAAGCCCCAGGAGAGGAAGGCGATCCAGCAGCAGATGATAGCCATTCGAGAGAACTATCGCAGCTGATAGAACAACTTGAAGGGTCCCAAGTACGTGTCCCCTTCTCCAGAGATTGGGCTCACACGGACTACCACAATGCAGTCGTTCTATCAGTAGACTCTGATAGCATTCGAGGCATCGACAACATAAGTGTCACAGTAAGTATTTGTTTCGGGCCCTCTAATACCATTCTCATTTCCAAATGCTTTTCAGGAGATAGCTATAAAAGGCCGACCACGGTCAGAAGTGTATGATATGTCTAGGGCCCCTGGTTTTTGGGCTACGGCAAATCCAAAATTCTGCGGCGCTGACTTGTAAATTCCGCGATTTTCCGCGGCAAGGAGTTAACGACTGCTTGAAACGGGAAACACTTTATTTTCTCGGATAATGTGAGAATGAAAACGTGTTTTATAAACTTACAGATTGAAAGAACTGTTGTGGCCCAGCATTACATGTTATCTAGTGTTCTTCTCTGACAGTGTATGGCATCTGTCGCCTACAATCATTTTATACCTGCTGAAAGATCTTTCAACATCTGCAGAGTTTAAAGGAATTGAGAAATACTTGATTGTAATACACGCTAAATGTGGAGCAAGCGTCCTTATTCCATTCAAAAACCCAATTATCTGTCAAAGTGTCAAAGCAAGCACTTTTACGTGAGCGTGCACTACTTCTCCTCTACTTTAATACTTCTCCTCTACGTCGCAGTAACCGTCCACACCGCGCCCCTCGCGTCCCTCGACCTGATCGGGTTTCCGCAAAATTCCGTGCAAAACATCGTGAAATTTCAAGCAAACTTTGATTCCGCAAAATTTTATGCCAAACAAAGAATTCCGTGAAACTTTGCGGAATCGCAGAAAACCCGGGGCCTTAAACACAGGGTGTGTGCAGAAAAACGTGACCCGCATTTTTACATGTAACTCGTTGTCTACTTACCCGAGGAACTTCCGGGGGCGTACGATGGCGTATTTATGCGCGCGAAAGCTACAAAAAAATCCTGGAAGCCGTACTCAGCGTAAAAAAATAAACAGCGCGCGAAAACATGGGCTTCCATGCATTGGCGGTCATCACAGTGCATGGTAGTGCATTTCGGTCTCAGGAGAGTTATGTGCAGGCACCGCTAGGGGCTAGATGCCGATGAGCATCCATGTGGGACATCGTTTCGATTTATGTACCGATAGCTCCCCTAGCGGTACTTGAACACAACTCTCCTACGTCCACCATGTTGCCCTATTCTGATGCACGGAGGCTGACGTTTTCGTTGCTCCGTTTATTTTTTAAGCTGAGTATGGCTTCCACAATTTTTCTGCACATTTCGCACGCATAAATGCACCATCATGCGCCACCGGAAGTTCGTTAGTTAGGTAGAGAACAAGCTATGTGCCTAAATGCGGGTTATGTTTTTCTGCACACACCCTGTATATCCGTCCGTGGCAGAGACATCAGGTGCTGTGCAGAGTGTGTGCAAGAGGAGAAGGTGTGGAAAGAGCAGGGAAATGGCAGAAAGAAGGGGGGCAGACTTCAATGTCACCCGTTTACAAGTCAAAACATATCAAACGAGCAACGTGGATGACAGGCCTAGTTGGTACAAAGTCATAGCCGAGCTTTCCAAATGACTGAGGGACGCGAACAGACGAGGACACGGAGCAGACACGGGACGAGCGCGAACTTCCAACTGAATATTTACTAGAAATTGGAAAAAATTTGGAAACCACAAGTGCCTAGTCACCACGTTCACAAAGGAAAGCCAGTTCTTTCTCCGATAACGCTATTGACGGGGTGCTCAGACATGTGGGGCCCAATCTACCGATTTCTTCAGCCTCGATAATTTCTCTGGTGTGTGCGTCATGATGCCTCCGTACTGTACAGCTATCAGGCAGCATAGGTTGGTATCTGCACCTGCTACGTTGATGAGCCAGTCCCCATTTCTTATTGTTAACATTGCTTCGTTACTATATATACATACCTATATACATCTTACCACATGTGAGAGGAATTCTACCTGTGTGAGAAAACATAAATGATGTTTTCTTTGCTCTTTGCATATTTGTTCCTCTGGTTCTTTTTGCACCTCTGTGCCTCATGGTTATTTATTGTGTTGCACATACACAGCACCTTAAGTTTCTTTTTTCATCTTAATTATTGGAAATTGTATTAATGCAAGTATACCGCACGTGTTTCAGAGACGGGTTTGCGGATGCGACCATCCCTTTAAATATGTTTTGGCACAGCACCCAATGATCAACCGAACTTTTTTCGTTGCAGGTGATGTTCACTCACCCACAGTCGGCAGCCATGAAGCCTTGCTCTTTTTTTCTCGAAGGTCATTGCAAGTTTAGTGCCGAACAGTGCCGCTTCTCTCACGGCTATCCCGTGCACTTATCCGACCTCCGCGAGTACTTCGAACCGGACTTTGCGACCCTCCGCCAGGGCTCCCTGTGTCTCGTGAAAAACGCGTCCGATGGCCTGTGGCAGCAGGCGGCCGTAGTCGAGTGGGATAGCGGCAGTGAAGCCTGCGAAGCGGCAAACCTGGTGGTTCGAATGAGTCACTCCGGAAAGACTGCTCGCGTGAAGTTGCAAGACGCGATCCCTCTGCCCGACCAAGGTGGGGCGTCGGATTCGGAAACAGACGACGACTGTGACGATGGGGACGGGACAAATAGTTGTGGTGTGGTGGCGAACGACGACGAAGACGACGACGATGTTCCTCTGGTGATATGGGTGCCTGCTGAGAATGCGGGGCAGCCACTTGGATCGTGGGAGAGGCACACGAGGGTGAGTGCTTCCGGATCCCTTTGTTTGTGGCCCATTCGTGCCTCCATACAGTGTAACTAGGGCCTGACTTTTTCGGGTTTTATTTTTGGCCAAATTCGGGGGGTAAATATCGGGTGATATTTTTCATTCGAAAATTCGGGTGTATTCAGGTTAAATCCCGTTATGGCATATTCTGTCGTCAGGAATTCGGGTGCATTCGGGTGATTTTTTTTTTGTTTAATAAAAATTTGTCTTAACATGGAACTAATGTTTAGCAATGTTATCAAACTTTATTTTAATGCACACTTATGAGTGTGCCACGCGACCCGGATGTTTTCGGGTAGATTCGGGTTAAACCCGAATTTTACAGATTTTGTTCGGGGGGTAAATATCGGGCGGATACGGGTTTAACCCTAAAAAGTCAGGCCCTAAGTGTAACTAACAGGCAAAAATGGGAAAAGTCTATAACTCGAGAGAAGGTGCCTCAAGGATTCTACACGCAAAATTTCGACCCCGTTTACGAACGCTGTACATTTCTGTCAATTTTTGAAGATCTGCCGAGCCTCCGCAAGTTTTGATGATGCGCGGAGTGTGTGATGTAATCGTATGCCCGCAAATTGCAATGATGTCATGTTCTGGAGAGAGTACCCGTCTCCTGGCAACGACGCCGGCATCTGGGGAGGCTCACGTGGTGGGGAAGTCACCTGACGCTGATCGAAAGAGGGGAAAATGGGGGACATGTCTCTTCCCTCCTTTGGTTTTTTCTCGAAGGTTGGAGTGGTTGAAGGGTATGTCACGTAGGGCTCCGCTAATGGAGTGCAAAGAGTGAGCCCTCCGGAAGCTGCGAAGGGCAACAGCGTTGCAGGAGGAGAGCTGGGTGCTCCGTCGGAGCCTAACGTGACGTCGACTTCTCAAAAATAGAAATTAATTTTCTCTAGCTTTCGCGTCACGTAGAGCCAAAATATTTTGCGGGAATACAAAGTGAGACAAGGAGATTTCAGTAACATAACTTTGGTAGGATGCTGAAGACATGAGATTTAGTCCGTAGTGGTGCATCACATCCGAAGATTAGTGCTTTGTTGCACCTTGTTCACCTCCGAAACATGAACTGTGTAAAAATGTGTCACCTAGTTCAAGAGGGATCACACCATCATGCCCAGTCCACTACCTAATACCATACCCTAATACCATACCCTAATACCATACCCTAATACCATATATTTATTCACATAGTTGACACACAATTGTTGTTGCCACTTTTGTTCCCCGCACATTTCATGCACCCCGACTTTAGCAGCACTGCCATCATGTGTTGGACGGTGACAACCGCCATAGCATGGTGCTGGTGTTCCTCAAGTGGTTAAAGGGACCATGAAAGGATATTTGACAAGCCCATGATCATTTTTAATTTATTCCCCTGTACTAAAGCATTCACTCTGTGAATTATGAAGTTGAAAATCGTTCAAATAGCGAAACTATTCTTCATTTACCGCGGGCATGAACGGCAGCTTCTACGACCCGCCTCCGAGGCGAACTGGCCATGACATCATACACAGAACATGTTGCCGATTCGCGGACTGGCTTTTGCGAACAAACCGCAAAATTTTCAAACAAGCTTGCATACTTCGTCGTAAAATATGTTTTAATTTGACTCGAAGACAAGATTGTAACTAAACGTTGACACAGAATCCTAAGAGAAATGTAATATAGCCGTTGACTGTCAGCATGGTTAGCGAAGCGCGTTTTCCTCTTTGAACTTGTCCTTCGTCAGAACAACATACCTTCGTCGGTGACATTTTACGAGCTGCTGTGTACCGAACGATCCATAAATGTGTGTGTCGCATAATCTCTTCCTCGATCCATTGCTGATAATTTGCCTTTCGCCATATTTCAAGTGATTTCGACGGCGACGTCGTTGTTGTTTAAACCGAAACCATGCACCCACGTGGTCCGGTGGGGTGTGTCCTTCTCGTCGTTCACAGTTGGCTGAGAATTTTGGGATGCCGATGACGTAAGCCCGCTTCGAAGGCATTTATCTGGCGGTCACGCCCTGCTATTTTTGTCTGATAACTGCGCCCCCGTTGTACTGAATGAGGTTAAAAGTCTATGTGTGTAAGATAGTGAGGGATCATGAGAACAGTCTCCTGTAGAGTACTCGGAATTCTCGAAAATCGTTTCATGGTTCCTTTAATGCATCCCCTCCATGTCTCCTTTGTGCTAAAAAGCTGATTAGTTGTACAAAGAGACGCAGTAAGTTCTTGTACACTGTGATATAGAGTCATATCTCAGTTAACCAGACACTTCTTTAGTCGTCCCTTTTCTTCCGGATAACAAATTCCCGGGCAAGAAAATCGAGCGAACTTCCAGGGAAACCTTGAAGTTTAAGAGGCCTCTTTATGGCTCCCGAAGAAAGGAAACAAGGAAGAGATCGCCCCCGATATCCACAAATGGGGCTGCTTGAAAGTAGTAGCCATCTTTGACACATGTGACACAAGTTTTCTCACTGTCGTGGCAGCAGCCACATCTGGAGATGCTTTCCGGCACCCTGAACACTCGCAGTTCACATCTTCCAGACACGTGAATCAGAATGACATAGGTTCTGGATCACTGGTGTCGGTACTTGCTGTCCGGATATGGGTAACAAATTCTAGATAACCAAGACAAAAACTGTTGGTAGCGGGGTCATTCGCTGTAATGTTGTCCAGATAATAAGTTTTACGGACGTCTGAATTCCAATAAGCGTAGCATGACTGCGTTATATTGTATTGTTCTCACAGTTCATAGACAGTAGACACAACAGACAATATTTATAGACAGTAGACACAATTTATGGTCTCGCATATTATATGACGTTGTTCTTACTCTTGCCTTTGCTTTTTCAGGGTATTGCGTCGAAACTCATGGAGAAAATGGGCTATGTCTGGGGGTATGTTCAGTATTTTGGTTCAGATTTTGGCTATTCTGTACTCAACTGCTTCACAAGCTCTGGCGTGCCTCGACGTAGGTGCAACTATGCACTGCCACAGGGGTGTTCACTCTCAAGTGCCTTGCCCAGCACACGAGGGCGATCCAAGCCGGTTCTTACATGTGTTGGTGTCAAACTTGCGAGCTCTCAGTGGGGTAGCAGGGAGATTAGAGCCGGAATAAATAGTGGGGCAGCGCGTCCTGTCCGTGCATTGCAGTGCTCGTCAGCTGCTTGGATTGACGCGTTGAACCAAGATGCTCAGTACAGCTGAACCTCGCTAATTCGATCTCGCTTAATTCGAAATTCTGGTTAATTGGAAGGGTTGCTGCAGTCCTGTCTTCGCGCGTTGCAATCTGACCGCATAATTTGAAGAAAACTGGCCTGTATCCCTCTTAGGTTTATCTCGCCCCAGCTCCATGGGGCGAAAAAGCAACGGACGGCGTCGGGAGGTCATGCTGTGATGTCACTGTTGCCAGGGTATAAGGTGAAAGCTTAGTGAAAACAGTTGCCCCCAAAAGTGCTTTTAATGTCACAAATTTTGCAACTAAATCCAACAACTGTCGAAAAAGATGCGCCCACTAACGTACCGAAAGACATATTCACTACTGCGAAAGGAAAACCTGTTTCTTTGTTTCTTGGCGGAGAATGCCTCACGTTCTAGCGATGCAGATGGCGAAACTGCGAGCAGACGACAGCCTCCGGTTGCAAGAAGAGGGCGATGACTGGTGACGATGATTCACGAGAGGAGACGACCGCGTGCAGACGATCTGGCGTATATTCGTAGCGGAAGAGCACTTTGATTGGTTCATATGCAGTTGACGCTTCCGGAATCGCGGACGCTCACATTTTTGACGCCCCGAGCACGGTGTCCGATGCTGAGCGAAGTTCGCAGCTCTTTCGCTCCATTGAGGTTGCCCTTTATGCGAACGTGTTTTGGCTTGCCTTTGTTTTGTGCTTTTGTTGAGACCCACTTTGAAGTTCACTTCTTGCCCGTGGGCTGTGGTGACAGCCACGGGCCAAGTGAAGCCCGAGATGCCGACGATGAAAAAAAAAAAGTGGCGGTCATTGCGGCTGCGAGATCTGCAACGTGCTGTAGAGCTCCGAGAAGGGCCCTGCGTCTTTCGAAGAGTACGCCAGGATGGAAGACACAGGACAGACCGGAGCCGCAAGTCTCACTGGGGACATAGTTCTGAACACGGCTTGCGCAAATGAGTAGACGACGGCACCAGCGATAAATCTGCATGTGCGCCATCGTTTTCGGAAGTTTGCTAACCCAACGGCGCACGTGCGTATCGATACGATGGACTACGTGGCCCATCTTGAATGAGCAATGTCATTTTCGGTAAGCGGCAGACGAGGATGAGCGAGTGGTTCGTCAAATAAATATATTTTCCTTACGCAGTATCTTCTCATTGCACCTTTATACAGCGTTTGTTTTTGTAGCTTTCCTTCGAGCTGGTTGCGCAGCTTCTGTTAAGCAGATGTGGACGTTCTGGACGTTTCACTCAACTTTTATCTGGCGTAAAAGTTTTGAGGGCATATTTGAATCACACTTCCTGCCCCAGTGTCAGGTTTTGTGGTCAGTCTTAGCAGTAAATACGGAAGCGGAGTAAGTATGATGGATTACATTATCTGGTGCAGGAGGCATTTGGCACATTTGAAAAGACAAGCTCCGCCTTATCTGCGTGAAGTTAATCGTAGCCAACAATGTAGGAGAGTTGAGCATGTGAATAAAATCACATGTCCAATATCCCACAAAAGAAAGGGTGGAAAGAAAGCATGCGTGATGTCATAAAATCTACATCACTAAATATTCGCACCGAGCATCTTTGTTCAACGTGTCAATATCTGCAGCTCACGAGCACGTACTGCATCACAGACAGGCGACACACTCTGACCCAATTGCACTGCCGAGCGTGATGGATTCAGCAGCTTCCCCAATGGGAGGTAGCTAGCCCAACATGAAGGCGTGCAAGAACCGGCTTGAATCGGCTTGAATCCTCCTCGCATGGCAGTCGAGGTGTTTGTGAGCGAGCACCTTCCTCTCACAGGAATGTCACACTGACACCGTAGTGGGGCGGAGTCTGTGGGGCAGGGCACTTCAGTACAGAATAGCCCAAGTTTTACGTCTAATGTTCTAGGGCAGCGTTTCTCAACTATGGTTCTGCGAGCCTTGTCCCGAGGTCCCGCTAATAGGACACTGTTCAGCACCCACGAGTGCAACTTGTCTGCCTACCGAGGCTTGCTGCGGGACGGCCTTGTTGTCAGACTGTGTTCAATGTTTGATCGTTGGCATTGGACTTGACATTGAGATTGCGGGGCCAAGTTGAGGTCGTTGCAAAGAGTAGAGCAAGCAGCTGTCGTCTTCATCACTTGCTTCAACGTGCAACAGAACCGACTGACTCCTCCGCACCACACTTTTGCTCTTCGCTTGTGCATCGAAAGCATTAGAAGCACTTGGAAAGTCTGAGCTACTTGGGGAGCTACTCACCTGCATATACCAGCTTGAGATTTAGAATATCACTGGTGACCCACAATGCTTTATGGAATTTTTGTGAAACAGTTGAACGAATCTGGCAATCTGGCGTCCTCTCGCGATGAAACAGTTAAATAAATTATAATTAAACAAATAAATAATCAGCTATGTGGAACAAAAATTTGCTGCTTGCGCGATATCTACTTCGCCTCACCTACTTCTACACAGTTGCCCCAGTGTAGGAGGGTTCATTACGGTAGTTGGCATGACTGTGGGTTCTCTCGAGTAACATCAGTTGAGAATGCGACCTACTAGATTATAATGACAATATCATAGGCCATATATATCATATGACCCTATCCCAGTGCCGCATTTGGAAGCTAGTGGTGGCATACTGATCAGCCTAGTTATTGCTTCCTCAATTTCTGCAGTACTTTGTACTTCAGCTTACCTTAGTATTTTTGTACAAGCGGTGAATGCCTCACGGGAGATGCTTCTTTCTAAAGTCGATTATCATCATAATTCTATGCGTTTTCGTAAGAGCTGTTGCTGTCGTCTGCTACAGTGGTTGCACGTCCGCTTCTACGCGTTCAAAATTCAAATTTCTATTGTCCAATCACGATGCAGGTCTCGCAGGTCAATGAGCAGTGCCCCTAGTGGATCGTGCGGACGGGCTCCTCATGGGGATTGTGACATGGTCTGGCATTATGAGCTGTTGCTGTCGTCTGCTACGGTGGTTGTACGCCCGCTTCTACGCGTTCAGAATTCAAATTTCCGTTTTCCAATCACGATGCAGATCTCACAGGTCAATGAGCAGCGCCCCTAGTGGATCGTGCGGACGGGCTCCCCATGGGGATTATGACATGGTCTGGCATTATGAGCTGTTGCTGTCGTCTGCTACGGTGGTTGTACGCCCGCTTCTACGCGTTCAGAATTCAAATTTCCGTTGTCCAATCACGATGCAGATCTCACAGGTCAATGAGCAGCGCCCCTAGTGGATCGTGCGGACGGGCTCCTCATAGGGATTATGACACGGTCTCCATTATGACAAGGCTGATTGTGACATGGTCGTTATAATCTAGTAGGTTGTGGTTGAGAACTGCTGTTCTAGGGTATGCCTATTTTCTCCGCATAGCTGTAGAACATTTGGCCACTGTTTGCCACTGTTTCCAAGTACTGCAGCCTCGGCTTCTTTTCCAGGCAGGGTCTAGGAATCCGAGGCAACGGTCGCACCGAACCTGTCGAGGCGGTGGTTCTTCCACAAGGTTTGAATAATGTGACAATGTAATGGCTGTACAGCACCCAGTCTTATGGTTGAAACAATGGACTTTTGCCTGCAGGCAAATCACTGGACAAATGCATGGAACTGAGGGAGAAGAACATGACGCAAGACTCCGTAAAAATACAGAGAAAAATGCTGCGACAAAAGGAAAAGGCTGAGGCCAAACTAGAAGCAGGTTACCAAAAGGCCGTTGCAGAAAAATCAGTCTTCGACTTTCTCAACGACCAGATCTTCACCAAGAAACGTAAATCATTTAGGCTGCATGCCGTTAATAGGCACCTCAGATATTGATAGAGGAAATAAATAAAATTAATCAATTTTAACGCAGTAACCCCTGCCACACAGGCACGAAAAATGACATTAAGTGTTAAATGAGTTAAGTTGTGATGTCATTCACGCAGTGTCTCATTCTCCCGTAAAACGCCGACTTTGACACCCATTGTTAGTGCAAAGTAACAATTTTAGTTTAGTTTGCCTGAGACACGTTCTGCTGCACGACACAATGTGATTTGGTAAATGTGAGCTTTCTCAGACATCACTTAATGAAGCAGTTCCCAAGTTAGAAATTTTCATTAACGGCAGCAGAAGAACGTGAGGTGCCGCAATATTGCTTGTTTTGGATTCAGTACTGGTTGGCAAGTACGTCAACGTACCAAATTTGTTATAACTGCTCCACATGAAGACTCACTCAGTATTATGTATAGTATTATGTGCATTTTTGACGTATTGAACTTGATTTCATTTTTTAAAGTAGCATGATTTATATTTGACTTAGTCAGTGGGCATTGACACCATGGTGTTCAATGTGGTTAGAAAATGACATGTAGCGCTAGCTTTGTCGTTCGAGACTTGAATTCCATTAGACGATAACGTAATTTTTTGGGCCCGTGTGTCTCGGGTTATAAATACAGTGCTGTCTCACTCTCTATCTATACAACAACTTTCTTTTTAAGGTAATATAGTGCCTTATTGATGTTGCAATTAACAGATGGCAAGGTCCATGACAAACCAGACTCCAAATGTAAAAGTCGTCCCGGAGGTCAAGATCTAAAGGACAAGTCTGACAAAGGCCTTAGTGTGGAGGTATGAAGTACAGATCTCATATGTTAAAACAGTTTGTCTCTACACAGGGGGGTGGGTAAAGTTTAGAAGGACCACGTGACAAAGTGCCTGCCCTCACATAAGTCAGTAAAGTAAGGAGGTACAGTAGCTGACTAGTAATTTTTACTCCAAAGATTCAAACTTCAAAATTTTTCGGACAAAAACTGTTGGCACCGTTAACTCCCTCGTAGACCCAATGCATTTCCGAGTCCAATACTTTGGACAGTTCCATGGAAGATGTGCTAGATTATTCATACTCATCTTTCTTCAAACCTGCATGGCTTTTGGGATTTACTGCCCTCTGAGCACCAGAAACACACTTCAAGAATGTACTTTTGACACCCGGTACTTCGTGCTGCTTTTACAGGGTGTTTACGGTTTCCAATGTGATGCATACGTAGAAGTCAAGTGCACACATGTGGAAAGGCAGAGCATGTTTTCACGCGGCGAAAACTGAATGCTCCGCTTCAGATGTATTGCAAGAACTTATCTTTCAATACGCGTGTGTTCAACTATCAGTATCTTTTGAGTATCGGAAATACTGAAATGTCGACCTTAACTTGATGCAAGGATGTCGGCCGTTTGGTTTACACGTGGTTTGCAAAAATCAGCATTGCCCCAAGTCATAGACGCACCATATAGCGAGCGGTGACGTTTGGTGCGGTGGCAGGGTCGAGCCTCCCCGCACGACAGTCTCACCGCAGCCCACCACGGCATGTGCCCACATGTATCAGCTTTGTATAACCTTGCTACTTCGTTTAAATGCTGTAACGAGAAAACTGTTTCCTAGCTATAAATGTAAATCTTTGTAAACAATGAGACATGGCAGAGGCAGACCACAGTTCTCAACAACACGGATACGTAAGCCCGAGAAGATCAGGTTCGGTTCCTGGTGTCGGCACCTCTTTTCCCCCCGAGTTATTTGATTTCGTAAACCTTTGGTTGTGTATTCAGGAGCATTATCTTCTGAGAAATTCAAGCGAGAGAAAGAAGAAAAAAATCCTGTCATGGTCCCTTCAAGGGAGCATTGCATGCAGATCTTTGTCCCTGAGAAAATAATAATAATAATAATAATAATAATATCCAGTCACTGAGGAACATTGATGTCTCGCCGAGACGCACTGTTAACGCAGATCCAAGGGAGTGTCACTTCCCTGCGCCCGGCTGACGAGTCCCAAGTAGGACGAAACAGCTGTCCTTGGCTGGGAGTGCATGATCAAATTGTAAATACGAGAAAGAGCACGGGAAATAAGTGGGCAGCGGCCTTGGGAACAGTTTTCACGTTCTTCATATAGAAAATTTCCCGTAAACAAGTGCAAACATGGACGGAACACACGATGAAACACAGGTTGTTCCAGTGGCTATGAGCAGTGCCGCAGTGGTTGGTCTGGGAATTCATTTTGCCCTCTTCTTTGCCGTGTACTTAAATCCCCGCATAGGGGCAAACTGTATTTAGCATCCCTTTTGGAAGGTATCATGCCGTGCCTAAGCGACTTATTCCCTGCCACCAAGCTGCCGACGTCCTCGGCCGGGCTCGATCCCGCAAGCTCGGAGTCTTTAGGCATACACGCTACCAGTTGATCCACTGAGGCCAGTCAGCGAGTCAGTGATGGCGTGAATGAGGCGGGTAAAGTGCTTCAACAGGCCTTATATCTTGTGCTCGTGACTGTTTTCAACCTAAATGCGTCTGTGCAGCTTACTCTGTTCAGTTACTATGTTCAGTCATCTTGGGCATCTCAGCCTGCCCTTCATGAAAGAGAAAGTGAAACATCTCCGCGAGAAATCTTGTTGCCTTCCTGTTTGTCTGTTTTCTTTGGCCATGGTGGGTTGCGCTGGCAAACAGTGTGCCGAATGGTAGCATGCGTAAGATGTCTTTGATCTGAAAACCGTGTGCAACGCCAGGATCTGCTGAGAGAATGAGTGAAGTCAGTGTCACATTGTGACACAGCAAGAGCCAAAGGGTGCACTGTGGGCGTAGCCCACACAGTGGGGTGCACTGTGGGAGTTTTCAGCAGCAGATGAGAGCTCAGGACTGGTTACCCTGCTATGTGACGCTGAGCGGGCTATGTCACAGAAATAGATCGAGTTGTAATTGTTGGCAACTAAAACTCTTTGTCAGTGTGCAGTGGTAACCGTGCATCCTGCTTTTCTATCCTGTGCAGTCATTGCAAGTGACGGAAGGAATTCGAAAGGCAGAGAGAGAGATTTCTCGTCTGAACCAGTCCCTGCTGAGAAACAAGGACAAGTAAGTTTAATTCATTCATAGTTGTACTGCGTATGAGCAGACTCACTCATTTTTCAAGTTGGTAGCGATCGGGGGTCGACCAGGGCTGGTGTCTGTGTTATTGGGGCTCATGGACAACTGGCTCGGGACAGAAACAAACATTGTACTGGTTCTCTGTTAGCTGATCTGTAATAGGCTATTGATGCATCGAGCACTGCATGGACTTACCTGAAAGCCCAGGCCAGGCTGTGGGCCGGGTAATGTGTTATTTTGGTGGGATGGGTGCGGCTTAGGTCGCTAGATCGACAGGGTCAGATTGGACATGTGCTACAGCATTGTTACGAGGGGTGTTCAAGTCAAACCGGGACTTTCTGTCTCCCGAGTGTACAGATGGCTCGCGCTACTTCTTTTTCGTCATTTTCACACGCGACAGGCCTCCGTGTTCACCACGTGGTGGTCCAAAGTTTGTGCAAAACAGAAGACACGTGCTGGACAAGATGGCCGACAACGAGGTGAGCGCACACATCGAACAGCGAATTGTCATGAAGTTTCTCGTGAATGAAGGCGTAAAGTCATCTGAAATTCACAGATAACTTCAGGCTGAGTATGGCCACGATACACTTAGCCGCAGCAAAGCGTTTGAATGGTGCAAACAGTTCCGAGACGGCCGTACATCAGTGCAGGACGATCCTGATCGGGGCGGCTCAGAGCCCAGAGTTCCCGAGAACATTCAACTTGTGGAGCGCCTGATCCTCAAGGACCGACGGATAACATGTCTCGAACTGGCCCGAAAGACTTGCCTTTCTGTGGGAACGTTGAACACTATTATTCATGAACCCCTCCAGTTTCGGAAAGTTGGGTCCCGAGGCAGCTCTTCGGTGTTTGACCGGGAGAGAAGACTGGAAATCTTCCGAGAGCTAAGGTACCATTTCGACTTTCGACTTCTTGAAGGACAGCCGTTCCTTGATCGGATCATCACGTGCAATGAAACGTGGGTGCACCATTTCACTCCCGGCTCTAAATGCGCATCAAAACAGTGGAAGCATACGGGCTCGCCAGCCCCCAAGAAGTTCCGAAGCACCCCGTCTGCGGGTAAGGTCATGGCCACGGTTTTCTTGGACAATGCTGGCGTTGTTCATGTTGATTTTCTGCCCAGTGGTATCACCATCAATATCGCATATTACTGCCAGGTTCTCAGGGACGTGCATAAGGCACTGAAGCAAAAGCGGCCGGGCCTGATCACCAAAGGAGTCCTCCTACAGGACAATGCACGCCCGCATACCGCGCATCTCATGACACACACCTTACAGGAACTTGGGTGGGAGTTGTGCCACATCCCCCTTACAGTCCAGACCTCGCCCCCAGTGGTTTCCACCTCTTCGGGCCACTGAAGGTGTTCCTTGGGGGTCACCACTTCAGCTGCGATGACGAGATCAAGAATGCGGTCCGATCATGACTGCTACGCGCCGGTAAGGATTTCTACGCTGCTGGCATCCAAGCCCTCGTGAAACGCTGGGAAAAGTGCATTAGTGGAGCTGGAGATTACGTCGAAAAATTAAACTAATTTCTCGCCTGTAAGTTCATTTTACTTTTGCGAAAAATTAAAAGTCCCAGTTTGACTTGAATGCCCCTCGTAGTTGGATTAAGCGTGGTGTTTGACATGGTGGTGTATGTGTGTGCGTTTTGAGGGATGGTTGAGCCTCTCTCCAAGAAGACAAACACAGAGCAGACGGATATCGTCGAAATGACCGAGCACTGTACCACGCGGTGTTCTAGCAAAACACAGAACTTTGCATCTTTACAGCTTTGCACTGTTCGATATTCGCAGCATTTGGAGGTGGTACCTTTGTTGTTACTGTGGGTCACTTGTGAAGTTATGATTAGCTCTGCTACGGCCAGCCATGAACTGTAACAGAGGCGTGGTCCGAGAGTCATGGCAAAGTGTGAGGCACTATTTTCACCTGCAACAAGAAAGAAAACATTATATCTTCCAGCACTCAAAAGATACAGATTGAATTTCCATTTCAAAATGCCAATGCTATGGTTTTCTGTAACGGAATTCAGAATCCGTATTCCGTGCAACAAGCGGAGTCCCTGCTATTAACCAGTCCTGACTCATGTGAACTTATAAAGCACACTGTTTGTGCTGTTGCACCGGTGCACTTCCTGAAAGAACGGAAGCTTTCTCGTCTCGGCTTTCAATTACACGCAGAGGAAACTACAAAAAGATGATGTCGTCATGCTTTCTGTGGGCATGGAAAACGAATGAAAGTTTGAAGCTCGATGCTCATGTGCCATATTCTGTATGCTGAAGTATACTCAGTTATTCTTGGGCACAGCGCAAATGTTTTGTAAAGAAATGCACCTGAATTTTTGTCATTTCTTTCAGTGCACTTTTATTCCCAAGTCTGCGCTTTTTCAAGATATTCTGATGTGCAATAACTTGAGATGCACAGGTGCGGGTTATATTGGCGAACCGTGCGGATGAAACCGGGATGAAACCCGTACGGCTTTGCTTCCTGCGATGGTGCTGCTCAGCGGCCCGTTTATTGCTTCCTCGATTGTTGTAAACACATACTTTGTACTTCAGCTTACCTTTGGATCTTTGTACAAGTGCAGCACATCTCACGAGAGATGTGTTCCCACTAGATTAATTGCCATCGTCATTCCATGCATTTTTGAGTGAGGAGGAGTTGACATTCGTGAACTGTCATGCATCGCTTCTGAATGTTCAAAAATCCAAAGTTCTGTTATCGAATCATGGTGGAAATCTCACGGGTCGATGTGTAGCACCCCCCTAACAGATTGTGCAGACGAGCTCCTGCATAGGAGTCGCCGATGGTGACATTCTCGGCATAATCTAGTAGGTTGAAATAAGGATTAGTGTGTTTACTGACATCACCTATGAGGAGGCATAATTGAGAGCATGCACAGAAAGAATCCAAAATGGTGTCAAATTGTGCCATTGCTTGTATTGCTGTTACTGGGCGACTGTGGATGGCATGATGTTCATGAGAAACGTTTGTGTACCAGAAAGCAAAAACACATTTAACGTAACATTTTCGTCATTCTGGTTGCTTCCTCCAAATGCAATAACTGCGGAGTTGGATAGTGTCCATTCTGTCCGAGCTCACCGCTACCCCAGGCATCTAGTCATCCATATTGTCACGAAGCGAAATGGGCCGGCGAGTCGTCGAATAAACATGAAACGGTTTATTAGACTACTTGGTAGCAAAACACAAGAGTGATAGCTCTCTGAACACAACTGAGTCCAAAGAATGAATGAATCCTCCAGCCTGGAGCGCACAATAATTTAAGCGTCGCGCCGAAAAGTCTAGAAACAGCACGTGCAGCAGGCGATGTGTCTGGAAGCTTCTTGCTTCTTCTTCAGCATGCACCGGGATGAGATGTACCGTTTCGTGCCTGCCCTGGAAGTTTCTCGAAGATGATTCGTGGCAATATGCAACTCATGCCCCTAGTAGCCCACGAAATTTCGGTCGTGAACAGAGAGATGATGTCTGCAGACGGAATGTAATGGTACATATATTGGAGTACATCAGCACATCTGGCATGTTTTCTTTTTCCTCTTTTCAGAGACAGAGTCATGCACAACAGAGTGAAGCAGAAGATAGAAGAGCAGCACAAGCTAATAAATCAACTCAAGTCGAGGGAACGCCACATTCATGCAGAGCAACAACACCGAAAGGGAAACGATAAATTAAGAATATTTTAGGTACAAACTTTCGAGGTTCTATTAAATGCCTGCGCTTCACACACAGCTATTACTGACTTTTTAAAATCCCTCACCTCGATACCACGGGTCCAGATCTCATTTCATGCTGGCGGCCCGGTTGTGCCGATGCACAAGATGCGGTGGCTGGCTTTTGAGAATACACGATGAAGGTTGTGCGCATGGCATGCAGTATCAGTTGGTACATACGAAATGAGGATCTGGGCAGGCATTCAGTTATTCACTGCACTGGTAAAGTGCAATGGTTTATAGCAATAGCATGAGCAAACAGGGCTGTACTATGTATAGGGTACCCAGTTTTCGGAGTTTTCATTTTGGAAAATTTGGAGGCTGTTTATCGGAGTTTTCAACCATTCAGAAATTCTGAGTTTCTCAGAGAAATAAAACGTCTGAAGAATGAGCAGAGCCGATTTCGGAGCATTTCGAAGTAGTAATCATCGCATAGACAATGCAAGGAAAGAAGTGCAAGAGTGACTGTGACCACACGATATAGCGCACGAATGTTTTACTACCGAGAGCTGTTGAAGTACAAGCAAACGTATTCGAACAAATCGTGAATGGGCCCAGGTTCAAAATGAGTAGTGGTAGCTGTGACGAACACAGAACTGTTCTGTGTCAAACTAGCCCAGTATCCACAGCCAAATAGAGTCACGAGGCTCAAGGATGCATAGAACAGACGGGACAAGCGTGTGTACTAGTATCCTCCTTTTGTGCCATTTATGCATCCAGCGACCCTGAAGGAGGCTACCACTTCTGACCCTTTTTTTGGGGGGGTTGTCGATCAGATTGAAGCCGAAAAGTAGGTGCGGAAGTAGGGGGAAAGGGAAAAAGAAAAAAAAGGAAACGGGGAAAACCCACAAGGCTGCCACGTGGGCATTAGAAAAATTTGAGTATATCGGATAAATCCGATTTTTTGCGGAGTAACACATCGGAGGGAGTTTGTTGCAGTTTGTCGAATAAATCTGAAAAGTCGGAAGTCTAGCTATGCGATATATTGTTTCCATGTACAATTAACAGTAGTACAAAATGTCTTGGTACTGTTCGAGAAATCCCTATTGGCATATGCATTTTTTTTGTCTAGCAAATCTGTCCTAACCTTATGCCATAAAAGGAAGCGCAAAAACAGGATGAAAGTTAACAAAAAAAGCGAAAGAAAATTGCAAATGCGTGATATGCCATCACAGAAACATCACTAGCGAGGTATGGCCTCGATACAAACGGGGAAAGAGTGCACGAAGTCCAACAGCATGACACATGACACGGTAACAGATTCCAATGTGCAGTAATAGTTGGAGAAAGAATTCTTCACACAATTACAACAGTTCAATAAATTGAGCGTGCCTGCTACTACAAGACCCCATTCTGGGACGTGCTAAGGTAGTCCAAAGGGTTGATATGTGTGCGCTCCTTTTAATTAACTAACATCTTCAGGAACTGCAACCTAACCCTATATGCCAATGTGGAGACACCAGCCACCTCTAACATGTGTTCATCTTGGGTACAAGCCACCCAAAGAGGACGAGGAATGACAAAATACTTGCCAGCTGATCACAACTGACATTTACTAGGACAACAAAAACGATGAGCAGAAAGTGATGCACGTTCGCTCCTTCAAGGAATTGGTGTCGGTCATGTGATCGTGAACAATGATGAGCGTAGTACATGACATGTCTGACTCTCGTGGTAGTTCCTTGGTAAATTTTAGAGAGCTCCCAAACTCGTCTTGCAGGTTTGGTGAAGCATACTTCTGAAGGTAGAATATTTGCGATGGAGGCTTGTCGACGACGTTGTTCAGGTTCCTCAACGCATTCGCTACGAACGTACATTTAGCACACAATGATGGGCCGCTTAAAATGCAAGCGAAAGGATGACTGAAATGAAAAGGTTCAGGGGAAGACATGACGTGCACGCGTGTGTACCCCTTGTGTGAAAAAAAAGAAGGGACTAAGTCTTGCAGAGAAATGCATCTGTTTTGTTTATACATCATCATCTAGATCCGAATTGCGTTCTCAATACAGATTATCCAGACTAAAGCTTGACTTCTTTTTCGTTGGTCTATCCGCCGCTAAGATGCGGTCGAGCCCCTGCCTTCATCTTGTCCTGACACATTTCTTGACGTGCTTGCAACCGTTTCAGACGGTGGATTGAAAGGCTTCCTCCAGGATGCCGAAAGGTTCAGGGGAAGACATGACGCGCACGCATGTGTACCCTTTGTGTGCAGAAAAAGAAGAGGCTGAGTCTTGCAGAGAAATTCATCTGTTTTGTTCACACATCGTCCTCTAGATATGAACTGCGTTTCGTTCCCTATACAGATTATCCAGACAAAAGCTGGACTTCTTTTTCGTTGGTCTATCCGCCGCTAAGATGCGGTCGAGCCCCTGCCTTGATCTTGTCCTGACACATTCCTTGACGTGCTTGCAAGCATTCCAGATGGTGGATTGAAAGGCTTCCTCCAAGATGCCGAAAAGGTTCAGGGGAAGACATGACGTGCACGCATATGTACGCTTTGTATGAAGAAAAAGAATAGACTAAGTCTTGCAGAGAAATGCATCTGTTTTGTTTACACATCATCCTCTAGATCCAGACTGCGTTCCCTATACAGATTTTCCAGACTAAAGCTGGACTTCTTTTTCATCTGTCTATCCGCCGTTAAGATGCGGTCGAGCCCCTGCCTTGATCTTGTCCTGACACATTCCTTGACGTGCTTGCAAGCATTCCAGATGGTGGATTGAAAGGCTTCCTCCAAGATGCCGAAAAGGTTCAGGGGAAGACATGACGTGCACGCATATGTACGCTTTGTATGAAGAAAAAGAATAGACTAAGTCTTGCAGAGAAATGCATCTGTTTTGTTTACACATCATCCTCTAGATATGAACTGCGTTTCGTTCCCTATACAGATTATCCAGACAAAAGCTGGACTTCTTTTTCGTTGGTCTATCCGCCGCTAAGATGCGGTCGAGCCCCTGCCTTGATCTTGTCCTGACACATTCCTTGACGTGCTTGCAAGCATTCCAGATGGTGGATTGAAAGGCTTCCTCCAAGATGCCGAAAAGGTTCAGGGGAAGACATGACGTGCACGCATATGTACGCTTTGTATGAAGAAAAAGAATAGACTAAGTCTTGCAGAGAAATGCATCTGTTTTATTTACACATCATCCTCTAGATCCAGACTGCGTTCCCTATACAGATTTTCCAGACTAAAGCTGGACTTCTTTTTCATCTGTCTATCCGCCGTTAAGATGCGGTCGAGCCCCTGCCTTGATCTTGTCCTGACACATTCCTTGACGTGCTTGCAAGCATTCCAGATGGTGGATTGAAAGGCTTCCTCCAAGATGCCGAAAAGGTTCAGGGGAAGACATGACGTGCACGCATATGTACGCTTTGTATGAAGAAAAAGAAGAGGCTGAGTCTTGCAGAGAAATTCATCTGTTTTGTTCACACATCGTCCTCTAGATATGAACTGCGTTTCGTTCCCTATACAGATTATCCAGACAAAAGCTGGACTTCTTTTTCGTTGGTCTATCCGCCGCTAAGATGCGGTCGAGCCCCTGCCTTGATCTTGTCCTGACACATTCCGTGATGTGCTTGCAACCATTCCAGACGGTGGATTGAAAGGCTTCCTCCAGGATGCCAAAAGGTTCAGGGGAAGACATGACGCGCACGCGTGTGTACCCTTTGTGTGAAGAAAAAGAAGAGGCTGAGTCTTGCAGAGAAATTCATCTGTTTTGTTTACATATCATCCTCTAGATCCGAATTGCGTTCCTTATACAGATTATCCAGACTAAAGCTGGACTTCTTTTTCGTTGGTCTCTCCGCCGCTAAGATGCGGTCGAGCCCCTGCCTTGATCTTGTCCTGACACATTCCGTGATGTGCTTGCAACCATTCCAGACGGTGGATTGAAAGGCTTCCTCCAGGATGCCAAAAGGTTCAGGGGAAGACATGACGCGCACGCGTGTGTACCCTTTGTGTGAAGAAAAAGAAGAGGCTGAGTCTTGCAGAGAAATTCATCTGTTTTGTTTACATATCATCCTCTAGATCCGAATTGCGTTCCTTATACAGATTATCCAGACTAAAGCTGGACTTCTTTTTCGTTGGTCTCTCCGCCGCTAAGATGCGGTCGAGCCCCTGCCTTGATCTTGTCCTGACACATTCCGTGATGTGCTTGCAACCATTCCAGACGGTGGATTGAAAGGCTTCCTCCAGGATGCCAAAAGGTTCAGGGGAAGACATGACGCGCACGCGTGTGTACCCTTTGTGTGAAGAAAAAGAAGAGGCTGAGTCTTGCAGAGAAATTCATCTGTTTTGTTTACATATCATCCTCTAGATCCGAATTGCGTTCCTTATACAGATTATCCAGACTAAAGCTGGACTTCTTTTTCGTTGGTCTCTCCGCCGCTAAGATGCGGTCGAGCCCCTGCCTTGATCTTGTCCTGACACATTCCGTGATGTGCTTGCAACCATTCCAGACGGTGGATTGAAAGGCTTCCTCCAGGATGCCAAAAGGTTCAGGGGAAGACATGACGCGCACGCGTGTGTACCCTTTGTGTGAAGAAAAAGAAGAGGCTGAGTCTTGCAGAGAAATTCATCTGTTTTGTTTACATATCATCCTCTAGATCCGAATTGCGTTCCTTATACAGATTATCCAGACTAAAGCTGGACTTCTTTTTCGTTGGTCTCTCCGCCGCTAAGATGCGGTCGAGCCCCTGCCTTGATCTTGTCCTGACACATTCCGTGATGTGCTTGCAACCATTCCAGACGGTGGATTGAAAGGCTTCCTCCAGGATGCCAAAAGGTTCAGGGGAAGACATGACGCGCACGCGTGTGTACCCTTTGTGTGAAGAAAAAGAAGAGGCTGAGTCTTGCAGAGAAATTCATCTGTTTTGTTTACATATCATCCTCTAGATCCGAATTGCGTTCCTTATACAGATTATCCAGACTAAAGCTGGACTTCTTTTTCGTTGGTCTCTCCGCCGCTAAGATGCGGTCGAGCCCCTGCCTTGATCTTGTCCTGACACATTCCGTGATGTGCTTGCAACCATTCCAGACGGTGGATTGAAAGGCTTCCTCCAGGATGCCAAAAGGTTCAGGGGAAGACATGACGCGCACGCGTGTGTACCCTTTGTGTGAAGAAAAAGAAGAGGCTGAGTCTTGCAGAGAAATTCATCTGTTTTGTTTACATATCATCCTCTAGATCCGAATTGCGTTCCTTATACAGATTATCCAGACTAAAGCTGGACTTCTTTTTCGTTGGTCTCTCCGCCGCTAAGATGCGGTCGAGCCCCTGCCTTGATCTTGTCCTGACACATTCCGTGATGTGCTTGCAACCATTCCAGACGGTGGATTGAAAGGCTTCCTCCAGGATGCCAAAAGGTTCAGGGGAAGACATGACGCGCACGCGTGTGTACCCTTTGTGTGAAGAAAAAGAAGAGGCTGAGTCTTGCAGAGAAATTCATCTGTTTTGTTTACATATCATCCTCTAGATCCGAATTGCGTTCCTTATACAGATTATCCAGACTAAAGCTGGACTTCTTTTTCGTTGGTCTCTCCGCCGCTAAGATGCGGTCGAGCCCCTGCCTTGATCTTGTCCTGACACATTCCTTGACGTGCTTGCAACCATTCCAGACGGTCGATTGAAAGGCTTCCTCCAGGATGCCGAAAAGGTTCAGGGGAAGACATGACACACACGCATGTGTACACTTTGTGTGAAGAAAAAGAAGAGGCCGAGTCTTGCAGAGAAATGCATCTGTTTTGTTTACACATCATCCTCTTGATCCAAATAGCGTTCCCTATACAGATTATCCAGACTAAAGCTGGACTGCTTTTTCGTCTGTCTATCCACCGCTAAGATGCGGTCGAGCCCCTGCCTTGATCTTGTCCTGACACATTCCTTGACGTGCTTGCAACCATTCCAGACGGTCGATTGAAAGGCTTCCTCCAGGATGCCGAAAAGGTTCAGGGGAAGACATGACACACACGCATGTGTACACTTTGTGTGAAGAAAAAGAAGAGGCCGAGTCTTGCAGAGAAATGCATCTGTTTTGTTTACACATCATCCTCTTGATCCAAATAGCGTTCCCTATACAGATTATCCAGACTAAAGCTGGACTGCTTTTTCGTCTGTCTATCCACCGCTAAGATGCGGTCGAGCCCCTGCCTTCATCTTGTCCTGACACATTTCTTGACGTGCTTGCAACCGTTTCAGACGGTGGATTGAAAGGCTTCCTCCAGGATGCCGTAAGGTTCAGGGGAAGACATGACGCGCACGCATGTGTACCCTTTGTGTGCAGAAAAAGAAGAGGCTGAGTCTTGCAGAGAAATTCATCTGTTTTGTTTACACATCGTCCTCTAGATATGAACTGCGTTTCGTTCCCTATACAGATTATCCAGACAAAAGCTGGACTTCTTTTTCGTTGGTCTATCCGCCGCTAAGATGCGGTCGAGCCCCTGCCTTGATCTTGTCCTGACACATTCCTTGACGTGCTTGCAACCATTCCAGAGGGTGGATTGAAAGGCTTCCTCCAAGATGCCGAAAAGGTTCAGGGGAAGACATGACGCGCACGCATGTGTACCCTTTGTGTGCAGAAAAAGAAGAGGCTGAGTCTTGCAGAGAAATTCATCTGTTTTGTTTACACATCGTCCTCTAGATATGAACTGCGTTTCGTTCCCTATACAGATTATCCAGACAAAAGCTGGACTTCTTTTTCGTTGGTCTATCCGCCGCTAAGATGCGGTCGAGCCCCTGCCTTGATCTTGTCCTGACACATTCCTTGACGTGCTTGCAACCATTCCAGAGGGTGGATTGAAAGGCTTCCTCCAAGATGCCGAAAAGGTTCAGGGGAAGACATGACGCGCACGCATGTGTACCCTTTGTGTGCAGAAAAAGAAGAGGCTGAGTCTTGCAGAGAAATTCATCTGTTTTGTTTACACATCGTCCTCTAGATATGAACTGCGTTTCGTTCCCTATACAGATTATCCAGACAAAAGCTGGACTTCTTTTTCGTTGGTCTATCCGCCGCTAAGATGCGGTCGAGCCCCTGCCTTGATCTTGTCCTGACACATTCCTTGACGTGCTTGCAACCATTCCAGAGGGTGGATTGAAAGGCTTCCTCCAAGATGCCGAAAAGGTTCAGGGGAAGACATGACGCGCACGCATGTGTACCCTTTGTGTGCAGAAAAAGAAGAGGCTGAGTCTTGCAGAGAAATTCATCTGTTTTGTTCACACATCGTCCTCTAGATATGAACTGCGTTTCGTTCCCTATACAGATTATCCAGACAAAAGCTGGACTTCTTTTTCGTTGGTCTATCCGCCGCTAAGATGCGGTCGAGCCCCTGCCTTGATCTTGTCCTGACACATTCCTTGACGTGCTTGCAACCATTCCAGAGGGTGGATTGAAAGGCTTCCTCCAAGATGCCGAAAAGGTTCAGGGGAAGACATGACGCGCACGCGTGTGTACCCTTTGTGTGAAGAAAAAGAAGAGGCTGAGTCTTGCAGAGAAATTCATCTGTTTTGTTTACATATCATCCTCTAGATCCGAATTGCGTTCCTTATACAGATTATCCAGACTAAAGCTGGACTTCTTTTTCGTTGGTCTATCCACCGCTAAGATGCGGTCAAGCCCCTGCCTTGATCTTGTCCTGACATATTCCTTGACGTGCTTGCAAGCATTCCAGATGGTGGATTGAAAGGCTTCCTCCAAGATGCCGAAAAGGTTCAGGGGAAGACATGATGCGCACATATGTGTACGCTTTGTGTGAAGAAAAAGAAGAGACTAAGTCTTGCAGACAAATTCATCTGTTTCATTCACACATCGTCCTCTAGATATGAACTGCGTTCCCAATGCAGATTATCCAGATCAAAGCTGGACTTCTTTTTCATTGGTCTGTCCGCCGCTAAGATGCGGTCGAGCCCCTGCCTTGATCTTGTCCTGACACATTCCTTGACGTGCTTGCAACCATTCCAGACGGTGGATTGAAAGGCTTCCTCCAAGATGCCGAAAAGGTTCAGGGGAAGACATGATGCGCACATATGTGTACGCTTTGTGTGAAGAAAAAGAAGAGACTAAGTCTTGCAGACAAATTCATCTGTTTCATTCACACATCGTCCTCTAGATATGAACTGCGTTCCCAATGCAGATTATCCAGATCAAAGCTGGACTTCTTTTTCATTGGTCTGTCCGCCGCTAAGATGCGGTCGAGCCCCTGCCTTGATCTTGTCCTGACACATTCCTTGACGTGCTTGCAACCATTCCAGACGGTGGATTGAAAGGCTTCCTCCAGGATGCCAAAAGGTTCAGGGGAAGACATGATGCGCACGCATGTGTACGCTTTGTGTGAAGAAAAAGAAGAGACTAAGTCTTGCAGAGAAATGCATCTGTTTTATTCACACATCGGTCCTCTAGATATGAACTGCGTTCCCAATACAGATTATCCAGATCAAAGCTGGACTTCTTTTTCGTTGGTCTGTCCGCCGCTAAGATGCGGTCCAGCCCCTGCCTTGATCTTGTCCTGACACATTCCTTGACGTGCTTGCAACCATTCCAGACGGTGGATTGAAAGGCTTCCTCCAGGATGCCAAAAGGTTCAGGGGAAGACATGATGCGCACACATGTGTACACTTTGTGTGAAGAAAAAGAAGAGTCTAAGTCTTGCAGAGAAATGCATCTGTTTTATTCACACATCGGTCCTCTAGATATGAACTGCGTTCCCAATACAGATTATCCAGATCAAAGCTGGACTTCTTTTTCGTTGGTCTGTCCGCCGCTAAGATGCGGTCCAGCCCCTGCCTTGATCTTGTCCTGACACATTCCTTGACGTGCTTGCAACCATTCCAGACGGTGGATTGAAAGGCTTCCTCCAGGATGCCAAAAGGTTCAGAGGAAGACATGATGCGCACACATGTGTACACTTTGTGTGAAGAAAAAGAAGAGTCTAAGTCTTGCAGAGAAATGCATCTGTTTTATTCACACATCGGTCCTCTAGATATGAACTGCGTTCCCAATACAGATTATCCAGATCAAAGCTGGACTTCTTTTTCGTTGGTCTGTCCGCCGCTAAGATGCGGTCCAGCCCCTGCCTTGATCTTGTCCTGACACATTCCTTGACGTGCTTGCAACCATTCCAGACGGTGGATTGAAAGGCTTCCTCCTGGATGCCAAAAGGTTCAGGGGAAGACATGATGCGCACACATGTGTACACTTTGTGTGAAGAAAAAGAAGAGTCTAAGTCTTGCAGAGAAATGCATCTGTTTTATTCACACGTCGGTCCTGTAGATATGAACTGCGTTCTCAATACAGATTATCCAGATCAAAGCTGGACTTCTTTTTCGTTGGTCTATCCACCGCTAAGATGCGGTCAAGCCCCTGCCTTGATCTTGTCCTGACATATTCCTTGACGTGCTTGCAAGCATTCCAGATGGTGGATTGAAAGGCTTCCTCCAAGATGCCGAAAAGGTTCAGGGGAAGACATGATGCGCACATATGTGTACGCTTTGTGTGAAGAAAAAGAAGAGACTAAGTCTTGCAGACAAATTCATCTGTTTCATTCACACATCGTCCTCTAGATATGAACTGCGTTCCCAATGCAGATTATCCAGATCAAAGCTGGACTTCTTTTTCATTGGTCTGTCCGCCGCTAAGATGCGGTCGAGCCCCTGCCTTGATCTTGTCCTGACACATTCCTTGACGTGCTTGCAACCATTCCAGACGGTGGATTGAAAGGCTTCCTCCAGGATGCCAAAAGGTTCAGGGGAAGACATGATGCGCACGCATGTGTACGCTTTGTGTGAAGAAAAAGAAGAGACTAAGTCTTGCAGAGAAATGCATCTGTTTTATTCACACATCGGTCCTCTAGATATGAACTGCGTTCCCAATACAGATTATCCAGATCAAAGCTGGACTTCTTTTTCGTTGGTCTGTCCGCCGCTAAGATGCGGTCCAGCCCCTGCCTTGATCTTGTCCTGACACATTCCTTGACGTGCTTGCAACCATTCCAGACGGTGGATTGAAAGGCTTCCTCCAGGATGCCAAAAGGTTCAGGGGAAGACATGATGCGCACACATGTGTACACTTTGTGTGAAGAAAAAGAAGAGTCTAAGTCTTGCAGAGAAATGCATCTGTTTTATTCACACATCGGTCCTCTAGATATGAACTGCGTTCCCAATACAGATTATCCAGATCAAAGCTGGACTTCTTTTTCGTTGGTCTCTCCGCCGCTAAGATGCGGTCCAGCCCCTGCCTTGATCTTGTCCTGACACATTCCTTGACGTGCTTGCAACCATTCCAGACGGTGGATTGAAAGGCTTCCTCCAGGATGCCAAAAGGTTCAGAGGAAGACATGATGCGCACACATGTGTACACTTTGTGTGAAGAAAAAGAAGAGTCTAAGTCTTGCAGAGAAATGCATCTGTTTTATTCACACATCGGTCCTCTAGATATGAACTGCGTTCCCAATACAGATTATCCAGATCAAAGCTGGACTTCTTTTTCGTTGGTCTGTCCGCCGCTAAGATGCGGTCCAGCCCCTGCCTTGATCTTGTCCTGACACATTCCTTGACGTGCTTGCAACCATTCCAGACGGTGGATTGAAAGGCTTCCTCCTGGATGCCAAAAGGTTCAGGGGAAGACATGATGCGCACACATGTGTACACTTTGTGTGAAGAAAAAGAAGAGTCTAAGTCTTGCAGAGAAATGCATCTGTTTTATTCACACATCGGTCCTGTAGATATGAACTGCGTTCTCAATACAGATTATCCAGATCAAAGCTGGACTTCTTTTTCGTTGGTCAGTCCGCCGCTAAGATGCGGTCGAGCCCCTGCCTTGATCTTGTCCTGACACATTCCTTGACGTGCTTGCAACCATTCCAGACGGTGGATTGAAAGGCTTCCTCCTGGATGCCAAAAGGTTCAGGGGAAGACATGATGCGCACACATGTGTACACTTTGTGTGAAGAAAAAGAAGAGTCTAAGTCTTGCAGAGAAATGCATCTGTTTTATTCACACATCGGTCCTGTAGATATGAACTGCGTTCTCAATACAGATTATCCAGATCAAAGCTGGACTTCTTTTTCGTTGGTCTGTCCGCCGCTAAGATGCGGTCGAGCCCCTGCCTTGATCTTGTCCTGACACATTCCTTGACGTGCTTGCAACCATTCCAGACGGTGGATTGAAAGGCTTCCTCCAGGATGCCAAAAGGTTCAGGGGAAGACATGATGCGCACACATGTGTACACTTTGTGTGAAGAAAAAGAAGAGTCTAAGTCTTGCAGAGAAATGCATCTGTTATATTCACACATCGTCCTCTAGATATGAACTGCGTTCCCAATACAGATTATCCAGATCAAAGCTGGACTTCTTTTTCGTTGGTCTGTCCGCCGCTAAGATGCGGTCGAGCCCCTGCCTTGATCTTGTCCTGAGACATTCCTTGACGTGCTTGCAACCATTCCAGACGTGCTTGCAACCATTCCAGACGGTGGATTGAAAGGCTTCCTCCAGGATGCCAAAAGGTTCAGGGGAAGACATGACGCGCACGCGTGTGTACCCTTTGTGTGAAGAAAAAGAAGAGGCTGAGTCTTGCAGAGAAATTCATCTGTTTTGTTTACATATCATCCTCTAGATCCGAATTGCGTTCCTTATACAGATTATCCAGACTAAAGCTGGACTTCTTTTTCGTTGGTCTATCCACCGCTAAGATTCGGTCGAGCCCCTGCCTTGATCTTGTCCTGACACATTCCTTGACGTGCTTGCAAGCATTTCAGATGGTGGATTGAAAGGCTTCCACCAAGATGCCGAAAAGGTTCAGGGGAAGACATGACGCGCACGCGTGTGTACCCTTTGTGTAAAGAAAAAGAAGAGGCTGAGTCTTGCAGAGAAATGCATCTGTTTTGTTTACACATCATCCTCTAGATCCAGACTGCGTTCCCTATACAGATTATCCAGACTAAAGCTGGACTTCTTTTTCGTCTGTCTATCCGCCACTAAGATGTGGTCGAGCCCCTGCCTTGATCTTGTCCTGACACATTCCTTGACGTGCTTGCAACCATTCCAGACCGTCGATTGAAAGGCTTCCTCCAGGATGCCGAAAAGGTTCAGGGGAAGACATGATGCGCACGCATATGTACACTTTGTGTGATGAAAAAGAATAGACTAAGTCTTGCAGAGAAATGCATCTGTTTTGTTTACACATCATCCTCTAGGTCCAGATAGCGTTCTCTATACAGATTATCCAGACTAAGGCTGGACTTCTTTTTCGTCTGTCTCGCCGCTAAGATGCGGTCGAGCCTCTGCCTTCATCTTGTCCTGACACATTTCTTGACGTGCTTGCAACCATTCGAGACGGTGGATTGAAAGGCTTCCTCCAGGATGCCGAAAATTTTATATGACGCGCACGCAAGTGTACACTTTGTGTGAAGAAAAAGAAGAGACTAAGTCTTGCAGAGAAATGCATCTGTTTTGTTTACACATCATCCTCTTGATCCAGATAGCGTTCCCTATACAGATTATCCAGACTAAAGCTGGACTTCCTTTTCGTCTGTCTCGCCGCTAAGATGCGGTCGAGCCTCTCCCTTCATCTTGTCCTGACACATTTCTTGACGTGCTTGCAACCATTCCAGACGGTGGATTGAAAGGCTTCCTCCAGGATGCCGAAAAGGTTCAGGGGAAGACATGACACGCACGCATGTGTACACTTTGTGTGAAGAAAAAGAAGAGACCGAGTCTTGCAGAGAAATGCATCTATTTTGTTTACACATCATCCTCTTGATCCAAATAGCGTTCCCTATACAGATTATCCAGACTAAAGCTGGACTTCCTTTTCGTCTGTCTCGCCGCTAAGATGCGGTCGAGCCTCTCCCTTCATCTTGTCCTGACACATTTCTTGACGTGCTTGCAACCATTCCAGACGGTGGATTGAAAGGCTTCCTCCAGGATGCCGAAAAGGTTCAGGGGAAGACATGACACGCACGCATGTGTACACTTTGTGTGAAGAAAAAGAAGAGGCCGAGTCTTGCAGAGAAATGCATCTGTTTTGTTTACACATCATCCTGTAGATCCAGACGGTGGATTGAGAAAGGAAAGGCCGTAGACAGGCTTCCACCAGGATGCCGCGAATAAATTTGCAAAGTTCTTCGGTTTTGTCTCTTCCCACTTACGAGAAACGTAGGAGAATAAGCCACACATGACATTTTTCATCTTTTGGTCAGAATGATGAGTTGAGCGCAGTGCGCACCCACTTAATTAAGTGCTTTCAAATAAAAACGTGTGAAGAAACAAGAGTAAAACCGAAACTAAGAAGCAGCGCGGCGCGGCGCACATACGCGTGACGGATACCCGGCGACGGTGGATGCTCGTGGCAGTTCTCTGCTGTGGTGTGGAGCAGTCGTGCGGTCTGGCACTCTGTGGCCGCAGTGGATACCTGTGGGAAACGTTAAGTGTCGCAGCGACGATTATGATTGTGAGTGGCTAGGCAGTGTGTGTTTGCCACCGGTTTTCGTAGTGATGTGCGGTTACGCCTTTTCCCCGATGACAAGCGGTGTTTGTATGCTGTTTATGTAGTCTTTGCTTCGTGCATGTTTATTGCGATTAGGCATGAGCGCCCCCGGTATTTCTACTTGTTCTGGTTTACATGCTTTGCATTGCGATTAGGCCTAAGCGCTCTTCTTCAGCCTTTTCCCTGATGAACACTGTTTTGTATGTGCTGTCGCATGGTTAGATTTGTCTAGCAGTGTCTTGTTGCAATTTTTACCCGCCGGTTGTAGTTTGCTGTTTTTTCTGTGTTCCATACAAACCGCCATGAGCTCGAACACTGTGATTACGCCTAAGTGTCCAGATGCCTAGCTCTGTGCTCGTCTTAAGGCTTTTCTCTGATGAGCAGTGTTTTGTATTTGCTATCGCATGTTTGGACTTGTTTAGCAGTGTCTTTCTGATTGCATTTTTTACCTGTCGCTAGTATTCTGTCGTTCTTTCTGTCTTCCACGCAATCCGACATGAGGGGATGGTGGCGCCACCTGGTGTGATACCTTGCAACTAGGTTGTCCCCTGTCGTCGATGTCTGCAACCAGCAGTTGCCGGCAACGAGAAAATAGCGCTCGTTGATTAGTCGCCCGTTCCAGAGCGATTGTTTTTCTAGCTGGCATTGCTGAATTTAAAATAAATTGTTTCTCTCCACTCTATTTCTATATGCTTTTTTCTTTTTTACTACCAGGACTATTCGGAAACATGAAGAGCACCCTGGACACTTGTTAGATGCTCCCCAATTATTATAATGACTCACTGGATGATCCTAATTACTTTAGGGAGTCTAATTAGCTCTAATTGCTAATTTAATGGTGTCCAGATGCTTCGTGTGTTTCTATATACTCGTGGTCAGTACCTACTACTGATGTGTTAACTGCAAACTGATATGTTAACTGCAAGTGCAAATCTGTGCCTGTACTTGCGCGAACCAGAATTCCGGGAGTTTGATCTGGATAGCAGAGATGTCAGCAGGTGCTTGTTGAATTAGCCATATTGTTTTAGAGTTGACAGAAAGAGAAGGGGAAACCAGGTCACCAATATGTCGTTGCGTCACAAGTAAAGGCATGTAGAACACAGAAGCAGTTGCATGTGCTTAAAAACAATCTATTCACTTCTTTCTGTGGACGTCCGAAACCGATCCCAAGGTCCAAATCCGGAAATCTATATCCGTCGGATATCACTGGGAGCTTCATACATGGACGTCCTAAGATCTGTATCTATAGGATGTCCGGTCGTGGCTGTTTCAAGAATTGCCCGAGTTAGATCCCTGTCAGGATGTTACACGGATCATTTATTGCGGGAGAGAGAGAAACGGGGGGCGATGTAGCGCTGCAAGGTTTGACTTTCGATGTACCAGCTGAATGTCTCTAACCAAAACCAGTAAGAAACACAGACGTTGTCTTGATAGCAAGTGAATACAATGAGCAATTTCTCACTGCGTTGTTGTATGCGTGCGTAATCGAATTAAGATTAAATCGATTAAGATAATTAAAGACAACTCACCCATCATTTTCATTCAGAGGGGAAAAGGTATCTGGAATATGGGGATGCTCGCGAAACAAGCAGTATATAGTATCTGTTTTCTCTTTGGAAGGAAATGGCACTGCCTTTCGAAGTGAGCTTCTGGGTGGTCCCAGAGTGGTCCGTCGTGGCTTTTATATATCGTTTTTGCTCATTAAAACGCTTCGTTCGTTCTCCGTCATGGCATGTATGAGAAACAGAAGAGCAACAGAAATCAAAAGGTGCAGAGGTGGGGATTAAAACAAAATGGCAGGCAGAAAAATGGTGATTTCTACGAAAACTGAGTTTAAATGTCTTCTCGTCTACGGATGCTTGTATATTCACACAACGTGTGCATGTACATAAGTAAGCCCGTGCAATGTCCAGACATCTCCGTCTAACATCCTGTGAAGACAAACGACGGATATATGTGGGAAGTCTGAATTGTGGCTACTCGGAGATGTGGGGGACGTCTGTCGGAAAAATATCTGCATCCCAGGGAGATCCGAATTTCCGTGAAAGGTTATCCACAGGAACACCCTGGGGGGAGGCCTGCTGACCTGTATTTACAGCTTTTCAGCCGCAGGGCGCTGCAAGGGAAAGAAGGAAGCGAGGGGAAGGGAAGAGAAAACGGGAGCGCAGTGTTTTTTGAGAAGGAGACGGGAGAAAGTAAAGATAAAGAAAAACTTTGTGCATCGGCACTGCGACCGCACTTGGCGAGTCGCAGCAGCGGAAAAGCCACGCGGCCTCAACTTTGGTTTCCTCCCACCACCGGTCGGCACAGCGGGCTTGGATGTGCCTTAACAGCATTACGAATTTGCACATCGCCCAGTAGCGCGGCACTAAGCCTCCAACAGCCCAACTCGGAACGAAGGCCTGTAAACCCTGTGATTGAAAGACGTGTGCCTTCATGATCAGACAAATCTCCTGACGGAAGAACATCACAAGTACCGATGCAATCAGCAAGACAAGGGGAACCACAGACGACTATGTGACGTCATGTGTTTTCAGTAGTGCATTTGACATCCCCAGCAACCACCAGGTTTGAAAAACTCAAGTATTCAACCTCAGTGCGTCAATGAGAGTCACTCACTCTCAAGTACCCTGAAGAAATCTGTGCGCTCCCCCGCGACGCACAGGGGCATACTAACTATTCGCATGTGTACTCGATAGATCTAAGTCAACCGTAACTACGCAGGCATCACAATCTCTGTCAAACCATTTTACCACGCCGTGGGAAGATGGAGATAACAGAATACTATAGCTCCCAACCTATGTGGTGAGCCACGACTAGAGAAGGCACGTACGTTATGATTTGCCTCCAAATCCCGAACAGCTTTTGTTCGAAGAAAGCGAGTCTCCTGTAGCAAGAAAATATCATAGAATGCACAGAAGCCCATTGTAACACAGCAAACTGCTTTGTACTATGGGAGAAACCCCTACAGTTGAACGTCCCAGTGTAAATAGCCATCGCTAGTATGAGCAATAACAAATCCATCGCATATCTACTCTTGCTGAATCCTCTCGGGGGCAACCACAGCAGCTGGAGCCTCTGATTCAATATCAACGTCAGAGCGAGCTTCATCCTCATTCTTGCTTGACAGGGACACATCACTCGGGAACGAGAGATCATTACCTTCCCTTAGCAGCTGCATCGCTGCTTTCGACAACATCACAACTGGCTGTCATGGCGATCGTGACCATCTTCACGGGAGTTACTTGGCAACAGCACGGAAGCCAGAACACGCATCTCAGACACTACCTCGGGAGTGAGCTAATCTACACCTCTATGAGCACCCTGAACGGGCTCCGCCTCCCTAGCTGAAGCTACATCAGGCGAAACCTGACCAATAGGCACAGCTTTGTCACAGGCGGACCCGCCCGTGACTGGTAGTTCACCCTCAGGTTTCCTTGCGCGAGAAGAACCCTGATCAGTGGTCACCGAGCCATTCGGAACGGCTACCACACATGATGCCCAGGTCATCACGGAGCAGGAAGTGTGCGGATAGTCCCCACCGCAAACGTGCGTGTTACTTCATTATGCCAGTGAAGAAGCATACGATATTTTTAATACGCTCTCCAACACCGAGTCAGACGATGACACTGCTGTTGCTTGTCTGAAGCAACACTTTGCCCCAAAGAAGAATGTTGTGTACGAATGCCAAGTGTTCCGCCTTGCATGGCAAAACCCAGGAGAAACACTGGACCAGCTCCACGTCAGACTCTGAAAGCTCAGTACAACGTGTGAATTCACAGACGTAGACAAGGAGCTCCTCTGTTAGGTTATTGAGGGCACCACATCGCAGAGACTACGTCGCACAGCACTACGAGAGACTGACGTCACGCTCGATAAACTTTTAGTGACTGGCCGCAACCTTGAGAATGCTGAAGTCCAAGCCTCCAGCACAGAGAATCCAGCACAGACTCACTCAGTGCAGAAGATAGAAACCAAGAAAGGAACACACAGGACTCGTCCAAAGAATAAAGGACGAGACCAAAGAAAAACTGAAAGGTGTACAGCATGTGGAGGGAGCTGGCCCCACCCGAATGGCAAAATGACATGTCCATTATGGGGGGTGACATGCCTCAAGTGTCACAAGAGAAACCACTTCGCTAAGTGGTGCCGAAGCACAACAGAGGGCACAGCAGCGATACGGTCTCTCACTACGTCATCGAACCCTCAGTGCTCTCTCCGACAAGCAAGTTCGGAGGAGCATGTGTTCCACGTACAGGGTGTCACAAACTCCGAGTAATCACAGTAATAGTGAACAAAACGCCCGTGGACATTTTCTTGAACACTGGGTCACTGGGTAACGTCGTAGGAGAGCAGACCTGGAGATAGCACTTCCAAGAAACGCTGGAAGAAACAAGCACACGATTGGTTCTGTATGGACATGTGGCAGACAGTGGATGACGACGACAACGCGCCTCGGCTGCCGCGCGCTACTGCGCCTGGCAGCAAGTTCTATCGGCACCGTCTTAGCGTGAGGTCATGTCCATCTGCCCGCTGGGACATTCCATCATCACTGGTCGGGACGCGTGTAGAGGGATTCCACCTCCTGTACATTTGGTGACCCGAACAACCAACACCATGTTTGGCGTAATTTGACAATTCACCATCTTAAATTTTTCGGCAAACCAGCAGCGAACCACCTTCTAGCAGGCAAGTCGCACCGGGACCATTGTTCCACCGGGGACTCGCAGGGAGACCACAGTAAGCTGAGTTTCCGGCCTCCACCTGCTTCACGATGGTCCTCCCCAGCACTTCTCTGGCGACAAACAGAATCCACGCTTACGTACCGGTCGCGGTACTGTCACCCACTCAGCAACGCACTCGCACAGCAACAATCAGCTCTCAGCAACGATCACTCAATGCACTTACTCAGCAACAAGCAATGCAGCAACGATCACTCAATGCCACACAACGATCGCTCAACGCCACACAAAGCACTCGGCGCCGCCCAACACAATCAGCAACCACTCAAGCATCCAAGCAGTCAAGCACTCAGCATCCACATCTCATCACTGGAACCTGCCTGGATCGCAGCGCTCTTGTTCCCGCCATCCCACTGCTGCTGCATCAACAACCACAATCACAAGCCGTGTGTCCAGTGATCCACCATCCACGAGTTGTCCTCATTCTCCTCGTGGTATCGACGCGGACCTCAACCGCATGCACCTCTCCGCGTCTCAGGGGGGAGTGATGTGGCGCCCCGTGGACGACGACGACGCACCTCTGCTGCCGCACGCTACTGCGCTTGGCAGCCAGTTCTACCGACACCGTCCTAGCGTGAGGTCATGTCCATCTGCCCGCTGGGACATTCCATTATCTCCTGTCAGGACACACATAGATGGGCGCCAGCTCCTCTACAGATTGAAGCAAGAAATCCCTGTCATGGGAACATTCACAGCGACATTCAAGACTCAAGGAAAGTCTGTACGAGCATCAATATTCATAGTAAAAGGGCCACAAGCATCATTGCTGAGTTACCAAACAGCCTCGGAGCTCAACCTCATCAACATCGTACAGTCGCTGGGCCAGGAAACATCGGTAGATGCTAGAAGAGAGTTTCTGAAGTTGTTAGAAGGACTTGGAAAACTAAAGAATTTTCAAGTTAAGTTGGCAATATCAAGTGACGTCAAGCCGGTCGCACAACGACATCTCAGAACTCCCTTCAGAATGAGGAAAGCATTGGAGGCTGAGCTGACACGCTTAAAAGACATGGACATCATTGAGCGCGTCACAGGGCCTACCCCTTGGGTCTCTCCGTTCGTTGTGGTTCCCGAACCACACACAGAAGGAGCGCTAAGAATGTGTATTGATATGCGAGAAGCTAACAGGGCTATTGCTCGAGAGAGGCACGTGATCAGGGCCGGTGCTAGGGCTGTGCGGGGCCTGAGGCAAAGGCACATCGAGGGGCCTGTTTCACACGATTAAGTGCATACCTGGTATTTAAACAAAAAGTAATCCCTGGTTGAGGGCTTCGTGCGCGGGGCCTATGCAAGCCGGGGGCCTAAGGCGGTCGCCTTACTCGACCCCCATATCGCCGGCCCTGCACGTGATGCACACGGTTGAAGACATTATCAATACACTGAATGGCGCAGCATTCTCGAAGTTGGACCTGAACGAAGGATATCAGCTAGAACTAGAGGAGTCGTCACTGAGAATAAAGACTTTCTCTACCCACTGCAGTCTAAGAAGATACAAGAGGCTCTTGTTTGTAGTCAATGCAGCAGCTGAGATATTTCAGAACAGCATCAGCCAAGTTATACCGGATGAAGACAGAATCATCCACATCAGTGATGATATTCTGGTATCCGGTCGATCTATAGAAGAGCATGATCGAAGGTTGCGTTTGGTCCTAAAGAACCTTGAAGAAGCAGGACTCACGCTAAACTTGAAAAAATGCGTGTTAGGCTCTCGGAGTGTGAAATTCTTCGGCCATGTCTTTTCTGCCCAGGGAGTCACCATTGACCCGTGATAAGTGAGAGTAGTCGCAGAGATGACTTCTCCAAGAAATGCAGCTGAAGTAAAGAGCTTACTGGTGATGGTGAACTGTTGCAGTCAGTTTATCCCCCAGTTAGCAGAAATTGTTGAGCCCCTGGGGGACTTCCACACATGGATGTTGAGTTCTCATGGAATGAAGAGCAAGAAAATGCTCTAGAAAGGCTCCGACAAGAGATATCTCACGCTACGACACTGGCGTACTTCGATGACAGAAAGAATATGTACGTCATCACAGACGCTGGACCAGAGGGCTGGCATTCTAGTCCAGGACACCAAGGACAAAAGGGATCACAGCATCTGGGCGTACCACAGCAGACCGCTGACGCCAACAGAAAAGAGGTATCTGCAAATTGACAAAGAAATGCTCGAAAGAAATGTCGATGGTCGAACGTTTTCATGTCTACTTGGTGGGACGAAGATTCATAGTCAAAACCAACCATCTACCTCTGGTGTCAATACTCAAGAATCCAAGCGCCAAGCTATCAGCAGGGCTGGAACGCCTTAGCCTCAGGCTACAACAGTATGTCTTTGACGTAGAACATATCCCAGGTAAAACGAACCTGGCAGATACTTGTCGAGACATTCACCTTCAACGAAAGAGGGGAGCCCCTCGAAGGAAGCTGTTGCCGCCGAACAGTATGACTGTAGTCATAGTATGTACCGAAGGCTATGACGTTGAAAAGGCGTACAAAGATGATGAACAAATGGACTTTCTGATGCTGATTGCAGCCCTCCGAACACGTGACAAGAAGGTTTGCAGACATCTGTGGAAGCACAGAAAGTTAAAGCCTTTCAACCAGATAAAAGAAGAACTAACAGTAGCAGAGAGCAACTTGGTCCTGCGAGGACCACGCTTGGTAGTTCCCGAAAAGGCGCAGATGGAGGTTGCACAGTTAGCCCATCGGGGACTGTGCCCAGGGCATGGTGAAGACCAAGAAGCTAATTAGAGAGAAGGTGTGGTTTCCTGGGATCAATAAGATTGTGGAAGCTGTGGTCAGAAGCTGTTACTCTGTACTTACATCACTATGCCTTTCGTAGTCTACAGACGGGATGGGCTGGCTGGCTGTATTTCCTTCCATTGAAGGACTTGTTGTTTGCCTAAGAATATGTTTCACGCAAGAATTTGTGTTTTATGAGGTATTCAATGCTGAATTCCCTGTAAATCTGAAAAGTTAGTGTTAATAACAACCATGCAAAAACAACTATTTAATAATCATATTCTGTAATATTATTTTGCACATCGTATTTATTTCTGATAACTGTTTATTGTTTAACACATTTATTGTTCAACCAGGTTTCCAATACTATACAATATCTTGGAATGCTGACAGGAGGAACAGGAACCAACTTAAGCGCGAATATCAGCGTTCATCTTGGGCCACATGAAGCAGGATCCAATAAGGCGCTGTGTGCCTCGTACTCCTGGATGCGAGAATCCGTGGTGAAGGTAAGAAACCGCTCGACGGTAAGGCTGAGGGCACGGAGTAAGAAGACTAGGAGATGACACTGCCCATAGAAGCAAGCGCCGGCGCGCGACCAGAGAGTGTCACGTTGGGGGAGAGAAAAAAGGCAGTTGCTGACTTTACGCGACAGATGGCACGGCAGCACTGTCTTCCATTTTGCGCTTTTACATGGAAGGCTATGGGGAAAGCAATGCTTTTCGCGAGTCGTACAGCAGCCCCTACGGACGAAGACAAACTGATGAACGTGAATGATGTTTGTCTTGTCAATAAAGGTCGCGCTTGTTAACTACATAGCGCTTCCTGTTTAGCGAAACCAAAGGAAAACAATTTCATTCTCTTGCCTCTCGGTTCTATTGAGCAGACGACAGGAGCACGATGATCGAGTAAGCGTTTCATCTTCTTCTTTTCTAGTGTTTAATTTACGTGCTTTCACGTGTTTTTGTCACGCCGCCAGACAAGGGACAGTATCACGTGACCGCATGGTTCGGAAATTATGCGTCCTCGTGCAACAGATGGCACTGTGGGCCGGGCCGCGGAGCGCGCGCTCCTCGTACAATCTCTGGTCGCGGGAGAGAGTGAAGTGTCATCTCCTAGTCTTCTTACTCCGTGGCTGAGGGACATAGGGCCTGGGAGGAACTGTGGTTGTGTCACAGCAAATGCGGAGGTCTGAGCCGGAAAACGGGAGAGTCTTCAAGATGAAGGGAGGTGGGCGATCGGCGTAAGGCTTCAAGGTCGGGATCGCTGAGCTGAGCACGCGCTAGAGCTTCAGGAGAGAGGGGTTCGACTGCAGCAATGCGACTAAGGGCGTCGGCAGGGCAGTTCGCCGATGTGGAGACATGCTCAACGCGAGTAGTGAATTCTGCTAGGAAAGCTAAATGCCGAATCTCTCGAGGGGAGTACTTGCTGCTGGCCGAGCGAAAAGCGTATGTTAAGGGCTTGTGATCGGTGAGTATGGTGAATTCTCTGCCGTCCAAAAAGTAGCGGAAATGTTTCACGGAGAGGTACGCAGCAGTGTAGATGAGCGAACCATGGTGTTGAGCGGCCGGGCGTTGCGATGAGTTACCGGCAGTAGATCGACGTCGACGCTTAGCGATTCTTCAGAAGAACGGTGCACCGGACCTTCAGTGATGGCTTCGAATGCGGTCTTGCGGAAATTTGGGATGGTACTAGGCCGAATTGCGCCGAACATGATGTTCGTTGTTGGTGTCACCAAATGTAGAGGAGGTGGTCTTCCTCCACATGGGTCCTGACCGGCGATGATGGAATGTCCCAGCGGGCAGATGGTCGTAGACTCACGCTAGGACTGTGCCGGTTGAACTGGCTGGCAGGCGCAGTGGCACGCACCAGCGGAGCCCGACACATCACTGCGCCTGCCAGCCAGTTCTACCGGCACCACCCTAGCGTGAGGCCACGACCATCTGCTCGCTGGGACATTCCATCACCGCCTGGTCAGGACTCATGTAGAGGGACACCACCTCCTCTACACTTTCAATTCCTCGGAATGAAAAGGTATGGTCAATTCCCACTCCTGGAATAGCTTAGCAACCCTGCTCCATTCTTTAATTCCACCTATAAAAGAATTAGGACCCGTAACTGTACTAGCTAGCCCAGCAGTGCTATTGAGGAGATTGACATTACCCAGCACGGAAAAAGCACAAAGACAAGGTTATTTCGCCCTCCTCCTTTCCTCCTCCTCCTCTTCATTGGCATCATCATTACAGGAGTTTTCCACTAATGTAACTGGTGCAAGTGATGTGGGGTTGTGGGCCTCACACTAGTGAAGCCAAAATCTTCATTTTATTTTTTCTTAAAACCAAACCAAACCATCGCCTTTGACCATGTGGCACCATTACATTCCAATGCGTAACTCATCCGGTGATGACTTAACTAATTCTCAGTGTGCTGAGGCATTCAATAATGCTTTTGTAAGCTCCTTCTCTAGCTCCACTGTATTTTCTTATCCCCCCCTGCTACCTACCAATTACATTCCTATGGACCCAATTGTATTTGACTGTCGTGGTGTTGAAAGTATTATTGACTCTCTGAAGATCTCATCCAGTTGTGGTACTGACTTCATAACATCTAAATTTTTAAAGAATACGTCATGTTATTCATCGCTTATTCTGTCAATAATTTTCAAGCAGTCTCTTGAACAAGGATTGTTGCCTAACGACTGGAAAGTTGGGAAGGTAGTTCCCCTTCATAAGCACGGTGATAAAAGCTCTCCACTTAACTACCGTCCCATCTCATTAACTAGCATTCCTTGCAAGGTTATGGAGCATATCATATGTACACATTTATTTCAGTTTCTTGATTCTAACTCTTTTTTTCATGACAGCCAACATGGGTTTCGTAAATCATTTTCCTGTGAAACTCAGCTCGTATGTTTTGTACACGACTTGAGTTCGAACCTTGACAGTGGATTCCAGACTGACTGTATTTTTCTTGATTTCCTAAAGCATTCGACAAGGTTTCTCACAGATTACTACTTCATAAACTAAGTACACTCAATATTGACACATACGTCCTATCTTGGATTCATTCTTTTTTGCTTGACCGCAGCCAATATGTCACAGTTAACGACACGAATTCTAGCTTAACATCTGTACTATCCGGTGTGCCACAAGGTTCAGTCCTCGGTCCCCTTCTCTTCCTAATCTATATTAACGACATGCCGCAATCTGTACTGTCTTCATCTGTTCGCTTATTCGCATACGACTGTGTCGTTTACAGGAAAGTTTCTCACATCTCAGATATTACCCTATTACAATCAGATCTAGATAACATAATAACATGGTGCAAGACATGGCATATGGAACTTAATATCGGTAAGTGCAAGCACATGCGAATTTCTCGGAACTTCGAACGTCATCCTCTGTATCTACTAGAGAACGTCCCACTTGAGCAAGTTCAGTGTTATAAGTACTTGGGGGTCCTTATCACTAGTGACCTCTCATGGCATGCTCACATTAATTATATAACAAATAATGCCCATCGTACTCTTGGTTACGTCAGACGTAATTTTAGTCAAGCACCACTGGACCTCAAGCTAACGCTCTATAAATCTGTCGTTAGGCCCAAACTTGAATACGCAGCCTCGGTTTGGGATCCAGGTTTGAGCGTACTTGTAGATTCTATTGAAAACATACAGAGGAGAGCAGTTCGCTTTATCTGCGGTAACTATCATCAACAGTCCAGTGTATCTTCTATGAAATCCACACTTCATCTTCCCGACCTCGCCATACGTCGTAAAATTGCCCGCATATGCCTCTTTCACAAAATATATTATCACAACGGTCGGCTACGTAACCACTTTTTACTTTCTCCCACATATATTTCCCATCGCACTAGCCATCAACAAAAAGTAGGAATTCCTAGATGTTCTACTAAAGGCTTTTCAGACTCATTTTTTCCACGCACATCGATCGACTGGAACTGCCTTCCCGGCTCCCTGACGGCTACCTCTTCGTCTCAGTTGTTTAAAAATGCGGTATGTGTGCACTATTCGAATGATTGACTGCTGTGTGAAATGCCAACCTTTAGTGTCTTTCATTTATGTGCTATGCTCAATAACCATTCTGTACACCACTCCCCTCTGAAATGCGTATGCCCTGAGGGTAAAATAAATAAATAAATAAATAAATAAATAAATTTCATTCTGCTTGTGAAAAAATGCCTCATTCCATTCCCTGGACAGTTTCAGCCAGTCCATTCCAATTCCATTCCGGGCTGTGATAAACCTGGAATTGTTCCGGAATCATTCCAACCTCGGAGTGGCAACCCCGCAACCCTGGCGGGGTGTACTCCGAGTGAGGTGAGGTGAGGACGGAGATTCATTTCAGAGCGTAGACATGTTGACGTTCTCCCAGAAAGATATTGCTACGCAACCTGTGATCCTCGTGTGTATGTGTTGTGAAGATCCACGAGTAAATAAGCGTGAGGCGACGACATCGCTTGTTTATATGTGTCTAATCTTGTTCTACCAAATAGATGGTGGACGCTGTACACGACACGCCACAGGACGACGTAACTGGCGTTGTAGGATATAGTTCTAAAATGGCTATTGTTGAAAAAGATGTTTTGAACGAGTAAGAAGATTGACGCGTTGGCGTGGTGAGAACCCCGAATGAAGAGATCGGTCACCTCCTTCAAGGAATTTGCGTCGGTTATGTGATCGTCGACGACGATGAGCGTAGCACGCGACGTGCCGCACTCTCATGGTAGCTCCTTGGTAAATTTTATAGAGTCTCCAAATTCGTCCTGCATGCTCGGCGAAGCATATTTCTGCGTGCAGAATATTTGCGTCGGTGGCTTGTCCACCACGTCGTCCAAGTTTCTCAGCACGTTTGCAACAAACATCAATTTACCGCACATGGAGGGACCACTTAAAAATACAACGAAAAAGATGGCAGAAACGAAAAGATTCGGGGGAAGACATGGTACGTGTGTACACTTGACGCGAAGAAAAAGAAGAGGCTGAGCCTCGTAGAGAAATGCATCTCTTTTATTTACACGTCGTCCTCTAGATCAGAACTGTGTTCCCAATATAGATTATCCAGGCTAAAGTTGGACTTCTTTTTCGTCAGTCTGTCCGCTGCTAAGATGCGGTTGAGCATGTTCATCTAGTCATGGCACATTTCTTGACGTGCTTGCAACCATTCCAGGCAGTGGACTTGAAAGGCTTCCTTCACGATACCGCGAATAAATTTGTGAAGTTCTTTGTTTTTTGTCTTTTCCTGGTGATGATAAGAAACGCAGGAAAATAAGCCATACATGACGTTTTCCACGTATTGGTCAGCGCGAGCGCAGTGTGCGCTACCTTTATAGAGCGTTTTCAAATAAACACGCACAAAGAAATGAGAGCGAAACTGAAACGGAGAAGCAACCCATTGCAGCTAGGAGCGCACGCAGAGAAAGAAGAGAGTGAAACCGAAACGGGGAATGCCGAAGGGGGGTGACCGCTCATATGCCAACCGTGGCGGTCCAGAGGGCGCTAGGAGCGCGCATGTGTAGCGCCCATAGCGCGGCGCTTGCGTCACTCGCCTGCTGGCTCTCGTGATGAGGACGTGCGGTTGGTCACTCCGCCGTCACCGCGTCAGTTGAGGCTTGGTTGTCGACAGGCGTGGACGCTCCATCGCCGTGGGGGAAGGTTAGTGATTTGCCGTAGCGGTTTTTCCTAGTGTTTGTGCATTTTTTACTGTGCTCATGTTAAGCCTTTTCTCTGTGCTGTCGCCTGTAGAACGTGAAGAAAAACAATGTGCAAGTTTCCGGCGATGCAGAATCAAAAATAACAAAGACGGTTAAGAGCATCAGCTGTTTACTATATACATTAAAAACAAGACTTTCGTGCAGTAGGCTGCACTTCTTCAGGTTTGAGGACCTGTTACAAGTGTCGCCTGTTTAGCATTTGCCGTAGCAGTTAGGCCTTTTCTCAGCAGGACCGGACCAGTGACTTCTACGCCGTTGAGTTTTGCAGCGTTGTGTGACTTAAGCCTTTTCTTCATGTTGTCGCATGTTTAGCGGTGTGTGCCTAGCATTTTCTGGTTGTCATCTTGTGTTAGCCGTTGTGCGGTTAGGCCTAATCGATCTCCTTAAGCTTTTTCTCCATGCTGTCGCATGTTTAGCATTTGCCGTAGGGGTTAGGCCTTTTCCCCGCTGTTTTGTGTGCGCTCTGACTTGTTTAGCAGAGTTCCAAGTTTTACCCGCCACTAGCATTTTGTTGTTCTCTGTCTCTCTTGTATAAAGCCATGATGGTGGCGCCATCTGGTGTGATGGCTTGCAACTAGGTGGCCACCTGTAGTCAATCTCTGGAACTACCGGTCGTCAACAAGCAACATGGTGGTCACTGGTCACTCGGGCGTTCCGGAGCGGTTTCTTCGACACTGCATCATTGATTTTGGAATAAATTGTTTCCCTCCACTCTATTTCTATCTATTTTTCTTTTTTATGACCAGAATTTGCCCGCAACACACAGTGTGGTCTGGACACGACTTAGATGTTCCCCAATTAGTGTGGTGACCCCCTGGAGGGTGCTGATTACTATGGGGGGTCCTAATTAGCTCTAATTGCTAATTTAATTGTGTCCAGACCAGCTTGTGTTGTGGGCAACTCGTGGTCAGTGCTTACTACTGACAGCCCCATCCTTACTGCCAGGAACCTGCAGGAAGGTCCCGACCCAGATCGTCCCCCGAAAGGCCCCCGCATCTTCCCGACAACGTTCAGCGTAAACGTTGACCGTTGTCGACGACGGACGACCGGTGAGATGGGTCCCACAGTCGATGGGGTCATGCAAGTCCGACCTTAGCGGGATGCCATTCCCTCTCGGATCCCTTCCCGTTCAGGGGACTAACGATGACCGACAGAAACCCAGTAAACCCACCCTTGCCATCCTTGGTGGAAGAACAAAGGACTCTCTGCCCCATTTGTACCGTACCAGAACTCCACCGGAGCACCCACCAGAGAGGCGCCCTCCACCATTCCTGGGTCGAAGCAACACATATTCTCCGAGCTTAGATGTGTCTTCCGCATTGGACACGCTGAGGCGGCTGCGCCCAGACCTCCAGCAGGAGGACACCCCTCCACCCTCACAGTAGCACAAACCAGGAACGCCTCCGGATGACGTCGTAACAGAGATGGACGATGAGGACTTGTGACAACATTGTGGTGCAGGCAGTAGGGTGGGGCTGCTGACACAGTCTTGGCAGAGCGCGTGCCAAACACTAAGGGCGCTTGGGGTCATACTTGACGCTTTAAAAGCGGGCACGCGAGGAACGCAGACCTTATCCCTTTTCTGCTGAGGAGCAGATGCGATGCTCCACTGGTTCTGGTAATAAACCTGTTATTGTTCTACTTCAGTTGTTCTCATTCAGCAGATTGCTGTGTTGCGTTTCACCTCGTTTCTGAGCGGACGGGCCGACGCCCCTAAAGTGGGAACTCTGGTTTCCACAGAACGTGGGCGAGGATGGGGACAACTTGCTGGAAGGGTACAAGTTGCTCAGACACGCCGTCTTCCGCGAGGTACGTTCAATGTGGTGTACCGTGTGTCGAGATTTCAGCGCATGTTAAAGGACCCTCAGGTGGGCAAAATTAATCCATAGACCTGGCTACTGTGGCGTCGATCATGATCACCGTTTTCTCGCGATGTAACCACCCAAATTATCATTATCATTTTATTTTTCGAGCAAGTTCCACTTTCCGCCTGCACCGGTACAGGTTGGGAACATTTTTACGGAACACGCGTGCGGGCGTATTTTTTCTCTGGTGCGACACCCTAGCGGCTGCTGGAAGCGGGTGAGTTCACTGTTTCGGAGGGTTGGAAGTGTGCGCTGTTAGCGACACACAGCGGTAGCTTGCAATTCCCAGCCACACTAAAGCGACACCGGCACTACAAGTGTGTGTCACTAATAGCGCACCCTTACACCCCTCCGAAACAGTGAACTCACCTGCTTCCGGCAGCCACCAGGGTGTCGCACCGAAAAAAAAGTACGTCGGTCGCGTGTTCCGTCAACGCTTATCGCAACCTGTATGACAAATACAAGTCTCATCGGAAGTAATGATTCAAGGCACCTCGCAGTTGGCACATGCTGGAGAAGGACACTTCCTAAACTGCTTTCGGTTGTTCGAGCACGTTGCTGGCACATTTTTATCGTTCGAGACGAGGAGAAGACTCTGCCGACACTATCATTGCACGATAGATGAGCCAACTATCGTCAGCGCAGACGTGTGATCGAAAGTGGGCCGAGACAGCGCGCTCATTTTCTTGTTATTTTGGTTGCGTCACTGATCCTCCTCCATTTCGGAGCCAACCAAATCTTCCTCACCTCCTGGCATAGAAATCGTAAGGATAGTGGCTAGAAGAAAAGCTGGGAGAGAGAGTGAAGGGGGAGAGCAAGGGAGTCGTACGGAGGAAAGACCCTCTCCCAATGTCCAAGTCCGGGGGTCGCCATGATCGATATTCTGGATTCGGCCGGATTCTACGACAGCCTTTCCACGTTTGAAGACCAGGTGCGTTCGGCGCAATGGTATCCAATCCAATGAGAGTCTCTTCCGCTTCCGCTTGGCTCCGTGTGCCATGCCGTGTGCGAAGAAGTGTGTTTGTTTTGTGTGCAATAGCCTGTGCGCTTGGATTCCTTAGGGAACGAGTATCGTACGGTTTAAACCTTGTGCTGCGATATGAAACAACGACACACGGAACTCGTACGAAACACTGTTCGTATAGCGCTAGGCCTACCGTATCGATCATGGCGGCTCGCATGTTGAGATGCCCCCCTTCGCTGGCTTGGTTTCTAGTTGTTATGAGAGTTCTATGCCTCGTGGTGAGAAAATCTGACTTGGGGCTTGAAGCCGAAAAGCCGAGCTCAAATTTGACTATGTAGCCCGCGTTCAATTTCTTCTCGTCTTTTCTCACCACACTAATTTATTACCGAGAGAAAAAAAGAAATTTCAGATACCGGGGACGGAGCACTGCACGGCTTAATTGGGCTTACCCGAAAACCGCCGGGCTGGGCCGGGTACACCTTTCTTTTTGCGGGCGTGGGCTGGGCTCGGGTTTGACCGTTATGGGCCCGGGCTGGGCCTATATCGAGCTTGAGACTGTGTTACCCCTCTGTTAGTTAGCCACGGTCACATTTTACACCCTGATACACTGGGCCGGGCACGGTAGCCTATAAATTTATCGGGCCGGGCTTGGCCCGAAAAACTTAGAATCCTTCGAGCTTGGGCCGGGCCCGGGCCAGGTATGCAGTCGTCGAGCCGGGCCTGGGCGGGTAAATCAAAGGAAGGCCAGGCTCGGGCCGGGCCTGGGCCTAAAAATGCGGCCAGTGCAGTGCTCTAATGGTGCCATGCTCGCCGCCTGGCGTCTCAGTAGGCCTGAACGGCTTTTGTTTACCTTTCTGGAGCGAGCACATGGCTTTTCCGGCCAGTCACAACGCCTGTAACACGTCACCATCACCTCATGTGCAGTGGCCTCGGGTCCTTCGAATCTTCCTTCGATCCTTCGGAGGTACTCGAGCACATTCTTCTCCATTGCCCTCACTACAAACTCTCCAGATCCTTCTTTTTTTTCCTTACTTTTTCCTTTTCTGTCTTTCTTTTCCTTTTTTGCTTTTTAGTTTATTTTGAGTTTCTTTCTTTTTTGGAACAGGAAGCCGGCATTAACCTGGCTGACATTTCCATTTTTCTTTCTTTTCATTCTATTAAACATATCCCTCCTTCTTCAGATCCACACTTTCAGTGTCTCTAAACCAGCAAGAGCCATTTATAGGGAGAGTTTGGCTATTCTCTGATCTTTTGCTGCCTCATGGGTTGAGCATATTTTGGCGTCAGAGTCGTCGTTGCACCCCAAAAAGCCTAAATCCAAGCAGAATCCGCTCATTATTATCCGGGGCGCGCCATCTTGGTGTTGTCCGCCAGCTGGTTGACAGCCGGTAGTCGCACTGAATGTAATATACAGAAAAAACCGGCTTATGACCCACAGTCGTCTGTGATAAGGGGGCTTTGTTGCCAAACCGAGAGGGTTCAAAGGACGATGTACGCATATGTGTCTTCCCTCCTTGCATCGTGAACAACGATCAGCATCAATATGGCGTCGGCGACCGGCTGTCGACGGGACAACAATACAGCACGGCGAGGGAGGTCGCTTAGCCGTGACGTCGCATGACGCGCTTCAAGTTAGGCTCCCCCTCATGGCCAAAACTCTCCCTATAAACGCCTCTGTAAATCGGCCAGTCTATCGCCCTCTCACTATGTCAAAATTGATTGGACTATTGCCAAATCCAGCCCACCAACGCTCTGCCCTGAAATCACTTTTAATGTTTTGAGATACCGCATGACTGCGTTCCACACTGTGAGGCGATCCATTCTTCAATTTCACCACATTACCGCCTGCAATGGGGTAAGGTATAGCCACTGGCGATGAAACTCCCCACTCATCATGGTTCAAATACAGTTGTTGTTGAGGTGATGACGACCGATGCAGAGGTACCTGTTTGCGCGTGTCGTGGTGGGGACAAAATCTGACGCCGTTGAGTAAATTTATTGTCGAGAATGACATTGCATAGTGTTTCTTTTTTGCGACACGGATTTCATATTTTGCATAGTACGTGTATATATGGTTCCCAGGTTATTCCCGCCGCTCTTGACTTGATGGCCCTGCTTGAATTTACTTTACCACGTCACCTCCCTCCTCGTTTTTCCAGAGAGGGAGTTCCGGGATACTCTTACCATCCGCCGTCTCCTCTTGTCATGTATACGATACGACCGAATAACAGTCAAACTACGTCATTCTTTCGCGTGGGATTTTCGATTCTGTGGTCAGCGAATCGGGAGGAATGAAACGACGCTGTAGTTTCGAAATAGACAAACAGATGCGACCGTACCTTTAAAAGGGCACCAAAGTTCGAAAAGATTCTTCGTCCGGAATGAAAGATAGGCGTTACCTTGACACCAACACAAAAGGAACGGGACTCATCGATTGCATGACTTACGACAGAGAGAAACTGCAACCCACGCTTACCCTCCCCTTCTGAAGAAGGCCGCGACAGTGCGGAGCGGCCTCCCATTGGTATCCTCGAACGATTTGCCCAACCATCGCAGGAGATCGTTGGAGGTGACCAATCCGACTCCTCTGCGCATTGTCACGCTACTTGAAAAGGAGAGGGAGAGTGAAAGCGCTGTTTCTCGCTCGATCATAAATCGCGAACGGCGCAACGGGTGAATCCTGTTCCTTTTGCGTTGGCTGTCAGTGTAACGCTAGCTTTCATTCCATCAGCAAAGATATCTGCACGTTCGTGCCCCTTTAAAGTGTCACTACGAACTAAATCTCGTGCCTTCAGAACCCTGGCTAATTTATGTCGTAACAATCTCACGGTGCCACAACACCGAATATCCTCTGGATGTACGAGTAGTGCCCTAACGCCTGTGATCGGATTCCTACGTCCGATGGATATCCCTCAGATATCCAACGCGGTTTAAGACACAATATCCGCATAACGGTCATTATGGATGTCCCTGGGAATGCAAAAATACAGCAGGCTGTAGTTCGCGCACAGCCATCGATCGGCAGCATAACCAAGATTTCTCAAACAGTTACGACAAATTTGGTTACTCATCTGTGCTAGCACCATTCACTAAGAGCTGGCATTATTGTCCCACAATGGGCTCGCACAAAAGTATCTGTAGATTTGAGAATTCCTGCGAAAATATTAGATGTATTGAACACCACCTGTCATGTAAGTTCAGTCACACAGGGCAACAGAATAAATCGGAACCTAAACTGTCTTAGACTCGTGTTAGAATCATGGTGACTATTAATTATACTTATTTTGCCAACAAGCCATGCTAAATATAATTGTAAAATTATACAGGGATATTTTTGATTCAATTCCCCTACACTCTTTCCAAATGTATTTCCAAGTTGTACGTAATGGCCTTGTGTGCACTTGAGGTACTCATATAAATAAACAAATAAATAAATAAATGGCTTTCACATAAACGCCCAGAACAAGTAGAATTGCAATGTCCATAAAACATCCCTCCATCGTCCGTTCATCGTCTCTGTAAATACCCGTCGGACACTTGCAGACTCCTAGTTTCTCTCACTTGGACCACTACCCCAACAACACAAGGCAGTCCTAGATATCTGATGTGTGTCCGAAATTGGATATTTTGACATCCTGTAAATAATGCGTTTCGGACATACATCATGCTGCCTGCCTTGCTGACTGCATTGCTGATTGCCTTGTGTTACGGTGTATATTCTCAAAATATTAATTGTTTCCCAGTGGAACGTCGAAGTGCCACAAAATAATTATTATTTAGTTACGAGAAGAATGACGTCATAATGTGCGCCACCTATCTGGCAATATTTTTCGTCTAAGGCGGATTTCCGTCCCGTCACCGCTCCTGTTGGCAGTCTTTTATCGTTGAGCTCGATCATGCCGCATATTTAGCGCACCCACCAGATAGCATCACACTTGCTCTGTTTCTCCGTTTTGTGTGACGTTATCCGGTGAGTGCTCTAATATACGGCATGATCGAATTCACTGATACGCCATGTCGACCTTCACGTGAGTTCGTAGCAGGGCCCGACATCACGGCTTATCAGATGGGCGCGATCGTGAGTTTCGAAGGCCCGAAACGCCGAGCTTATGGAGCGGAGACCACAAAGGTACACAGGCTGTCGCTAGGTGTCACGGCCACAGCTCGTGATGATGTCACCTGCTCTTCGAGAATCCGAAACTATGAGTTTCGTTGAAGCTCCGGAAATTTGTCGCACCATGTAATGTACAGTTGTGGCGTTTATAATTTTGCGTCCCGAGTCTTTGAATTTTCTTATATGATATTAAATAAATGTCTTTTTAGTCCGTAATGGCGCCGCTTGGACAGTCATGTTGCCAGCAGAGTGCATGTGGAGCCTGCATCGTCCAGCGGAAGATCGGGACCCTGAAAAACACCATCAGTGTTGCATCAGATTTGATATTTGAAATAAAAACACATTATTGGCTGCATGCAGTACAGAGTGCATACAACGTCTAGTGGGAATCTTACGTATAATGGAAACACGCATCACCTTATTTATTTTCTCGTCTAATTCCCTGAAGAATTCAATTTGGCTTGCTGACCTTTCTCTGAAATGAAACATTGCACAGTCGTTGTTGAAGGCGTATTTTTGTTGAGCTGTGCAATCTTTTAGGACTGCAATTTGAATATAAATCAAATGCATGACCGCCATTAAGTTTTGAACCCTAAATTATAGCCCCTATAGCCTAAATTGTAGCCCTAAATAGCCAGGGAATGATCAAAGATATGAAACTTGATTGTTGAATATAAACGTTTAGTACAAACCGCGCCTGTGTTAAGTAGGACGCACTACAAGCTGTTTTCACTTATATCCGTGGACAGCTAGCGTGGTGCTGTTCCAATGGCCATTCAGAAACGCCTTCGAACTTCGAATTCGAAATAACATAAATAATAAGTACCAAAGCTCTACACTCTGAAAGCAGCACTTCACCGCAAAGCACGATCTTAACCAACCACCATTCCCAATGACAGCGTTGTGCCCCCGGATTTGTTCAAAAAACGGGAGGCGTACGCCCTTTGGTGATTATCATGCAGTTATGTTCATTGCCACCAAAAGCCGTAGACCACGCGTTTTCCATGCCTTCACCGTGCTATGTGGTGAAGTTCAGTTTCAAGAATGTACTACAACGTAGGATACGTTCCAAAGCTAACTATTGCTAACATGACTTTCACGCGTGTCCCATGTACATTGATATTTCACCCCCGGATTCTCGCTCCGCCCTGAGGGCTAAGTGCACGCGCAGGGGCCCTTCGTCCATTCACGAAGCATGGACAGAAGGGCCCCTTCGCGTGCGCTTAACACTGAGGGCGAACCGAGAATCCGGGGGTTAGACTGCCACATAAGTGTGGTAGGACGCACGTTCCATGTCAATCTAAACCCTCACGTGAGATTTTACACGCGGGATTTCCGCATCTGTATTTTTCGTATTTTCTTCGTCGTCTGCATCTTCTTAGCTGAGCTCATCAAGGCCGGAGGGTCTAGAACGCAATTTTTTAGGCACAAACAGGTAGCGCTCTTCGTCACATAAATCGTTTTGAGCAAACCTACCTTCAGAATTGTGTCGTTTTATCTTCCGATTGGAAGGAAAGTTGATATATAAAAAGGTGCTTTATCGGCTCCTCAGCTTTATCGGCAGACAGAGCGATATCATTCGATATCACCGGCATCTATAGGTGCCGGCATTAGGCTGTGCCAATTTGGGATGTGGACCCTGTGGAGTATTCTGGGCGGGCACACCTGATATATTTTCCCGAAAAACGTCACCACCCTGTAGATTCTTAGATACAGAATTTCGGTATACCCCCTACGTTATACCTGTATTCGTGCGCGTCGTCTTCTGCATTCTCAAACTAAATGCTTTAATTTCATCGGCTATTATTGGTAGAAACGTGCTTAATTACGGTACAGGTATAATAATAATAATAATAATAATAATAATAAAAAAACGTTAATATCGCGAGTTTCGTTTATGGTGTTCGCTCGAAACACAAAACTTCACTGCATAGCACGTTCCTAGCCAACCATCATCCCGAATGACAAAGTTCTTTCCCTTGATTTGCTGAAAAAAAAAAAAAAAAAGGGAGGGGGGGTTACGTCATTTTTTGTGGTATCATACAGTTCATAATTGCCACAAAAATGGCGTACGCCCCCCCCCCCCCGCCCGCCCGTTTTCAGCAAATCAGTACAAAGAACCATGTCACCGGGATGATCGCTGGCTAGGGGCGTGCTATGTGGTGAACTCCATTGCTAAGAGTGTTAGCCATCACCTACACTCTTAAAAATGAACTTCACCGCATAGCACGCTGTTAGCCAACCATCATCTTGAATGATATCTTTATCTGTCCTGATTTGTTGAAAACGGGAGGCGTACGCCATTTTTGTGACACTTATGCTGTTCATAATTGTCACAGAAAAGGCGTACGCCTCCCGTTTTCAACAAATCAGGGCGGATAACGATATCATTCGAGATGGTGGTTGGCCAGGAGCGTGCTATGCGGTGAAGTTCATTTGTTAAGAGTGTAGCACCCAGTAGCGTCGCTAGGCACCCCTCCCAACAATGAATCTCCTTTCGATACCAGTTTTTTTCCCCCTAAACCAGGATATTTAAGGATTCGATGTTAGGGGTTCTTTTCAGCATACATCCATCCCGTCTTGGTGATGTGATAATCCCGCCGCAAATATTCGGGAACTTTGACAGCTGGTCCGAGGATCTTCCGCTATAAGCACGGAATATCTCCACTCCAGGTAACACGTCAGCTGGGTTTATGAGATAATGGTGTGCCCCCAAGTCGAGCATTCGTGCGATATTCCCTTTTCATTCTTTACTGTCTTATTTACACGTATACTGCTGCTTCTTTCACTCGAGACAACGCCACCGTAGCGCTGAATTATTATGCTGAATTACTGAACTGAGTCGTTACATAACGTTCCATACCTTTGAAATCGAATGGGCACGGTCGGGAAAAGCTTGCTGAGCCTTTCGATGGCTTGACTTCTGGCACTTCTTGCCGTCACCTGCAATATATTGCATATGTTCACGTAATATTAGGCGACACTGTTTCGCCGAACTATACGCCGAAATGTATGTGCGAGATATGGCAATGGATCTATCCCTGTTCACGAACAAATGACGTCAGATGGTACACCAGCGCTGCCAACTTGGTAAACTGGAACTACCGTAGCAAACAGTCAAAAAGTCACAAGAGAGCCATTCAAATGTGGCTTCTCATATTGTGAGATTTTTTTTTTGTTGCTATTCTTTACATTAGTTGTATGACCTTGCTCTGCTTCATTCTACCGGTAGCAGCTTTTCGGTAGCCCTTTCTAAGGATGGCTACCAGCCTCTTCCATCTTCTGGAGCCTGAAGAGCACGAGTTTCCCTGGGAGTGGACGTGGTGTCTATGTACAAAGCAAGCGTGAACTAAGTCTTGTTAACGAAGCACATTCCGCACAGGATTACGCCATTGACTTTCAGACGATGGAACTCTTGGGATGAAGCCTTCTTTTTCTCTTTTCTTTCTTTCTGTTTCTCTTTTCTTTCTTTGTGTTTCTCCTTTCTTTCCTTTCGTTTCTCTTTTCTTTTCCTTTCCTTTCTTTTTGTTTCTTGTTTTCTTTCCCTTTCCTTTCTTTTTGTTTCTTTTCTTTTCCTTCCCTTTCGTTCTGTTTCTTGTTTTCTTTCCCTTTCCTTTCTTTCTGTTGCTTTTTGTTTTTCTTTCTTTCCTCTGTTTCGATCCCCCTTTTTCTTTTTCCTTCCTTTTCTTTTTCGTTTGCCCCTTCCCCCTTTTTTTTCGGAATAGCAAGCCGGCTCTTTGCCTGGCTAACCTTTCCTTTCCTTTTTTCTTAATAAACCTTAATAAACCTTAATAAACATACCCCCCCCCTTCTTTTCCTTCTGCGGTGGAGTAGGAACGCGAATGAAGACACGAAAGCGAAGAAAAACGTGACGTCATCTGTGTGTACCACCAATACAAAGGAGCCATCCGTGAACGTGAGAGAACTGATGTTCCGATGCTGGAACAACATAGAAGGGACAAATACATACAAAGCCTCAAATTGCCTAAGAAATTAAGGATGAAACATGAAAGTCACTGAAAAGGTTAGCCAGATATAGGATTCGAACCCAGATCCTCTGGATTACCTGTAATCCAGAAGATGTGGGTTCGAGTCATACAGCTGGCTAACCTTTTCAGTGACTTTCATCTTTCACCATCCGTGACCTTCGTGAAGGAATATGACTTTGTGAAACGGCGGTGTTCTCCGTCCACGCTGTTTCGGTTTCACTATGTCTACAGACGTCATGATTACGTCACGGGGACGTTTCTCCGGTAGAGGTCTATACTGTGTTGTCGACTCCCCTCGAGTGTGGAGGTGTCGATTTGTCTTGGGAGTAGTCTCGTTTTCCAATGTGAGTTACGCCTAGACGTACAAAAATTTCGTTCTGAAGAGCTCCTGGAGCAGCTAGAAAGACTTACAGCGTGCTTACCGCCATATTCAATACATGGAACGCGCAACGCCCCTGTTTAGAAGCCACGCTCATGTCCTGTGTGTGTGACAGCGCATGTATTCTTCAGTATCTTCATAGTGAATAGGCAGGATTTTCATCTAAAGTGATAAAAAAAAATTCTAACTGGCGACGTACTCGCAAGGAGTATTGTGGGACTTTAAGCAATTACCTTCTGGAAACTTTTGTCGCCATTTAGGAAGGTTTTGGACAATTTTGCATTTTGATTTTTTTTTTCGAGTGAACTTTGAAAATTGCCAAGCGAACCTCAATTCTTACAGAAAAAACGAGGTCCTCCACGGATAACCACAGACATAACAAAAACTATACAGAGTATCGCAACACACATAGTTGAAAAAGAAAAAGAGTAAAAATTCGGCTTTAGCCCTGCCTGCTTGATTGTCGCAAAGAAGAGCGCACGGAAGGCGCGTGGAGAGGAGGAAGTGTTCCCGCCTCTTGCTTTTATCTTTCTTCCTCCAGCTTTGACCTTGATGCTGGTGACAACTGTCTTATGACAAAGAAAACTTTTCTGTTGCGATACTGTGCATAGTTTTTGTTGGGTCTGTGGTTGTCCGTGGAGGAATTTTTGTAAAAAAAAGTGAGGTTAGCTTGGTAATTTTCCCAGTTCAATTGGAAGAAAAAATTTTCCTTAATTAAAAATTGGCGAAAGCCTTCCTCAATAGTGGCAAAAGTTTCAAGAAGGTAATTGCCGAGAGTCCGACAACCCAGTTATAATTTTATCACAATAATAATTTATAATTAATAAGCTATATTTTTTAAGTTATAAGTTTTAAGTTATAACGTTTAAGTTGTAAGCTATAATTTTAAGTTATAGTTTTTAGTTAGTTTTTATTTAGCTTTTTTGAAGGTGTTGTGACAGTCGGTTTCCAGCTTTCCCAGATAGATACGAAAAACTATTCTATCACCCGACATCATCCCATATTCAAGTTTTCAGGTCCATGACGTGAGCAGGTACGCAGAAAAACGGCCCCGAAGAAGCGACATCGGTGACGTCACACAGGAGCAGCGAGGGAAGATGCGCGTCTCTCAAGCCAAATGGTGGAGAGGGGTCCGTGAGGTCACACCGTGGGTCGTCGTTTTATGGCTGCGCCTGTTCTCTGAACCAATCTAGTGATAGAAAATTTTTTTTCCACGGTGTTCTCATAACGAGTACGATGCATATATATTATGCTTCAACACATCAGAGAAAGTGCCGCAACACATTTAAGTTATAACTTTTCGTCACTTTAGGTGAAAGATCAAAGAAAAGATCTTCCCGGAACAGACCGTAAGCGGTACTGCCCCATCGACTTTTTTATCGGCCGTATCAGTCAAGGGCACGGCCAACCCAGGGGCGGACCGCGTTATCAAGGGGCCCTTCTCCAAATATGAAGGCCGGCTCCCTTTCGCCTCCCTTCACCGCCAAAGATCAATATGCGGATTTGAAGGGAGACCAGAGCATATGTATTTAGACAGAGTATATGTACTTGGACGGAACATATGTATAAACACCCTGTATTTGGACGGAGTACATATATATGTATTTATATATGTATTGGCATCATCGTGGAAGACCTGTATTGTTGTCCAGCAGGAGGGAGGTAGGCTCATAGAAAATCAAACCTTTTCATTGATAAGCTACGTTCACCGCAGACGCTCGTGGTACAACGGCGACAGACAGTTATATTATAGGAAGCTAGAATAACTGGTGTGCTTGTCGGCCTATCCAATGCATGGGAGCGCTTGGTCGCGGCCCTGGCACCCGGCCACGTGCGATTGTTTACATGGATGCGCTGAAGCTCGCTGCGCGCCTTGCGGAAGGATTTTTGTGGGGATCCGAGGTACTCTTCTGTTTCGTAGCACAAAGACCTCTCCGTGAAATGCAGAGGTTCGCACTGCGCCGGCCGAGAAAAACCAGCTCCGGTGGCGCAGCGGTAACGCGTGCGCTTGGAGACTGGGAGGTCCGCGGTTCGAATCCGCGGGCCTGCTGTGCCGTCTGGGGTTTTTCCTGGGTTTCCCTCAGATGTGTAATAGGCGTATGCCGGCACAGTTCCCCTGAAGTCGGCCCATGGACGCAGCAATCCTCCCCCCGAGCAGATTCCGCTCGGTCTTCCACTTCACCCTTTCCTCTCCTCCTCTCCACCACCTTTCCCTTCCCGAGAAACATGCCGCCTAACCAGCAGGCAGACCTCTCGGGTTCCTCCCAACGACACTCCTCCTCCTCCTCCGGCCGAGAAACGGGACAGTGTTGACGGATGGTTTATTAAGGGCATCACGAGCTCAGTGCAAGGTCGTTGCTTGCTGAGGTTCTCTCTTACTCTCTTGCAATTGATCATTTGTTGCTTTCAACAGTGATCATAAGCGATGCAACAGTGGTCGGTCTGTGTGTATCCTAAAAGCGGTAAAACCTCAGTGCAGGGGACACGAAAGACGAAACACACACGAAGTACTGACTGACAAACACCTTTACCGCTAACACCGCTTTTTAGATTGTACAGGTCACGACAAAAGTTTACGGAACAGTGGAGGAAGGGAGTTGCCTCAGGACAGAAGCCGCCGATATTTCGAACACAGACTGTTCTTCTTCTGGGCACCGTCCTCATCATTGGCATGGTATTTAAAGGGTTAGGTGTGACGTGTTTAAAGGTTCGTGCGAATTGTGGGTCAACAGCCCGGAGGGAAGAAAGGTTCCGTACGGGCTTTTACGGCCGGAGTGAATGGCTGCTTTGTTAGAGTGTGGAGGGGATTATGTGAACGTAGTGATCTAGGCTACAGACCGGTTACAGAAAAATGGAAGGTTCACGAACACGTGGACGAAACGGGACAACAGGCAAGAATTGGCAAGCATAGCGAAAGATAAGGAGGTTAGTGGTTACGTAGGGAAAATTCCAGAGCCAGCAAAGGTTTTTCTTTTCTTTTTTTAAATATTTGTAATGCAAAGTTGTGGCATGCAATAAAGAAATTAGAAAGCAGTGGCCATGCAGAACATAACAGATGATAATAGAGGTAGAAGGGAAAAGCATATTTTATTTGTGAAGTGTGTTCGTGAACCTTCCATTTTTCTGTAACCGGTCTGTAGCCTAGATCACTACGTTCACATAATCCCCTCCACACTCTAACAAAGCAGCCATTCACTCCGGCCGTAAAAGCCCGTACGGAACCTTTCTTGCCTCCGGGCTGTTGACCCACAATTCGCATGAACCTTTAAACACGTCACACCTTACCCTTTAAATACCATGCCAATGATGAGGACGGTGCCCAGAAGAAGAACAGTCTCTGTTCGAAATATCGGCGGCTTCTGTCCTGAGGCAACTCCCTTCCTACATTCTACCGGTTCGCTGGATTTCTACCCATCTACGGAACAGTGGAGTGGCGCGCTGCGGAGAACAGAGAACTATCGCAGTGTGGACGCGTCGTCTGCTTTTACACGTTTATTCCGCGTTCATTGCCGTAGGGGGAACCGAATAGTATCGTACCATCGCGGCACAAGTGATCTTCCGGCGAATATACACAAGAATTACGAAAAAAGAACCATCAAATCCGAACATCGGCCCACGTGTTATCCACACTAGAATGGTGACAGTGTCGCCCCCTACAGGTCGATCTCGTAGCGAATACAGTCATCTGAGCGACACGGTTGCTGCAAACAGGAGCAGATAGACTTACAAACAGGTGACTGGGTATATCCTATACACACCTCAGTAAGTGTGTCCACTCCCGTTCGCCGCTAGGGTGGCGCTGAGATCAAGAAATACGTCGCTCTGGTGTTCCGTAAACATTTGTCGGGATCTGTACCACCGAACAGCCCGGTTGTTATCGCTTTTTAACCTACTGCGTATATCGCCGCATTCTCGCTCGCCTTGAGGGATCTTTGCGCTTCGGAGAACCCATCCAGTAGCATTGGCAATGCGTTGGACGTTTGCTCGCTGTACGTGCACAATCTATAAGCAACTTGTACAACTTGTACCCCGCCGAAAAGCTGCTAGCGTCCTCAGCCGGAATCGAATCCACAACCTGACGCCAAACATTTGAGGGTTTTAGTGGAGGGGCCTTCATAAATCACTTATTGTAAAGTACGCGTAGATTTTGTTAGACCAAGTACAATGGCTATCCCTTGGAATGTAACCGTGCTTGTTTTCTTGCATTCGAAATCGGGTACCGCATAAGGACCGCGTCCAGGCACAAATATGCCAGGATTGTGTACCGAAGGTAAGGGAAGGGCCACTACAGGACCTCACAGCATGACCGAGACAGCACGGTTTCAATGGAGAAATCAGCAGCAACAAATCGTTGAATATTAGATTTTCTCATTTCACACAGTGTTCAGAAACCGTTTCTCTCAGTGATTCACAGGTTCGAACACAGGGTCGGACTCGTGCGCAGTGCAAGGATTATGGCGCGTATTCTTTCGCGCTGTATTAGGCCCATAAGTTACCGGGATAAGTGTAAAGGATAAGGATAAGGATAAACAGTTTTCGACAGTTTAATTGGGGGCTAGGTAAACCCTCGTCACTTCGGACGCTGACCGGCCGACAAACGTATAGGACCGCGCATTGCTTTCCACACGATAGCCTCATCAAATACCGCGATCATATGTACTACACTGCAATGTATTTGATGCGATATAAATTACGTCAAAGCAATACGACATCAGCGAGTTTTAGTATACCGTTGATAAAGTTATCGTCTCTATCGGAACCAATCGCACTCGTGCGTGACTCAGAATCTTATCCACTGATTGGTTCCGGTTGATACGGTGAGACGCTAGCCACGTTATCAACGATCTGTTAAACTCTATTATCTCCGCTCGTTATCCCTTAACGATAAGCCATCCGACGTTTCGTTGCGTTTCTATTCATCCTGTTCTGAGCCCCTTATCTGGTGTTACGTACAAGTGGAAAGAACTTCGACGATAATGTGCCTGCTGTTCACACTTCACAGTCATCATAACTACTGGTTGTTGCTCGCTATTTTCAAGAAATGAGACTCCATGTAAATACCGAAGGAATTGTGTTTCGGGAACCCACTGATTAGTGAGTTTTAGTGGGTCGTACCTTATCACATTTACGTACGCAAGAGATAGCGTTGGTGGTTCTGCGCACGCGCAAAACGTAAAGGGAGCTTCGTGCATTGCGCAGAACCACCACGTACGTACCCTTACCCCTTACGTACCCACCCCTTGTACCCCTTTGTACTTACGTACACAAAGGCGGCAAGGTACGATCCACTAAAACTATTTATATCGTTTTAGCCCGTGCAGCCTGTATGTGTGCATTTCGGGCTTTCTTTATGGTACACACCATCAGATCAGGCAATAACATTTCTTTATATAAAACTATCTGGTTGAATGTCAGTATTCAATTACAAGCAATGGAAGAGCGTCGCTAAAGTCGGAAGTAAGAACGACAAGATAAGATCTGCAATAAAATAAACACTACAGCGTCCTCGTTCCCCGAATATTCATTAACTGGACGCGTGAAAGGGCGGGTAGTCAGGCAACAATACTGGTGTTCGAATTTCCGAAGAAAAATACAGCTTCGTTTGCAGCGGACACACAAAACTTTTCCTTAAGAACGAAGATGAAGAAAATAGCAGCGACGCTCGCCATCTATCATGATACCTGATAACGATGTCTTTCTGGAAGCGATAAAGATTAATGATACTGTCATTACCGGGGTAACCCTGAATGCTGTGTCAAAATAGGAGGGTATACACTGTCTGCGTAGCATAAGAGGTCCTGGATACTTCCGAGCGATCTGCCTGCCTGTCTGGCGGCACAAGCTGCCAGGGCGGTGGTTCTAGACCCACTTCATAGGCAACTGTGCTGACATTTATCTTAAAGTGTATGAGGAATGAGGAAAGAACAGTCTCGGATAGCACAGCTTCTGCCGAGATTCGAACCCCGGTCACCTCCCAGTCTTAACATGCCATGCCAGCATAGAAGGCCACCTCACATTCCAACACATAGTGACCCCCAGCACCAGGAGGGCCGCCGCAAATTTAGCAGCGTTCGCGGAGTGGCCCGGACTTGCTGGTTCTGCTGAAGCTATCTTCCAAAATTTGGACGGCTTTATTAGGAGGACATCTGCTCCTGAGCATAAAAAGGACGGTCTCGTATAGCCGGGGCGATTCCGAAACTCAGCCAAAACTAGTTTCACAAGCACTGTACACATACAACCGTCAAAGTTTCATTCGGAATAACCAAGTCGTTTTCGAGGAATTTGTCGAAACGTGCAGTAAGAGCAGACGACGAAAGCTGCGCTTCTCTCATGCCTACGTCACGTATGACGTCAGCCTGCGGGTGCCTCGTCGTTGTCATGGTAATTGTACTTGCAGTAGCACCTTGGGTTGAGTGTACAACGAGGAGTGTAATGAAAGCGCGCGTAATATATTTTTGGTCGGAGCTGTAATGCGACCGCGCGCGCCGATGGCCGGCGACTTCAGATTTGAGATTGTGGATGGGGTTGTTCTGCGACTTTTAACTTGTATTTGAGGATTAACATAGTTGTTCTGAACCACCATGCTTCCCACTACTTAGAATGCGCGTTTTTCACCTGAGAACTTAAAGAAAATGTACAAGAGTTGCCGCGGTGCCCAGTAACTTGTGAGTCGTCTGCTCACGCCGATGCACTTGCGCGCGCAAAAGCAGACGATTTCTGTATCCTATCACGGACTTACCCGCAGGGCGACGTGGCCGTCCTTATTGTTGCCAACACAGATCGCGGCATGCTCTGCAATCTTTATCAATTTAATTCTGCTATTTAATAACTGTGGCGTGTTTTGTCGGGTAAATTAGCAGTATTCCATTTTCAACAAAGGGCAATCGAACGGTACACTTTATGAAAGGGGCAGGGGGTACGAGACCGTACCTTTAAAGTTATGAGATCTTCTCCCTCCCTCTCTTTCATTTAACTCTTTTATAGGAAGAGTCTCCTCTGCTGGAACTACATTTGTTTGCCCCTTTGGTACGGGTACCAAAGGGGAAAACAAAAACAGGGTATATACACTATGTCACTGCTCTCCCCCTTTCCCGGCTTTTCGCGATGCAACTAGCTTTCTATTGAAGAATATGAAGACCAATACAGACAAATAACGCTGAAATTCTATTTCACAGTTGATATATAATCAGAAACGAATCAGCTGGACCAGAAAGCGTACCATGCTTTCTAGTCCAGCTGATTAACTGATATATTGACTGTGAGATAGAAACCTTGTTGCATCGCGAAAAGCCGGGAAAGGGGGAAAGCAGTGACACAGTGTATAAACCTTGTTCTGAAATCGTAAGCAAAAAGCATTGCTTCTACGATGAAGGTATAAACAGAGTGTTCCACCAGTTTTTTTACCGCAGCAAAATAAGGCGCTGACCGGGTTCCGCCCAAAAGATTCCAGCACTTCGCTTTTCGTTTTCAGCAGACGACCACGAGAGTACAATACAGTAAAACATAAGGTAAATGTGTTTATTACTTGTCTTGTGATTTCACTTGCTTTCCTGAAAGGTTTTTCGCCTGAAACGGTTATCTCACACCTTTCTCTTACTACCGTGTACAGTGAGCGTAAGCTCGCTTTCATGTAGCAAAATTACTGCCCATGAGCCGGTTAAACCGGGACCGAAAACAGTAACGGTTCTAATCCCTGTAAATGTTCCGACAGCTGACCGATTTTTTCTTTTTTTTTTTTGTGTGTGTGGTATGATATACCTGAAACAAAACCATGCCTGATATACCGCTATACCTGAACCGGTTCAAGCTGCTAATTTCGGTTCAGCGGAGCTAAACCCGAACCGGACCGAAAAAAATACCGGTTCCGATCCCTGATTGAAACACTGCCTTACCACAACATTCCAAAACGCGAACTCGTCTGTCCGTCGTAATCATATCTCCGAAGCGTGACGTATCAGCAGGTAGACATTTTTTTCTCTCCCTCTCCCCCCCCCCCCCCCCCGTATCTTCCACTGAGTGCTTGAATTTCGGCCATCGCGGGAACCCCCTGGCGCTCCCAGGTGCTCGTTGCACATGAGGTCACGTGGCCGTGAGGGCACAAGAAGCGGCAGCGAGCCGAGCCCTTGGTAGCCACCTGTCGGCAGGCCCGTCGTCATCGATCCACCATATCAACGCCGGGTATCTTAACGGGTATCTTAGTAACGGGTAACTTAGTCAGCTGGACTCTCGCCCCTCCTCCCTACCAGGATTGCTTTCCTCCCTGGCCGAATCCAGCCCACCAACGCTCTGCCCTCAGAGCTCTTTTGACCTTTCGGGACACAGTCAGACTGCGATCCTCATTGTGAAGGGGCTCATTATTTCATTCCCCACATCACCATCAGCAATGGGGTAGAGTATCGCCTCTGGCAAATGAAACTCCCCATTCATCATCTTAAAATAAAGTTGTTGTTGTTCTTAGCTTCATAGATTAGGCTTTATCGTAAAAAGCATGTACAGAAAGAAAGAAGGGTGCCCGTGTGCATAGGCGTTCCCAGGATTTTTTTCCAAGGTGGGGGGCGGGGGGCAAGCGTGCAACGCCCCCTACCATCTCTTTTTCTGGAGGCGGACGTTGCGGACTGTGCGGATGTTTAGAGGTTCCTATTATGACATCTGAGAATAATCTAGCAATAGACGACTTCAGAAAATCCCAGAGTGCTTAGCGCCACTCTGAACTGTGGGAGCTTACTAATACGAAAGAAACGGGTGACATCAACACTGTTTCCGTCACACTTCCAACGCTTCCAACACACTTCCGTCTGACTGTCTCCGCATAGCCCTGGATGCACAATGCGTAAATAAAGCGTGCAACAACATCTCCGTATAGCTTACCGAATTTGATATAGTTCTGATTGCTGCAGATTCCACGAGACATTGTGAGTTATCCCCGGATACCGTGGCGGTGCTATCTTCGCCAGCCTCTGGAAGAAATGAAAGAGGTTCGTGAAATGAAACTTCAGCTACAATTTCGGGATCAAAAAAAGAAAAGAGAAAAAGAAGAAAGAAAGAAAAACACAGTTATGGATAATTCCTCTATGGTCGTTTTCGTGCAGCGTACCTGTTTTTCTTTTTAGTTTTTGTGTTGGCGCTGCGAATCAGCTGTTGCTATGAACGGCGCGCAGACATGCACAGATGGAGAGAGGACCGCAGGAAAGTGTGGTGGACAGGGGCTTAGTACGCGTCCTGGGCTGACTTCAAGGGGAACTGTGCCGACATTCGTCTGGAAGGACGTCGGAAAACACAGGGAAACCGTGGGCTACCCCGCTTGTACGTTAATTTTGTTGTCATATCGAGAAGTGAGGTCAATGCTAAACATATTCCCACTTGTCAAATCCAAGATAGCCGGTTCACACCGCACCAAAATCCCTGAATATTCTATTTCACGTGCGCACTATGTTTTCAGTGCTATATTGCTCCGCGAGGTCACCGCGATGTTCCCGTAACCGGTTCCCTCGCGAGACCCAGTGTGTCTCAGTGGTGTCCGTCATTGACTAGGAGAGCGAAATCTGCCCCGCCTCCAGCGCCTAGAATTCGGTGTTGCTATACGTTGGAACATGGTGACGTGACCCGGTTCCAAGGATAAGGAGAGACTCACGCGGATTATGCTCTTTGAATGGCTTTGTGTCGTGTTAAAGAAGCTGGCTAGAAGCGAAAGAATTTCGTATTTGGATATCGTGAGCTACGTTCTTTCATTGAGCACAATTATTCGGAGAATGTTCGTCGACTTGTTTTGTGTCCCTTTAATGTTTCCATTATGCTCTTGCCCCTCTTTAGTGCAGAATTCTTCCTGTTGTTGTCTCCTCGCTACACGGGAAAATACGAAGACGGTGCGCACTTGGACGTGACTTTCATTTTTTTTTTTTTGACGTTACTGGAACTGCAGCTTTAAAAATCGTTGTAAACGTCATTAGTGATACTTATCAATATGTAAACAACCGGTACACCAAAATACACATGCAACATCGCCTGCCAACGATCGACAATCAGCTCTTGGCTGACGCTTCGCCATGGCAGCTTCAACGAGGAGATTCTGTTCCATGTGATTGCAACACTTTGGTTCTGTTTCATTCGAGCTCAAATCAGATCAGTCAGCACTATACGCTGGAAGAGTTCGGTTGGCAAAATTGCTTCATGCGGCTTCCGCCTCGTCCACACTCGACAGGAGGAATTCTTCATTGAAGACTTGCAAGAAGAGCATAATGGCAACGTCAAGACATGTTTGCTCCTCCACACACTAAAGACAGAAACCGTTGCCAGGAATGACACCCTTATCGCCTCAGATTGAAAGGGACGGAAGGAGTGGGGCGTACGCCTTTTTGTGACAATCTGGGCATATAATAATCGTCACAAAAAGGGGTACGCCCGCCTCTCTCAGTCACAAGCGATAACCGCATCATTCGAGACAAGCACGCTATGCGTTGGCGCAGAACATGACATCATTGCAATTTGTGGGCTTATGGTTACGTCACTCGCTTGTTGCGTCATCGAAACTTGAGGAGGCTCAGCACAGCGTTCGTAAACAGGATTGAAATTACGCGTACAGAATCCTTGAGGCACCTTCTTTTCACGGACTAAATAAAATAAACACTTTTCTCTGAGTCTGAAGTGGCATAAGGGATTAATTGTTGTTAGGTAATTACTCACCCATAGTCGTGATCAACTTAAAGGAGTACAGAGGACCATCAAAAAAAAATTCAGATTAAGACATCTGATGAAAGAGTGTGTGTCATTATACCGAATAGCGCGAAAGGTTTTGATGTGCGCAATTTGTTTCCCAAAAAAAAAAAAAAAAAAAGAAACTCACATAAATATAGCTCCGCGCGTTCACCCTTAACTCGCCACTCCAGCTATAACGAAGATGAGGAGGTCCGTCATGAGGAGGTATAATGCCACGTCACCGATGACGGTATAAGGAGAACTCGTTCTAGTTCGCCGGTCAGTGGGGGTCAGCGCCTTCTCCCTTTGCCGCGGTAAACCTGTTTTGCCAGTTCTCCCGGAGAATTGGGGATAGAAGGAGCGGCCGAAGCATTACCGAGCAAGGAGAAAGGCTTTATCAGAACCCCGAACAGCCGAGTAGCAGACGACAGCGGAGTAGCAGACATTTCTCTAGGCCAATCAGCGAGCGTTCTCCTTATACCATCAGCGTGAGGTTCCAGGCAGATCACAGGCTGGTACTGCTCTTCGCCACCGTTGCGCACGGTCGCTTTTTGCGGCGTATTTTAAATTCAATTGCTGCGATAATTATGACTGTGGTGTGAATTACTTCGCATGGTGCATCTTACTGGCCTACATAACAGTTTTATAGGAAGAAAACTGGGTGTTAAAAATGACTTCTGTGCTACTTTAAGAAGGAAAATAAAAGTAGTGCGTCAGCTCTCCAAATATTACTGCGCCGCAGATAGGATGGCTGGACGCAGTGAGGTCACGCTCTCTCCCTGCGCCAGATAATGTAATCCATCATACTTACTCTGCTTCCGTGTCTGCTGTGAAGACTGGCCGCACGACACTACGCTGCGGCAGAAAGTGCGCTCCACTACTGATGGCGCATGGTGGCGCTGCGGTATCTGTGCTGGAGAGCTATTTGCGTCTCCTTATCTCCAACGGCGGATGTAGTTGACGGACTAGGTTTTTTTTTCCTCCTTAAGTTGAGCACGACTATAGTAGTTCCATATTCTATATTCAAGAAAATGTCCACTTATCTGACAATCCGCCTGCAGAAACGGTATCTATATGCTATACTCTCATCGCTTTTTTTTAATCAGAAATCTGCAACTACCAGTAAAACACTGTGTGTAACAGTGCAGTTAAAATATGACGGTTGATAAAAACGCTCCAGCAATGGCATTGGATCCCATACCCCGCGATGTCTCGTCAGAGACGAGACCAGTTGCACCCGGCATTTTTTTTAGAGATACACAGGGACAGGCATTCAGATTTTCTCTTACATCGTTGTCAGTCGCCACAAACAAACGCTCTCAGTACACGTCAATGCGTTAAGCTGATATTACTGTAACCGCAGGGAGAACTACATAAAGCGCATATGTTAATATTCGGATCCAGTGGAGTATAAGGGTTGTCTTACCCTCACCAGTTGGTTGCCCTTCTGTTCTGACGAATTTTGTAGGACTACAGCCCATGGCGTCATGGCTGCGATGCCTTCCTTTATCCTTATTAGGCTCACCCAGGATCAGCAATGACAAACCTGAAGGCCCTAAATGAGGGGAAGGGAGGGAGGGAGAGGGGGGGGGTAACCAGTGTAGAACATAAAATAGGTCTTATGGTACAAGGAATACCACACTGAAGATATCGCAGAACACTTTACTGGTACAGTAAGACCGGGTCAGGTATACAGGGAGATTCACATAAGGGGATTTAAAAAAAAAAGATCGGGCTGGCGATGTACTCGCGGATTGTGGGACTTTCGGCGAACTACTTTCTAGAAACTTTTGGCACCATTTACGAAGCCTTCACTCTTAGAAATGAACTTCGCCGCATAGCACGCACCTAGCCAACCGTAATCTGGAATGATATCGTTATCTGCTCGGATTTGTGAAAACGGGAGGCGTCCGCCTTTTTTGTGACAATTATGAACAGCATAAGTGCCACAAAAATGGCGTACGCCTCCCGTTTTCAACAAATTAGGGCAGATAACGATATCATTCGGGATTATGGTTCGCTTCGAGCGTGCTATGCGGTGAAGTTCATTTTTAAGAGTGTTTGGGCAATTTCTAATTGAGGGAAATTTATTTTTTCAATTGAACTTTGAAAATTGCCAAGCGAACCTCACTTCTTTTTTTTTTTTTTTTTTTTACAGAAATCGGAAGTCCTCCATGGATAACCACAGACCCAACAAAAACTATGCACAGTACCGCGACCGAAATAGTAAAAAAAGAAAGAAAAAAAAAGTCGTGAAAATTATGCTTTAGCCCCGCCTGCTTGATTTTCGCAAAGAAGAGCGCGCCACATGTCCGTCTACACTCTTAAAAATGAACTTCACCGCATAGCACGCTCCTAGCCAACTATCATCTCGAATGATATCGTTATCCGCCCTGATTTGTTGAAAACGGGAGGCGTACGCCTTTTTGTGACACTTATGCTGTTCATAACTGTCACAAAAAAGGCGTACGCCTCCCGTTTTAAACAAATCCGGGCAGATAACGATGTCATTCGAGATGATGGTTGGCTAGGAGCGTGCTATGCGGTGAAGTTCATTTTTAAGAGTGTAGGAAGAAAAAACAAATGGAGGCGGGGACACTTCCCTCACTCACCTGCGATACACCTCCATCACTGCGATTGGTTCCGATAGGCACGATAACCTTATCAACGGTATACTAAAACTCACTATTAGTGATTTTTAGTGTACCGTTGATAAGGTTATCGTGCCTATCGGAACCAATCGCAGGAGATGCGTGACTCAGGATCTTGTCCACTGATTGGTTCCGGTTGATACGGCTCGACGCTAACCACGTTATCAACGGTCTGCTAAAACTTTCTATTGATGATGACGAATGCGCCGCGAGCGCTGTGAAGTACACTGTTAAAACAGAACTTCACCACATAGCACGCTCCTAGCCAACCATCATTCTGAATGATATCATTCTGTGCATTGATTTGTTGAAAATGAGAGGAGGCGCCTATCCGGGACAGATTATCTTGTCCCAGATAGGCGCCTCCCTCCTGTTTTGAACAAATAATGACGCAGAATGATATCATTCGGTATGATGGTTGGTTAGGAGCGTGCTATGTGGTGAAGTTCTGTTTTAACAGTGTAGCGGGGTACACTCTTAAAAATTAGCTACACCACATAGCACGCTCCTAGCCAACCATCATCCCGAATGACAACGTTCTCTCCCTTGATTTGAGGAAAATGGGAGGTGTACGCTTTTTTTGTACCAATTATGCCGAACATAAGGGCAAAAAGGCCCCGCCTCCCGTTCAAATTGAGTGAACACAGAAGCCCTACCCACGGAACAAACACTTGCGGTGAGTGCGGGAATCAGAGCTACCTTATCGAAAATGAGGTCACCCGACGGCTTGTAACCCTTCCTTTCACCCCTCGTGTGGCGGTGTCAATGTAACCTCCTTTCTTCGCTGCTTTGCGCTCAAATCACGAGCCATTTCGACGGATTTTCGGGGAATTTATTTCGACAATTGCCATTGTATTACGAGTGGGGTTATGTGCTGTACTGAGTAAAATGACTATACGGGGAACTCATTTCCGCAAAGGAAACGTTAGGTTGCCTTGGAAAATTTCGGACTCCAATGGACCATTCCCATATTCGCGTCGCCCCTGGCGACGGAGTGTCGAACGTCATGTCTTTCCCCGCAATAATGGTGACGCGCTTTTCGGACTGGCACATTGCGTGGGAAAGTAGCCACATACAGCCAGTAGTATATAGTCACAGTGACGAATATGGTCGTCATGTGTATATAGTCACAGTTGTGTAGTCATATATGTACAGTCCCATAGTCATGCAACCATATATACATTGTATCTTGTGCATTATAACTAATTCCAACTAGTGTATTAGTGTGTATTAATGTTAGTATTAGTACTCGTAGTGTGCTCTTTAGTATGAGTCGTCTAATAAATTTTCTCAAACACAAGTAGCAAGAGAAGATTGGAAGAAGAATGCGGAAAGAGTGAAAGCGCATTGTACTCATTACCAGACCTCGAACGTCCGCGTAACCTTGAAACCGATTATCTCCCCACAATGGACATGACAGTCTCCCGCAGGAGGAGGAGGAGGAGTGTCGTTGGGAGGAACCCGAGAGGTCTGCCTGCCTGATTAGGCGGCATGGTTCTCGGGAAGGGAAAGGTGGTGGAGAGGAAAGGGTGAAGTGGAAGACCGAGCGGAATCCGCTCGGGGGGAGGATAGCTGCGTCCATGGGCCGACTTCAGGGGAACTGTGCCGGCATACGCCTATTACCCATCTGAGGGAAACCCAGGAAAAACCCCAGACGGCACAGCCGGCCTGCGGATTCGAACCGCGGACCTCCCAGTCTCCAAGCGCACGCGTTACCGCTGCGCCACCGGAGCTGGTCAGTCTCCCGCAGGTGGGTCCATAGCGATATTTTCCACTCAAAGGTGGCGTACTCAAGGGCTGAGCATGCGCATACGCGTTGTCGGAAATGGTCCATTCAGGAATTTAACTGTCCGTCAATTGAAATGAAATAAAAATGTTACCAATATGTGGCCAAAGTTCTTGGCAGAAAAAATCCCTTGACCGCATGTCTCTCCGGGGCCTACGTTTTTTACTATGAATTTCTATCATGGTCGGTGGACCGCCCTGTATGCATCTGAGTGCATTTGAGTGTCAGCTTATTTGTTGGCGTTGCTTCTTCGTTTTCAATTTGATGCTAATTGTTACTTAATTTATTTCCGATTCGATTCGCATCCATGCTTTGTGAGTTTGTGCGCGAGCGTCTCCAGGTATTTTCTTGTTTCGTTATCGTTCCTTTGGTCTTTTTTTTTTAACTTTGGGAAGCCTGGGCTGCATGGGAAGCCGCCCCTCGGATATGACGCTGAAATAAATCGAATATTACCGTTTTCGTCAATTATACCACAAGGTCTTCAAAAACATACCATCTTGGAGGTATATGTTTATACCTTAAAGTGCAAATAATATACCTTCAGGAAGGCATAACGATAGTATACCGTTACCGTATACCTTGAGGAAGGTACAGTGTTTATACCTCACAAGGTATGCGCCCCGGGAATAGACGTTTATACCCGAAACGGTATGCATATTTATAGGAGCGTATAATTCATTACTATAGTAACACAGTTACTTGTAACGCGTTACTTACAAGTCTGCGGCAGGGTTACCAACATAACGTGGACGACATACGGAGGCCATAAAGTTTCAACCTTTTACTCAGAAAGACAAGAGATGTATGAGATTTAATCAGATAGTGCTTAAAGCAAAGTCGACCGTACGTTTGGAGCGCGATGTCCCTATAGTGATATATCGTTGCGTCTTCTATATATTTTCGTATTCCTGCTCCAAAAGTCACGAGGCTTTGTTTCTTTGTTTATCTCCTCCTAATAACAAAGTTGAAAGTGTAGTATCTACACGTTCACGCTAGCTTCGTAAAGGATTGTATGACTGAGGGAAGAATCTCTTATCCATCGGCTCCGCCTCAACGTCGCCCGCACTCCGCACAGCTGTTCATAATCGACCAGCTATGGCCATGTCCTTATCTGTGTTGTCGTTTTTTGTCCCCTAGTCTCGGGTTTTTAAGTTATGGATGCCCTTATGTTCTACTTGCAACGTTGAGGCAGACATTCGACGCCTTCTTCTCGAGTGCCGCAGTTCCAAGTGCTTCAGCGACAAGCCCAGGTCTCGCTTGACGAGCCTCAAACGTTCCAACATCCTTCTTGCCACATTACTTGGCACACGCAGCGGTGATATAACCGCATCGCTTCTCAACTACCCTCGAGAAACTGATCTCTTCAACAACCTGTGGCATCATGGGTGGGACGGCGGAAGACCTCTGACCTCACATCACCTGTCTCTGACTGCCCCAGGAACTTCACACACCTTAAGGAATTATTTACGCAAGAAATATCAAGAAAGCCGACCTCATCCTGCCAAAATAAAAATGTGCCTCCCCCTTCCCCAACCCCCTCTGTATGTGAGAAACTTGGTAGACCATATTGTGCGGTATACAGACGGGCAGAAATCCAGCGAACCGGTAAGGAATTAGGAAGGGAAGTGCCTCAGGACGGGAGACGCCGATATTTCGTACAGAAGCTGCTCTCCTTCTCGAAGAGAAGAAGAGAGGAAGAACAGAAGAACGATCGACGTCCAGTGTTCGCGCACTCTGCTAACCGTAAGGAATATCCTGCAACGCAGTCACAAGATATTCTGTAGCAGATGACAAGAAAGACGCTACAGGTGTCGTCTGCGAAGTGTCGTCTGCTAAGTGCGCAGTACGCCACTCCCGATATTCCGCACCGTGTGAATGCTCACGTAACACGGGACGGAACTTCGTCTCTGTAAGCAGTTTGTTTGCTTTTTCTTCCACTAAAATCTTCCGTGGTGATATCGCTCGTGTGAATACACAGTAACTTCTGTAAGCTAAGCGCTATCGAATTTTTATCGCACATATGTGTGTATTGTCATCAATGCAATTGTCAATGCATGTCGTATTTCCAACTGTAGGATGGGACAAGCTCAAATGCGAAACATCACCAGACATGTATAACATACCACGGCGGGCTCTCATCCTGAGGCACATCCCTTCATGTTGTGTGGTATGTTATACATAACTGGTGGTGTTCCGAACACGTGGGATAAAAAAGTTCGATTGCGATTCGCTTATGAATATTACTGTGTATTCACACGAGCGACATCCTCACGGAAGATTCTAGTGGAAGAAAAAGCAAAAACACTGCTTACAGAGACGAAATTCCGTCCCGTGTTATGTGAGCATTCACACGGTGCGGAATATCGGGAGTGGCGTACTGCGCACTTAGCAGACGACACTTCGCAGACGACACTGTCCGCGTCTTTCTTGTCGTCTGCTACAGAATATCTTGTGGCTGTGTCGCAGGATATTCCCCACGATTAGCAGCGTACGTGAACACTGGACATTGAGCGCTCGCGCTCAGAAAGCTATGACGTTTTTCGTGTCTTCCGCTTCTGCGGGGAATGTCGCTCGTGTGGATACACGGTTAGTGAAGTTGAAGGAGATCGTCACACATCAATCCGCCTAATTAACAAGATCGTAAAAGGAATGACAAGAAGAATTGTGCTTTTCCGTTATTACGCTCTCTTTTCTCCGCGTTCCATGACTTTCGTATTATGAAAACTGGCGGTAACAGTAGCGTATAGAACGTTTCCGCTAACCATGTTTATAGCGGAACTGGTTTTTGCGGTAGCTGTTTTGAATGTAGATGTAATTTTTTGAAAGATCGCTACTCCGTCACTAAAAGAAAAAGAAAAAAAAAAAAAGAAGTAGCGAAGTCTGTAGGTGTGCAGTGTTGTATATAGCGGCGCCACTATGTACTGTAAGGGACACGCTTGTCTAAAATCAGCACTCCATGGTTTATCTAATCTCAAATCTCCAGGTGTTGTAAGACTATTCCTTTCGAGTAATAAACACGTGCAGTACATGGTCCACCTTCAGATACAATATTGGCACAACACTTTCTAGCGCAACCGAGGTAATGTCTATGAAAAAATGGCTACACTCTTAAAAATGAGGGGGGGGGGGTGATGGCAGGATAGGCTCGCCGTTGTTGGCCACACAGAAGTGGGCGTCGTCACGACTATAGCAAAAAAAAAAAAAAAACAGGAACGCATAGCAAAACAAAACACAAAGGAAGGACGGACGGATGGAGGATAGAGGAGGTTGAAGGATGGGGATGCGGTGAGGTGCACGAGGTGTACGCCTCCCGTTTCAACAAATCAGTGCTGCTAACAATATCATTCGAGATTATGGTTGGCTAGGAGCGTGCTATGCGGTGAAGTCCATTTTTAAGAGCGTACACTCTAAAAATGTGCGCCAATCACTGCCACGAATGATAGGGTTATCGCTTGTGATTCGAGGAGAGAAGGGGCGTACGCCCTTTTGTGGCAATTTGGATATATGATAATTGCCAGAACAAGGCGTACTCCCTCCTCCCTCCTCAAATCAGAAGCGATAACCTTATCATTCGTAGCAATTGTTGGCGCACAGCGTGCTATGCGGTGAAGTTCTGTTTTTATAGAGTGTAGGAAGCAAGTGAGCTGGTGAAGATGATGCATAATGTGAAACCCCGAGACTACACTCTAAGAAATGAACTTCACCGCATAGCACGCTCCTAGCCAACCATCATCTCGAATGATATTGTTAGCAACACTGATTTGTTGAAAACGGGAGGTGTACGCATTTTCTGTGACAATTATGAACAGCATAAGTGTCACAAAAAAGGCGTACGCCTCCCGTTTTCAACAAATCAGGGCAGATAACGATATCATTCGCGGTGATGGTTGGCTAGGAGCGTGCTATGCGGTGAAGTTTATTTTTAAGAGTGAACCATCATCTCGAATGATATTGTTAGCAGCACTGATTTGTTGAAAACGGGAGGCGTACGCTTTTTTATGCTGTTCATAATTGTCACAAAAAAGGCGTACGCCTCCCGTTTTCAGCAAATCAGGGCAGATAACGATATCATTCGAGATGATGGTTGGCTAGGAGCGTGCTATGCGGTGAAGTTCATTTCTAAGAGTGTAGAGAACACGAAGGGACAGACACAACACGAAGTCTAAAAAAATGTAATGTGGCAAATTGTGGTGTGTGTACTCAAAAAGGTAATGCGCGCACGGCGAAGTGCTGACAGGCGATTTTAGCTAACCGTGTCCCCAACAGTACAACACCGCACGGTCTAACAGACTGTATAGCGCGCCTTGTTGGCGACATTTATCCACGTGGATATAAAGATCCCGCCTATCCAGCGGAAAGCTAACTTCCCCCACCCCCTTCCCCACCATGTATACACGCATGTAAAACCAGAGAAGCAACGATAAGTCTGAGCTGAGTGACAGCAGTCCAAACTCAGCGCACAAAGGCACTCACCCAGTTCTTTGCAGCTCTTTCGGGAAACACCGATCAGAACACATCGGAGTCAAGCACGCCAATTGACTTTTTTTTTTCTTTCCTCTTCACTCTACCGATGTCAAGTGTTCTACAGGCGGTGATGTCACGGCTGTAATGCGCCGTGATTGGCGCGATTGATCACAGTTGTTTCCAGCCGGCGTTTCCATGACATCAGATATACAGCGGACGAAGCAAGAGGCACTCGAGGAACACGCATTCATTCATCAGACGATGTTAACGCAACACGACTCGAGCGAACAACACTGTGTCGCGGGCGTAGCGGGGGGGAAGGAAAAACGGTAAATACGAATGAAAAGGGACTATCAAGCGGAGTGCTACGGCGCGGGATTGCTCCCAAGGGAGCTGCCCGTAACGTGACACGAAGTCAGTTCTAGACGAGCCCCAGTTTTGAGTCGTGCGTGCGATCTCACTTGCCCCTCCGCTACGCTATCATACGTGCGTCCTTGATATTTTGCGCACAACTGTGGCATACATGCGCGCTTCAGCAGGTGGTGACCGGCTTCGTATATGTATTTATTTATTTATTTCGATACATCCCCAAGGGTGCGTAAGGACATTACGTGGGGGTGCGGAATGGGGGTCATGGTAACCTCTGTAAAGCGCGGTTTGGATGACGAAGTACTCTCGCGTTCGGTAGTAGTCACGCGCCCGCTCGAACGGTCTTGTCAATCGTTTGATGTGACCAGAGAAGCAGTTTGAACTGCACTTTTGAAACAGAACTTCACCGCATAGCACGCTCCTAGCCAACCCTCATCTCGAATGATATCGTTATCTGCCCTGATTTGTGTAAAACGGGAGGTGTACGCCTTTTTTTTGTGACACTTATGCTGTTCATGATTGTCACAAAAAAGGCGTACGCCTCCCGGTTTCAACAAATCAGGGACGATAACGATATCGTTTGAGATTATGGTTTGCTCGGAGCGTGCTATGAGGTGAAGTATTGTTTTAAGAGTGTGGGGGTGCAGAGAATGGGGCACGCGACAACTGAAACATACACTCTTAAAAATGAACTTCACCGCATAGCACGCAACTAGCCAACCATCACCTCGAACGATATCGTTATCTGCCCTGATTTGTTGGAAACGGGAGGCGTACGCCTTTTATGTGACACTTATGCTGTTCATAATTGTCACAGAAAAGGCGTACGCATCCCGTTTTCAACAAGTCAGGGAAGATAACGATATCATTCGAGATGATGGTTGGCTAGGAGCGTGCTATGCGGTGAAGTTCATTTTTAAGAGTGTAGGTCTGTTCACATCCAAGCTCACGTAACTTTTAATAGCTTCCTGATTACACGACTTGTCGCGGCATTCCATTTCTGGGAAGCGCGGCAGAACTTGCGACGAGATCCCTGACAAGCCCTACACTCTTAAAAATGAACTTCACGTCATAGCACGCTCCTAGCCAACCATCATCTCGAATGATATCGTTATCTGTCCTGATTTGTTGAAAACGGGAGGCGTACGCCTTTTTGTGACACTTATGCTGTTCATAATTGTCACAGAAAAGGCGTACGCCCCCCGTTTTCAACAAATCAGGGCAGATAACGATATCACTCGAGATGATGGTTGGCTAGGAGCGTGCTATGAGGTGAAGTTCATTTTTAAGAGTGTATGTGATCAGATTCCTATATGTTATCCAAAGGAATTCTTGCAGTAACTAATGACTGAGAATGTAGATGATTAATTACAATAATTTAGATTTACTTACGCGTGATTTAATTGGTTATACGTCAGACGCCCGTGAGGGCGCTCTAAAAGTTGCAAGTTGCTGTGCTACGGAAGTGTCTGGTTTCTTATATATTTTTACTCTATGTGTCCCCGCACTTTCACAGAACACTGCCGGAAACTTGGAAGATTCCTCGCATGGACCTTTGCAAAGAACTTTGCACAGTAACCGTGAAGTTATTGCCACCCACGCACTTTGCCCACTGTGGATTTCTGACGAATCTTCGGAGTGATCTGTTTTAGCGGTGACTCAAGGCCTCTCTCGTTCGGGAGCAGTGGGAAGGGCGCTGGTAAGTTGTTGGGTGCGTTTTTTTTTATTCTACCCGGGTAACCCCCGGGTTACGCACCCCGTGACCCGAGTGAGATGTCACGTGACCTGTGGGTAGGTACCCCCGTTTAGAAATTTTCGCCCATTACGAGTTACGCCCGTCTCAGCGAACATGGCGGCAGAGACAGACGACGTTTTTGACGAGGACATGATTGTAGAAGTTGCGGCACTTGTGCTGCTTGACGCATTTGACGAAGGGGAAGATGATGACGAAGGAAGAAAAAGGCATGCATCCAACGAAACAACAGTCGTGCTAAAACCACCGAAATATGCTCGGAATCCGAAAGTTAAAAGTCGCGAGACTCTCATTTGACGTCCTTTGACGTCATGACCCCCTGCTACCCACCTGCTGAGCTGGGTCAGTGAGAGTAGGTACCCAGAGTAACCCTCGAGCGACGAGAGTTGAATTTTCGCCGGTAGGTTATAACTAGGGTTTGTGGTTTTCGGCATTTATTATCAACCCAATTCGGGGGGTGTTTATCGGCATCTATATTGGGGACTATAAATCGGATTTTTTCGTCATCTATATTCCGCCCAAAAAATAAATGCCCGAATACGGGCATCTATTTATTTCGCATGAAGGAGAGCCTATTTTGCGGGCGAAGTAACAACGAACCGAAAAGAAGTGAATTGATTCATGGTTTCATTAACAATGTCTTTTATTGCCTGTGCCAAACCAGCAAACAATGGGACTACATCTTGTTGTAATAGATGCAAGCGTAGCGTACATCATCATGCTCGCATCTGTCATAGCGGCTCGGTCCTTGCGATTAATAACACGCAGTTTAGAGAACGCGCGCTCAAGATTAGCGCTAGAAAGAGGAATAGCCAGTATGCTTAAGGCGCACTGCGATAACAAAGGCCATGTGCTGGAACGGGTCGCCCAAAACTGAATAGGAGATATATCCACCTGAGGGGCAGGGCATGCAGAATATTCGAAAAACTCGCGCTTTATATCATCCATACGAGATTCATCAACAGAGCTGAGGTCATCCTCCTATAAGCGTTTACGCACAACGAAACAAGGCCACAGCCCGAAGATAATGCCACGCTCGAGAAATAGTCGACAAAGGGAGATTCCAAGGGGATTTCCCTTTGCGGTTCCAGGAATGGCAGCTGTCAGGATACGAGAAATTCGTATCTTTTCGGAATATTCCGAATCTTAAAAAATCATTCGGGGGGTGTTTTCCGGCATTTTTCGGAAAATGCCGAAAACCACGAACCCTAGTTATAACGTCACTTCCGTCACCCTCGATTTTTCGCCCAGTAAGGGTTACCCCGAGTCACCCGGGTAGAATAAAAAAACGCACCCGTTGACATTCCCACTGAACCCACGAACCCACGAACGTTAACCCACGAACATCTGTTTTGCGTCTGACCCATGATGACAGGTTACGCTTGGAACAAAGGGTCAGAAAAAAAAAAAAAAAGAAACTCTTAGTGACGCCTTCCTAAAAAAAAAAGAAAAGAAAAGCTTAGTCGTTGAAATGGGTCGGCTGGTAATAGCGGTCAGACTTGTGACCATTACCAAAAAATAGGAACTAAATACCGTTACCCGTTACTTCAGAAAAAAGTAACTAAATACGTTACTCGTTACCAACATACAAATGTAACGAGCTCTCGTTACTCACAGCTAACGAGTTACTCTTACGTTACCGCCGCACAGTTAAAGGAGCCAACAAACATGCCGTCACTTGCCTTCAACTCATCAACTTCACAAGAAGCTGATACTCGAAATTTACATCAGTGATCTTCGTTCTCTTTGGTGCGAAGACATCTGCTGTGGGGGTGATCGGAGGTCATGAAAACACAAGAAAAGACACCGGTTTTCGTGCCACCGATCACCAACGGTTCCTAAAAACAGACGAGGGACTTCGTCATAATTTAAGGCGCTCAGAAGCTTAGCAAAGACAAGAAAAGGCTAGAAGTCGAAACGCGTTTTTTTGTAGCCATCACAATTGGTGCCCATTCTTGGGCAGGAGTGATGGTCTGAGATTACGGAAACAAGAGAAAAGACAAGGGCCTTCGTTTAAGACGATTCAGCACGTCAACAACACATCCAGCGAGGGTCTGCAATAATACTTTGAGTCACACGTGGTCGTGGGTCACGCAGGTCCACGCATTGCGCCACACGGAGTGCGAGAAATGTGCTCCCCCGCGCCGAAGAAAAGGAACGAGTATAACGTCAGTAACGGGTTACCAATTTTTGTAACTGATTCCGTTACTATTACAATTTTTTTTGAAAAGTAACTGAATCATTACTTCGTTACCAGAAAAAAGTAACCGTTACCAAGTGAAACACCCTGCACTCTTAAAAATGAACTTCACCGCATAGCACGCTCCTAGCCAACCATCATCTCGGATGATATCGTTGTCTGCTTTGATTTGTTGAAAACGGGAGGCGTACGCCTTTTTGTGACAATTATGAACAGCATAAGTGTCACAAAAAAGGCGTGCGCCTCTCGTTTTCAACAAATCAGGGCAGATAACGATATCATTCGACATGATGGTTGGCTAGGAGTGTGCTATACGGTGAAGTTCATTTCTAAGAGTGTGTATACAGTCAGGGTGTCGAACCGCAAAAAATACGGGTTCGGTTCGGGTTCGCGTTCCTTGGATTTCGTCCCGGTTCAGTTCAGGTTCGGCCACGCTATAAATCGAACCGGTTCAACGCTTCCGTTTTATATCTCCCATAAAAGTGCTTTTATCAGGAAATGCTTAATATGCTTATAGCTTACTTCTGTTGACTGCATTAACGTTTTTAGCGAAAGGAAGGAGAAATTGATGAACACTTGCAAATAGCGTGCAGGTTGAAGAAGCGGTGTACTCCTGCTACTGTCTTCCCAAAACCGCTTTTTTCACACGCACAGTGTCAGCAAGATACACTTAAAGGAAGCCAAATAAGATAGACAGCATTTTACATAGACGACGGTATACTGAGCCGGCACACTGCATTCACAGTGTGAATCGATTTGAAACCGTACTGAATCATGTCGTGCATGTGCATCATGTCGTGCATTCACTGAGTGCATGTGAATCATGCACTACCAGAAAGCAGGACTACATTTATTTGTCAAACCAGGACCAATCCTACAGGCACCGTTCTGCCATATGCCCCTTCTTCATTTATCGTGTTTCTGACGTGTTTAATTTTTACTGCTCACGTGTAAATGGAAATGTTGGGCGCTTGCTTAGTCACATATTCGTCGCAAGCAGTTCTTTTCCGAGGCCTTTTGCAACCCAACGCATCCCACAAGGAGAGAAAAACAAGCTGATCCGACAACCTTGGGTACCGAATGTTCAGAGGAAGGATTTCAAACCGGAAAAGTCAGCGAGGATGAGTAATGCAGCCCTCAAAGTGGCGCTGCATTTCAGTATGAGCCCCAAACTCTCCTGTAGGCGTTGGGTGCTGCTTGTGAGAATAAACTTCCTCCATGGTAGCAGGGGTCACGTTCCTTGCAGTGGAACGGTTCCATGTACATGCCTCGTCAGCGCACAAAGCACTCGTGAGCCCCTTGTTTGTCGCTTCTACAACCTTGATGAGCAGTGCAGACTGCACCTGCTGCTCAAAAACAGGTGCATGTTGCCACCAAAGTGGGCCCGAAGCGAATCTCTGTACTATACGTTCTACTCACTGTTTGTGCCGACTTGATGTCACCATCGTTGCACTGGCACAGTACTATATACCGACATGGCCACTGTCAAACACGTTCGTTCCTTCTGCAAACCCTCTATCTCGTTGATCATGTATGCAGCTGTATACATCTGAAATCAACAATAAACGTATGCTACTTCATAACGAAAACATAACAGCCCTTATACATGCGTATCTTCCTCAGGGAATTGTACAGCAACTCTTGCGATAAAAAATAAGAAATCACGTTCTTGCGATACTACGTTATGAACGTATCCATAACGTAACGTATGCGCAAAAAAAAAAAAAGAAAAGAAAAGGCGCCGAAATGTGTAGTGACTACAGCATAGTGGGGCCGGTCATGTGGGGCACACGTGGGCAGAAATATAAAAAAGCGCACTCACCTGACCGTTGAAGCTTCGACCAAAGTCTGGTGTCATCCTTCCATCCGGAATTCATTGCAAAAAGTTGAAAATCAGGGAAAGCGTCTCTGGGTTGCACCACCGTACCGTGTGCGCGGCTGCCAACAGGCAGCCGAAAGAGAAGGCAAGCAATGGCGCGCAAGGTCACGTTCGCTATGATGGCGGCGTCCAGATAACTCTTCTGTAAACGGTCTATAGAACTGTAAATAGTTTGTTTGCACGTTTGCACAAAAACTACTTGAGTTAGAGGTAGTTCCATCTGCCAAGGATCTATAGACAAGCTGCCGGATCTTACGACACAATCCAGTTCCGCGTCAGCTGCCTTCAGCATCTCGGTCTACACTGTTGTACTGCATCGTGTCCTCATGCGCTGTATTCCCGAAGAACACACAGTCCAGTTCCGACAACGTCAAATTGAACAGGGCGAAACCTCCCAGCCTGCAGGCACCAGTAAGCTCCAGCGAGCGCAAGCAGGTGAACTCTCCCAGACTGTGAGAACAAGTCGGCTTCAGCGAGCGCTAGCTGGCGAACTCCCCCAGACTTGCGAGCACCAGTAAGCTCCACCGGGCGCAAGCATACTCAGACATCTTAGCGTTTGTGCGAAGTCACATTGAGAGCAGAGAGGATTGCCGGATCGCTCCCCGTCGCCTCCCTAATCGTGAGCCGGAGACCCATCACTTCGACATCGAGATCTTGCGAAATCTTCCTTCGGCTTCTCGTTACTGGTGCAAGCAACATCAGTCCCGGGACTTCGTTGCCCCTTGCGTCCATGCTCCACCCACGCCATTGCCGACTGTCGGGCTGTTATTTCCCCACAGGATAAGGGAAGGCGACTTATGGAGCATCGATGCTGTTTACATTGCAGGAAGTCCAATCACTTCGTCCATGATTGCAGATCCTCCCAGTTGCTTACCTGCTCCCGTTGCGGTGGCCTCCACTTGTCCCTCCCATGCGACATTCAGCGCAGCCGCTCGGCCGCTATGCAGCGCAGGATAGCCGTGCCACGGGGTCCGCGCGCGGAGCGCGTCCAGACCACACTACCATAAGATCACACTACCAAGATCAAGATCACACTACCACTTCATTGAATGTCTCCGTCACCACGGTCGCCGGCAGTAGAACAGCGACGCCCCACGTCCTTCTACAGACTGCCCTAGCATGGGCCCATGGACGCAGGACCTCTCGTATCGTTCGAATAATGTTCGACAGCGAAAGTCACAGCAGCTACATCCGCCGCAACGTGCCAAGAACCCTCGGGTGTGCGGCACTGAGGTCCGAGGACATTTACGTTTATTCCTTCGGGCGTAACACACTTCCGTCAAGGCTTCTATGTGATCACGTCACCTTGCGCCTGAGGAGTCAATATGGTGGCGCTATCGCTCGAAGCTTTTGCGGTGCCCGGGCTTCACTAGAACATGCCCGCACTACTAGAGGGGTGGCTGACGACTTGAGGCAGCTTGGGCTGGACGCGGCTGATGCGCTACCTGACGGAGTTAAAAAAAAACATTGCAGAGGCCGCCATCCTCATCGGTTCATTCTTCTACTGGTCTCTCGTATCCGGCGGTACTCGGCGATTGGACGCGGGACTACCCGCGGTGGGAATGTCTTTCGGCTGGATCCTCCACGACCCACATCCCCACTACTTGCCCCCTACTGATCCATCGAATTCGCCAAATACCTCAACACTGCGCTGGCGTACGTAACTGTCGAAAATCCTGAGAGAGATCCAGCCCGCATGTGGAGATTGGAAACCATGGAAACGACCTGGCAATGGAACAGTTTTCATGGATGGAACAGTCGCTCGAACTGTGACGTCACGAGGGTCGGGACCACGACCTACTAGATTATAACGACCATGTCACAATCAGAAAACCCTATGAGGAGCCTGTCCGCACGATCCGCCAGGGGCGATACTGATCGGCACAACACGATTGGACGATGGAAATTTGAATTCTGAACGCGCAGAAGCGTGTGTACGACTACCGTAGCAGACGACAGCGATAGCCCCTATGAAAACGCGTAGAATGATGATGATAATCAACCTCAGAATGAAACATCTGCGGAACGTCCACCGCTTGTACAGAAATACTAAGGTAAGCTGAAGTACAAAGTATTGTAGAAGTTGAGGAAGCAATAACTGGGACGATCAGAAGCGCCACCGCTACCTTCCAAAAATGCGGCGCATAGAAGGGGTGCGCCTGACATGGTCGTTATAATCTAGTAGGTCGTGGTCGGGACACGTTAACAGGTCACTCTCCTTGTCAATGACGGCTGCCTCGGCACGCTCGCTGACAACCGAACAATCGCCAGAACTCGCCTACTTTCTCAGCTTCGTCGACTTCGTGACCATCCCGAATTCCTGACTCAGTATCGAGAGTCTATTTCGAAATATTTCAAAGAGGGACACGCAGAGCGAGTACCTGACTCCACCTCGGACCTTCCAAGTCGGACCTTCACTATTCGACTCCCTGACAAGCGCCAGCTCATTCGCCCGGTCATAGCCTCCTATATACTGATCAGTATATAGGAGGCTATGGCCCGGTGCAGCGCCTGTTTCCGTTGGAAGCACATTACTTCAGCACCGCTGGGGCGGGAGTATGTTAAGGAAAGGAAAAGGAGGAAGAGGCTTGGACAAAGTTGGTTGCGCGCGTGATTTCAGTTCGATTTCTTCTTCTTCTTCATCTTTTTCTTTTTTTTTCTATCTTCGGGTTCCTGGATAATTAACCTTTCGTCGGCAAGCTCTTCGGCTCAGTATCGCTTTCTCCTCCTTTTCGTAACAGTAAACATTACCGAAAGACTGAAGCATGGCGATAAATCAGCAAAGATAGTCGATATGGCACTGTCTAAGAAGGAGGATAGGCGCAATTACGAACTCAATGTCAGAGCAACCTCTCTGTGCATCTCCGTCCAAGGCGTTGACCCCTGAGGTCTTCCGAATTGAAGGGCTCAGCCGCACTACATTCCAACGTGGAAATTTCAGGTGACTCACTATATCCGAAGCTTCACCTGCTGTACATTCACTACGGTAGGAAGAGATCAAAGCTGTCGCCAGGCATGTCACCAAAATGCATGTGCGGAATGCCATTTTACGATGACCTCCACTTATTGTAGTGAAAAGCACAGCATATTACAAAGGCTGCGATGGAGACTGCGGTATCGTTTCGTCTATGAATTAACCTTAGTCAAAAAGTAATCGATTACCCGAAATTCTAACGAGATTACTTGAAAAATTACTTGCTCGGAAAACTAATCGATTACTCGCGAAATTACTCAAAAAGTAATTGATTACTAGTAACGCAATTCCATGTAAAGTCTTATGTACGAGTTTTCCTCCCCCCCCCCAACCCAACAATAAATATAATATACCTTCCTCCTTCCTGTTTTTTGTTCTTCTTGATGCTACAAGGACAGTGCACGAACGTAACACAAAATTGACACTGAAATTGTACCCGTGCATGTATAAACTGTAATCGACGGGTATTTGGCGTTTAATGTCAATCGGGTCCCATTTCTTACCATAGTTGTGCTACGGGTCAGATCGGAATGACATTAATATATGCGCGTCTCCCACTAGCCGCGTAAGAAATGCGGTACTTGAAGAGCGCAAACGTGTTCAAAGAGATTGCAAGTACCCATAATAATCTACAAATTGAGAAAATTTGCTTTATTTCGTAATCGATGCTCTGTACTATGTCGGAAACTGTTGTAATCTCTCCTGTCAGGTGGCCGTCTACGCCAAAAGCAAATATGCAAAAAAAGCAATCATTAAAAATGCGGGCAATTTGCAAAAATAATGCTCGTTTTCGTGTAATTTATCAAATAATAGCGCGGTGCGCTGTGAAGAGTGGCTTTATGGATTGTCCAAGTTGCTCTTGTGCTCAGACAATGGGAGCGAGAGTAAGGCATTTCGTGTGCAAATGAGTTGTGGCAATCTCATTGCGCGGAAACTGTCATTCAGTCGAATGCCATTAAATGTCTCCGTATAGCACGACAAGAACGACACGCTTAACACATTACGCTCTTAATGTCATCTTTCGCGGCCGTGTTGCAGGGGTATCAGAGTGAACCAGCTAAACGAGAAACCGTCACGAAAAGAAGCAGAAGGAAAAAAGAAACGCATACCACCAGGAATGACCCCTCCTATTTACTATAGTGGGTGTGTTTGTTACGCCTCCGGGTAAGCGAGTTTTTCTTTCTTCTTCTTTTTTTTTTTTTTAGTGAGACGCAGTCACAATCCTGCGTGCAGGGCGTCATCTAAGGACATCATTTGCTGTCCCCTTTTTTCAAGTTCCCATCCGTTTTGCGACCCCCGGCCCCGGTCACGGCGGTCATAAGGGGTCGCGACCCACCAATTGGGAAACATTGCGCCACGACAGTTTGTCTCCGTGAAGGGGGGAGGGTAAACTTTGGAAAAACCACGTGACAAGTGTCTGTCCACTCACATGGCAGCAATAAGGGGTATTTGTAGATTGCCCCATAGATTCACAGAAGAAAACACTGGCGGGGTCTCAACATTGAAATGTTACCCTCTATTTGGAGGATGCACCAATGAGGTCACGCCACGGACAATAAGGGAGGGAGGAAAGCTGCGGAGCTGCGCTGCCCTGTTTGTACAGCGCGTCTTTTATTTTTATTTTATTGAATGTTTATTCATCATAACGCAAGAAAATTGAACTTGAAATGAACTCCACCGCATGGCACGCTTCTAACCAACCCTTATTAGGTCACCGGTAATTTCGTGCGGAAATGACGTCATGTGTCCTCGCTTCCGTGTCAACCGTCTCACAGGTTCCGATAGGCAAGGTGCTTTGTGATCGCTGCGTGTTTAAAATTAGTTTCCCTCTCGCTTCAGAAGCAGTATGGGCGGCTGTTGCTCTGTTGTGAAGGGCTATACGTATTCCCTTCTGGACTACAATGGTAGGTATTGCTTGTTGCTGCCGTTAAACTCAGTGTTACATTACGTGCGTGATTTCCGTCTGTAAATTAGTTGATGTACATACACAGAAAAACACAGTCTACTACTCAGGCTCTGACAGTCGCGCTTTACGGTTTTCTAAAGACGTTTCTAGAGCCAGACACATCCACACTCTTAAAAATGAACTTCACCTCATAGCACACTCCTAGCCAACCACTATCTCGAATGATATCGTTATCTGCCCTGATTTGTTGAAAACGGGAGGCGTACGCCTTTTCTGTGACACTTATGCCGTTCGTAATTGTCACAGAAAAGGCGTACGCCTTTCCGTTTTCGACGAATCAGGGCAGATAACGATATCATTCGAGATAATGGTTGGCTAGGAGCGTGCTGTGCGGTGAAGTTCATTTTTAAGAGTGCACCTTCAGCACCGATAGCATGCGTCGTCTGCTACACTCTTAAAAATGAACTTCACCGCATAGCACGCTCCTAGCCAACCATTATCTCGAATGATATCGTTCTCTGCCCTGATTTGCTGAAAACGGGAGGCGTACGCCTTTTTTTGTGACACTTATGCTGTTCATAATTGTCACAGAAAAGGCGTACGCCTCCCGTTTTCAGCAAATCAGGGCAGAGAACGATATCATACCAGATTATGGTTGGCTAGTTGCGTGCTATGCGGTGAAGTTCATTTTTAAGAGTGTAGTATAGACACGGAAGTCGAACCTTTTCCAATGATTCTTTGAAAGTACCTGTAATCTATTATGAACAGTATACGTGTCACAAAAAGGCATACGCCTCCCGTTTTCAACAAATCAGGGCAGATAACAATATCATTCGAGATGATTGTTGACTAGGAGCGTGCTATGCGGTGAAGTTTATTTTTAAGAGTGCGCGGCACAGGGTAGTTAACCAAACAATATAATGACACATAATTAGAGCCTGAAGTTTTCGGGAAATATTTTTTTCTAAATTCGGGGGGTAAAAATCGGGTAAATAAACATGTGCACTAAATTCATGCGAATTCGGGTGAAAAAACTTCCATTACGCTAAAATCGGGTAGAAATTGGGCTCAGTTATTCAAACTAACTGCAGCGATTTGGTACAAACGGTGATGTAACTACATTATCCTGCCAAACAAGTAAGTTGATGCATTCCTACAGACATCCCAGAGAGGGCAATTTGCCTGGTAAAAATCGGGTTTCACCCTAAAGAGGCAACCTTCAATTCGGGGAGCAAATTCGGGGAAGAATCGGGTAAAACCCTAAAACTTCAGGCTCTACACATAATTAATAAAAACGAGCTTTTCACCCTCGTACGACAACAGGAGAGAGCGAGACAGTTTAGTCTAATTTTAGTCACCGAAGCACAATGTCGACTGCTTGATCACGCGCAGTCGCTATTGAATAACGGAGCGTGCGAGAAAGAAGCTGTACTCCCAGGCCGTCCAGATCGATACGACAGTGTGCATCATGCAAAATAGCACTGGCGTGCTTCGCTGGCACAAAAGGACGTCGATCCGTGAACAAATAAGGTTTTTGCCGAGAAACGACATAGCAGGCGAAACTGGTTCGATAGTTGTCGTCAATTTATATAGCCGTTGCAGAAATGTTCCTGTTGCGTGTCCAAGACCCCGGCTTTGCCACGGTAACCATATGCGGAATAACTATTTGCTACCGGCCATCATACAAATTGTTCCGGCTGATTTGTGGAAGGAGACGACAAAGAAATGCTGCACGCGTTTACTGAAAGGTGGATGACCTGAGGGGAACCAAACTTGGGGTAGGGGGGGGGGGATATATTAATTAGACGAAAAGGAAAAAAAAAAAAAGAACACAACTGAAAAACAGGAAAAAGGTCAGCCAAACGGGACGTCGGCTTGCTATTCCGGAAATAAATAAATAAATAATAAATAAAGAAAGAAAATAAATTAAGAAATAAGAAATAAATAAATAAATAATAAATAAATAAAGAAAATAAATTAAGAAATAAGAAATAAATAAATTAGGGGTGTGCGAATCCGGATATTTTAAGTCGAATCGAATATCGAATCGAATGGAGGAAAAAAATTCCGAATACCGAATCGAATATCGAATATTCGTGGAAAATTTACAATATGTGACTTTCGCACTAAAAGTTTCCATTTTGTAGCCCATGGCTTTAGTGCAATTTTTCTGGCATTAACTGTCACAAGAGAGACACGCAATTCTGCTAAAAGGCCCTACTCTTTAATTTTACATGAGAGTGCTTCCTGCTTTTCATGTGAGCCTACACTTACTGGAGTACTGGAGTGGTTGCCTTCATTTCAAAATTTTATGTCAGGCAGTAGCACTTTGTACGGATGATGTTGTAATTGTTTCAGACAACCACAGGTCATTTGTGAAACAAACGGATTGGCATCCTGCCTCAGCTTTGCCATGAACACCATTTAGTTTCTTTGCACTCGCCCTAGGAAGTTCCACTACTGAAATTTGAGACGTAAAGGACATCTTTAAGACACCCTTCTTGTTCGTGAGATGTAGTCATTATTCGAGAGTCCTAACCTTTTAAAGGCTACCTCACACACATAAAATCAAAGTCCCTCGTCGGCACCGCTAAACTGCATGTGGGAGGGGCGCCGCCCCTTCCACAGACGATGTCTACAAAACTAACTTTGGATAACTTTATCTTAAACTAAACACCGTCCCGCCTGTGTTGGTCCTGCAGCAAGGGCAATTTCGTAAAGGAGACTTCACCTCATGCACTGAAGCATCAGGTGAAGCCCACTTTCGGGTTGCGTCGTTCATATTCGTGGAATAGTCGAATATACGAAAAATCGAATATTGGATATTTGATTCGCGAATCGAATAGTTCCAGCGTTTGATATTCGATTCGAATTGGAGAACTCGAATATTCGCATACCCTTAAATAAATAATAATAATAAAAAAGAAAATTTAGAAATAAGAAATAAATAAAACGAAAAGAAAAGGAATTAGGAAAATAAAGGATAAACTAACAAAGAATGAAAGAAGGATGAGGTAGATTAAAGACAAAGATGACAAAAAAAAAACAAGAAAAAAAACCAGAAGACTAACAAGCCAAACCTGGGAACTTTGTATATTTGTTTTCAGTGTGTTGTGCTATATAGAGGCTGTTTGTTTTTATATATTCGTTACAGATTTTTTAAAATAAAAAACGTCTATTAGTGCAACGTGAATTTCGCTTTCACAGGTGTGTTGTACGTCCATGCGGACATCCTGTCCGCTCTACACTCTTAAAAATGAACTTCACCGCATAGCACGCTACTAGCAAACCATCACCTCGGATGATACCGTTATCTGCCCTGACTTGTTGAAAACGGGAGGCGTACGCCTTTTTTGTGACAATTATGAACAGCATAAGTGTCACAGAAAAGGCGTACGCCTCCCGTTTTAAACAAATCCCGGCAGATAACGATATCATTTGAGATGATGGTTGGTTAACAGCGTGTTATGCGGTGAAGTTCATTTTTAAGAGTGTAGGACGGCGCATGCAACGATCAGACGATTAATTAGGAAAATCATTAATTAACTGATTCTGATTAGATGTTTTCTGGGAAATGCGAGATATCAGAATTGGAGCCAGCCGTTATTCATATCCATCCTCTCTACTAAACACCCTGAGAAGCGAACATATACCTCGAGATATAAATTGCCATATTTCGCCATGCAAATGCCAAAGCCAGAACTACGCACAACTCGAGCGCAGAAAGAGCGACAGGCAATCCACGTGAGAGAGCCACGTGCTCTGGAGTACACTCTTAGAAAAATGGCTAGTAAAAAGGTAGCAACGACTGCAGTTTCTACCCAGGAAGTGCGTTACTAGTTGGTCACTAGCTGAGTACTAGCTAAGAGTTGTGGGAAGCAGTAAATGCTGCCGTTACTAGCCAGAAAGTTCTGCTTAGTAGCTGTTGCTAGATCAATACTTGTTTCCTACATGTTATTTTGTGCCCGTTAATTTGTGATGTAGGCAATATTATCCGAGTTAAACGGTAATTTGATTTAAAAACACACGTGTTAGTAGAGTAGCATTTTATTCAATACGGGAGAGACCTACGGTAGCGTATTATTTACTCCTGGGACAACCGTATGCGCGCGTCCACACCCAAGAAGTCGCTTCGCGGCTGGTGGCGGCTTCGTAATCTGAGACGTTGCGATGCATTATATCAGTATCTGTTGTCCAACAAATGGCAGTCTGTTAGGATGAGCTGTCCTTTTTAGTTCACACCCATGCTTTGGGAACGTGAGTTTGTGTAGGCGCAGTCTCCCCCGCGTACCCCCCCCCCCCCCCCCCCACACACACAGGTAGAGGTGACAGAGCTTAGTATGTTTGTGACTACTTCTATATACAAGTTGGGAAATATATTTGCGCTGAAAAAAATTAGCATTCCCTTTTTCCGAAATTATACGCAAGCCGTGTATGCTTTTTTCTTTTCTTTTTTTTTTACCAGTGTACACTTTGTTATTTTCACTAGGTGAGGGTCGCGCTTTTGCCAGCCACAGCCAGTGCTATCAGCTAAGACCGACTGATGGAGGTAGTGCTCTTTACTAGCCTCTTCAGTTAAGTAAATGTTACTACCACCACTTTTACTACGTACCGTTACTAAGATCTTAGTGGTTGGTGTGACAAGTAAGTGGTTAGTTTTTAGTTAGTAAGCGTACCGACCTTATTTTTAAGAGTGTAATGGAGCTGATTGGAGCGGTGTTAATCTGTTGGTCAGGTAGACCGCACTACCCAGGGCGTCAGTCGTGACGTTGCCCACCTCTGTGAGGCCGACAAGGGCGAGCCCTTTCACGAGCACCACCACCACCACCAGACGGCACTACGACCCAGAACAGGTGAAGGCCTTGTCGTTTCTGCGCTGGAAAAGAGCGTAGCTCTATAGCTTTTCGGCTCATCTGCATAACGAAATTTGTCAATTCGCTCCACAGGGTGTCTAGTAAGAATGGTGTGCTTGAATAATGACGAGGTCCAATCCTGCTATATCGCGTTTCCCAGAAAACATCTAATTAATAAGTTCATTAATGAATTTTAGCTAATTAGTGGTCTAGTAGGTGCCTACGCTGTGCTGCAGGATGTCCACGCTGTGTAACACAACTGTGAAAACGAAAAAAAAAAAAAAAACACGGGACAACACCAGCACGGACAACAACCTGTTTGTTTTTCTCTAAGCATTCTCAACAATGCAGAGCTTTTAGTGCCTCGTGTGAGGGTGCTGAAGAAGCAAGCGCGTCAAGGGATCGAACGCCTCAAAACAGCATCATGCTCAACAGTGGAGCACCAGCAAAGACCATGCTGTGATCCTGGTTTGCAGCATGTAGGGCACAGGGATAACGGTTGACCCTACAATAGGTCCGCGGCCACACTGGCATTCAGGGCAACGAGGAGGCAAATATGGCGGCTGCTGCGACCCACTGTATTTCCAGAGCCGTCCCCATGATTCTCTCCAACGGAGATAGACGCTTCTACTTGTCTGCGTTGGTGTCACCCTTGTCCCTCCAACAACAGTGCCATCTATTGAAAGCGAGTCTGGACATTAGGAGGAGCCTAGAAAACAGGTTCGATTCGGCAGTCCGAATATACACCGAGGCGCCACGACTTTCTAGACGAATGTTGGCACTGTTCCCCCTGAAGTCGGTCCAGGACGCATACTTACCCCCCTCCCCGTCCCCCAATACTTCCTGCTATCCTATCTTTACATCTTTACGCCGCTCATACGCACAGCTGCTTCGCGGCGGTAACACGGTACAAAAAAAGGACATCCATGCATACATGTATTTAGCAAACCGTTCATAGAGCAGTTTGCGTTGAACCCTATATCAATCGGAACCAGTCTTTCATAGAAATTTCATAGAAATGCGAAACGTAAACGCTATATCGGACGCAGTTAGTCTGTCCACACGGTGCTTATAGCGTTCCCACGACGTAAATCTGACTTTTGTCTGTCGCTTGCAACGCCTTACGGCCAGAAATGAGGACATTAAAAACAGGAAACAAAAAAATACGCAGGAGTTGATGAATTATTTTTCTGAGCATGTTTTTATGGTTCTAATCCAAATATATGCTATCGCAAGACAACTCCGTCTTTCGCTAACCTCTCCATGTTTTGCTTTCATATCCAATCCAATCCGTTTTTTTTTTGTGTGTGTAAATTACTTGGAATTCCTGGTGAATTACTTTGCATCTTCATGTTCAAAATGCTCACGCAGTTTCTCGTCGGCCGGGAGAGCAACGAAGAGCCACAAAGTGAGCGTTGCGTGGTTGCGCAAAACGCAAAAGCCGAGTTTGCGTTATGGGAATGCGCAGATGACGATAACGCTATTTCTCCCAACCCTCTTGAGCCAGCTATTCCAGCAGACCCTAATATTCTGAGTCACGCACGATTGCAGTTGGTTCCGATAGGCACGATAACGTAACCTTTCGGACGGCTTGCTGAAACTACCTATAGCCTTTTGCAATTCAACATATTCATGTAACAAGGGCCTCCTTTTACCGAAAAGTAATCTGAATTAGCATCCACCCAAATCTATTTACTGGGTCGCTCCTGTTCCATTTTATTTTTTATTCCATGAAACCAATGCCCAGCTTTTTGAGCGTTCATTTTATTGATTTTGTTAATTTGTGTTTTCTCATACGGGTCGTGGCCACAGCTCTCGGTGGTCTGAAGTGCTAATCTTGATTTTCAGAAGTCCTGCCGACTGTTTCGCAGGTTACTGTTATTGTCGTATGTCCATGTGCATGTGATTGATTGATTCATTGGGATAGCAAAAATATGGCGATGCGAGACCCGACAAAGTCCGGCCAGGCCCGTGAATAGAAAAGAGTGTAAAAAACAAAACAAAACCAAAAACAAAACAAGGCAAGCAAGGTCCAACTGATGAATGAGTCCGGTAAACGAAATGAGAGTTCAAATGTTGTACACCAATGACCCTCATCACAGTGCACAATGTACATGCACGATCTGCACGTGCGCGTAAGTACATAGATTTTGTTCGGACACACGTCTTTTTCCTGTGCTGCAGTGCATGGCCTATATAAAAAATATTATATCAAAAACTATTAATAGATAATAAGAACAATTAAATATTAAAATTTAAGTAAATTAATTAAATTATTAGAAATTTTATTACATTATTGAATAAAAATAATGATTAAATATTAAAATTATATATATGGTATTTCTTCATTACTGTTTTTTCTTGCGCGTACATTTGAGCACTATAATCGCGCGCAGGTTTTGTACTTTGCGCACGCATTGCATGTAGGCGCGCTTTCATTAGTATTTTGTGCAGTAAAAAAAAAAAAGTTTTGGCGCAGGAGAAAAGAAACCGTTCCGAGACTGGGCGCCCTGGTTCGCACAGTAAGTGCCGGTGGCATTGACACCCACGGAAGCGCCCCATCCCGACGAAATTGGAGGCGCTCCAGTTGGGGGACCGCTCCTATCAGGCACGCTGCTCTTATTGCATCTTATCGTTTTTCAATTTCAACTTCTCAGATTTCGCAACGTTTTTTTTTTTTTCTTGTGCTAACTCTAAAGTGGTAGTGTATTACAAGGACCATCCGCGTGTTTCTGGCAACCAAGAGAATGTGCCGTGTCAGCAGTTTAAGCTGTACCCGTCCTTGAGGCTCGCATGACGATGCGTTGTCGGGTTGTCGCAGTTTTGATGGCTGTTGTGTTCCTGCGCGAATGTTATGAAGTGTTCAGTGAAATCGTAGAGCCCGAGGAACACGTGCCCGAAGGTGCAGCGTCCCTGGCGTTCGTGTTGGACGTTACGGGCTCGATGCACGACGACCTGATGCAAGTCATGGAGGGAACGGACAGGATTCTGGACGCAACGGTAGCCAGGAAAGGAACCCGGTTCTACAGCTACGTTCTGGTGCCCTTTCGCGATCCAGGTTTGAGCAGTACCTTTTAGAGTAGTTTGTGTAAACCTCGTTACTTTATGTATTTGTATAGGAAACAGTAGGTCGTTTCTAATGAGAAGGACGTCGATATATTCCACGTTGCGAAATTCCTGGTGTTCAAATTTTGGGCCTCAAAACGAATAAAATGCTCGAATCCTTCGCAAGTTGATGTGTCGTTGTCCAAAATCCGATATAACTGATTAACCTCTCAGCTTCACGGGTTTTCAATGTCTGTCAAAGTCATTTCAGCGAATGAAAGCCGCACATTAGCTACACATGGTAACGAGACTTTCGTGCACGAGACTGCACTTCTTCAGGTTACAAAAATATGAACATGGTACAGGAACATATACTATACAGTTGACGGGGGAGTTTTGGCATGAGATGATAACAGGGTGATGGAAAGGATGCAAATACAGGTAAAAATGAAAAGAACATAAATAAATACAAACGCAGGGGTATCAGAAGCGCAACATAACGCGAGTGTTATGTTCTTTTCATTTTTACCTGTATTTGCATCCTTTCCATCACCCTGTTACCCTCTCATGCCAAAACTCCCCCGTCAACTGTATATATGTTCCTGTACCATGTTCATATTTTTGTATATTTTGTATATTTTGTATACATTGTTCATATATTTTGTTTCTCATAATAAATGCTCCGTATAACACCCTGTCCGTGCCGATTCTGACAATTCTTGAGACAGCCGCGACGGGACTATATGCCTCCATAGGTCGTTCTCTTGCTTGATGACAATACGGGACGTCCATATATGAAACTTCCAGGGATGTCCGCCGGACATCTAGTTCCGGACATGGACATTGCGACCTATTTCGCACGTTCCATGAGAAGGTGTACTGCAGTGTTATTCGGCGCACTTATCCAAATGTTAGCAAATACCACGCCAGTAACCAGAAATATCCCAGGTACATCCCACAAAGGTTGCACACGTCGCATATGTTCGCGACTTCTATCCGACGTTACCTGTACGTCCACAATGTGACTTCGAAAAGTGTCTTACTTTCTATATCCCTGGGACATCCGGTGGATGTAAAAAGAAAGGAGCAAGTTCGCCTTATTTTTCGGAGACATATAGGACACGTGACCCTTAGTGGCATGACGGAGACAAACAGGGAAAATGTTTGGGTTTACTACTTTATTTCACAAGTAATCACATTATAGACGGTAGGTTGAGTCAAAAACACGATATTTGCCAGAATGGGGTGTCAGGAACGTTCGCAGGTATACGGTGACGTCGTTTGCAGACTTACAAGTTAACTGCAAAGACGTTGTCACCGTTGCAAACGCGGTGCGCCACGCTACACTTGATGAGCTTACTTCCACAGTTTGTATTTCAGTATATGCTCGCTATGGCATCTCCTGAAATCCGCGTACGCGGTGGAGGGCCCAGTTGGCAATACAAGGGCCCAAAAAGGGAGCCTGCGTCTCATATGGTGAAAGGCGGAAGCACATTTGTTAGCGCGCAGTCTGTATTGGTCTTGGATTATGGCTGAAAGGTCGCTGGGCACCCCTCCTCAAGTGGGGTGTGCTGCTAAAAGTAGATTCCCTTTTTGTTTAATTAGTGTGTGTAACATTCATTTGCTAATAGCAATCAATCGCTACCAAACACAAAAATAGCATCAATTTTAAAATATCCCCGGAACATCCAAACATCCAAAATCGTCTATGCGAGGTTCTCGGATGTGAAACCAGTAGGAATCTGGCGGTCGCATAGATGTGCTTTCTACGTAAACGGGCTCTCTCTGAAGCTCCCATGGATATCCTAACATTCAATTTGTGATATCGCCAGGATGTACCTGGGATGTATATTGTTTGCTGGGCACTGATTGAGAAGACAATATTACGTAGCAGCCTACCTGATACCTGAAACCTGAACATATCCCAAGTCAGATGTGTACCTGATATTCCAGATGAAGTCCCGTAGAGATACGCATAGGACATTCACACAGTGTTTAAAAGGAACATCTCGTGATTCCGGACGTGAACTTCGGATTACGAGGATATCCTCAGGACGATATGCGTTGTCTGCGGTGGCACTTTGCGCGGGACAAGGTGTGCGTCCGCGCTCGAGGGGTTTTCATTTTTTGTGAACACCATAAAGTGCCTTCATGCGAGCGAAGTTCAATAAACCTCTACCACAGAAACGTCATCATGACGTTGGTAGACAGACTGAAACCGAAACAAATCGGAAGGGGAGAGCTGGGTTCCGCGAATGGACACTTGTTCCCTGCCTCCTATTTAGAGAAAAGTAGGACCGAAGGTCACGTCCATTTCAGGGACCATCGTAACCTCCTCGAGACCGCGGCTTTCCATGGCTTTCGGGCGCGACCCCGTTCGCCCCTAGCTTCCAGCGTAGTTCAATTCTACCAAATTGGTGGCGCTGTCGAACACCATGACGTCATTTGTTTGCAAACAGGGAGAGGTCTATTCTACGGACCATGTGATATCACGTGGACGCTATAATACAAGATAATTGTTTCGGATCGTCCTTCTTTTTAGTTGTCGGACCCACGACTCTAACGAGAGATCCGGAAGAATTTCGACGTGAGCTGCACCAGCTGGCGGTCCATGGAGGAGGAGATTGCCCAGAAATGTCCATATCAGCTGTAATGGAGGCGGTAAAGCTAAGCCTTCCTTCTTCCTACATCTACGTGTTCACGGATGCCAGCGCCAAGGACCATCACCTTCTCGATGAATTGCTGGACATGATACAAAAGAGAAAGAGCAAGGTGCATGTTGTGCATAATAGATCGTTTACGTCACTCCATATTCAGCGCGTCAGCTGCTGCTGCTGAAAATACGCTCTTAGAAATGAACTTCACCGCATAGCCAGCTCCTAGCCAACTACACTCTTAAAAATGAACTTCACCGCATAGCACGCTCCTAGCCAACCATTATCTCGAATGATATCGTTATGTGCTCTGATTTGTTGAAAACAGGGGGCGTACGCCTTTTCTGTGACAATTATGAACAGCATAAGTGTCACAGAAATGGCGTACGCCCCCCGTTTTCAACAAACCAGAGCAGATAACGATATCATTCGAGGTAATGGTTGGCTAGGAGCGCGCTATGCGGTGAAGTTCATTTTTAAGAGTGTATAATCTCGAATGATATCGTTATCTGCCGTGATTTGTTGAGAACGTGAGGCGTACGCCTTTTTTGTGACAATTATGAACAGCATAAGTGTCACAAAAAAGGGCTACACTTCCCGTTTTCAAGAAATCGGGCCAGATAACGATATCAGCGTGCTCTGGGGTAAAGATCATTTTTAAGAGTGTACGAAAAATAGGACGCTCCACAGCTGAGAAGCATCGCGAATGATATCGTTGTTTCTGCTCATTTGGTGAAAGTGGAGTCGTGTGTCGTTTTGTGACACTATGTACTTCCGTTAGCAATATACTCACGCGGGTGACATCCCCCGGGAATATTCTAGAGGAGGAAAAAAAAAACTGCTCACGAGGGTGGAAGTTCCGTCTTTCGTTCAGCATTCAGGGCACCGGAATGTCAGGACTGACGTATATTGCTCACGTAGCAGACGACATCTTCGGACCTGTCGTCTGCTTCGGAATGTCTCGCGTCTGAGCCACGGGATATTCCTAATGGTTAGGAGAACACGAAAAGACATGACGTTGAGCACGCTCACTCAAGTGACAGCAGAAAGTTGCGACGTTTTGCGTGCCTTCTGCTAGAGCACTCTTTGGAATGTCGCTGACCTGAATACGCGTTAATTGTCAGAGAAAGCCTCGCGGTTACCTCCCTCCATATAAGTTAGGATCAAGGGTATCATTCTCTTCAATGTTCAGTGGCCCTGAGCGTGCTATGTAGTGAAGCCTCCCCGCTTGCTGTGTGAGTGGTGGTTGCCCCAACCTGTCATGTTTGTGTATTTACACGAGTGACGTGCTCACGGAAGATTCTAGTGGGAGAAAAAGCAAAACCAGTGCTCGCGGAGCTGAAGTTCCGCCACGTGTTACGTTGGGCATTCACACGGCGCGGGAATATCTGGCAGTGATGGCCAGTAGTTAACTACATGTAGTTAAACTACTAGTTAAACTACCTGATTGTAGTTAAAAACAGTTATCAACTACTTGCAGAAATTTAGTGTGCAACTACTAGTTAAACTACTATTTTGAGTAGTTAACTACAGTAGTTAGGTTACTGCAGGCGCCAACTACTTCCGACTTTGCCGCAAGCTTTACGGCACGATTGTGCTTCCGACTTTTACCTTGAGCTACTCGTTTGATGAGAACGGAGGTGCAGAGCAATTGTGTCGTGCATGTGTACTAAATCTTCACTTTTATCGCTGCTTGTGATTCATATTTAGGTGTCCAAGAACACTATAGAATGGGATTCGTGTTGATGGATCACGTTAAGTAGTTAGAGATGTAGTTAAAATACATTGCAGTAGTTAAAGAAGTAGTTTTAACTACCTCCCCTGAAAAGTAGTTGAACTACTAGTTAAACTACTCGATTGCAAAGTAGTTAGTAGTTATAGTTAAACTACTGTAGAAGTAGTTAATGGCCATCACTGATATCTGGGATGGCGTAATGCGGACTTAGCAGACGACGCTTAGTAGATAACATGATAGCAGATAACGTCCGAGTATTTTCCTGTCGTCTGCTACGGAATACCTTCTGGCTGTGCCGCAGGATATTCCAGGAATTCAGCAGTGCACGTGAAGGTGCGACTCCCAGCGCTCGTTGCTAAGACGTTGAAAGCTAAGAAAGCTAAGACGTTGTTCACATCTTCCGCTGGATATATTCTGGAGAATGTCATTCGTATGAATACACGAACGTCGGAAGCCAGATAATAGGTTTGAAGTGAGCAGAGGAAAACATTTGTGGAGACCGAGACTTAGGGTAGAAAAAGGGAAGTTACAAATGGACTGGAACGGACGCGACCTCCTTTAAGGGGCCCAAAAGTTCAAAGATTGCTCTTGACCGAATGAAAAACATCGTTACCTTGACATCTATACAAAAGGAACGGGAGTCATTCGTTGCTTCGTTCGTGATTCAGGAGTGAGAGATCCTGCAATGTATAGGCTTTCCATCTCTCTCTCTCTCTCTCTTGCCTTTTCAAGACTGCCGATCCGGATCACTCACTCATTGGGCTCTGCGAAGGATTTGTCCAATCATCCCGGAATATTGTTTGAGGAGACCAATCCGGGGGAGGCCTCTCCGCATTGTCGTCCGTAGGGAATGGAGGGAAGGCGTACATTGCAGTTTCTTTCGTTCATAAATCACGAAGGACACAACGGGTGAAGCTCGTTACTTTTTTTTTTTTTGTCGATGTCGAGGTAACAGAAACTGTCATAGCGCAAGGAGAAATCTTTGAACTCTAGTGCCCCTTTAGCCTTCCTTTTGCACTAGCTTAATGATGATGATGATGATTGAAAGAAAAGCTACCTCAGATCACCTAAGGAAAGGAATGCCGGACACATTCACTCACACCCACTGGAGATGTCGCGAAGCTGCGACGAACGCCACAGACAGGGTCATAGCCCGTCTAACAGCTTGGTGTCCCTTAAAAACTGTGTAACGGCTCGCAAAGCTGCAGTTGAGTGCTCGTTGGCCATGGGCCCAGCACCTTCTGCACTCCGAAGGGTCGATTGTCAACCCGGCCTAACGCGGCTACAATCTTAAATAGCTTAAATAGTTTAAGTTTTCCTTCATACTCGGTCTTGTCCACTTCTCGTACTTTTGTAGCCTATATCACATCGCTGTCGTCTGAACTTTCATCTTGCAACGTACATACATATGCATGTATACATTTTGTATACATTTTCTTATTCGTTGTTTCAGGTTGTGTTCGTCATGACAGGTGATTGCGGTGACCCTACAGCCCCAGGATACATGGCATATAAAAAGATTGCTACGACGACTTCTGGTCAGGTCTTCCATTTGAATAAGACAGACGTCGATGAGGTAACAACCTTCCGACACGGCTCTGTTCTATCTTTTAGGCCTCATTGCTGTCCTCCGCAGGTTCTAGACTTCGTCCGGGAGTCAATGCAACCAAGCAAAGTGAACTTGGTGTCGCACGAGGCTTCTGAAGAAAGAAAAGTTGACCTCAAGCTCAACGTGGACAGCAGTCTGGACGAATTCACTGTGTCTGTAGCAGGGGACAAACCGACGCTTTCGATAGTAGACCCGCATGGTAACACTGATCGCCATATACCGGCATATCTGACTGATAAAAAAAAATGTTGTTCTCTTCCCTTAGGGTATCGACTAGAGAAAGGTACAGATTTCAAGGTCATCCTTCACCTTGATAACGTGCTCGTAGCTAAGGTTAAAAGCCCCAAGCCGGGACAGTGGACGCTTGACGTGGGTAGTGACGGAGAGTACACGGTGCGGTCTACTGGACTCAGCGAGGTCAACTTTGAGCACGGATTCTCCAACGGACCTGTAAAGTCACTGGCCGAGACGCATCATAGGCCTCTAAAAGGTGACGCAAAGGACTACATTCACGTAACCATTTTTTTTTTTGCAATAACGATTTTTGCGTTACCAATTTGGAATGTAGCGGGATCGCTACTTCGCCATCGAAAAAAGTAGCGAATACGATAGCGGCGCTACGAGTAACGCCTCTATGTACAACACTTCTCGCCTGTCATTGGCCGTTACGTGAAGAGGGCTCGAATAACATAAATACTGGGTGTCCCAGCTAACTGTGAAAAAAAAATATAACACTTTTAGATGAAATCAATTGCAATATAGCATATGCTGAAGGACACTCCCTAGGAGGGCATTTGCAAAGTCCAAAGGCAATGTCTTCATTAACTTTCATTAATTAACTTTTTAATTATAAAAGCTACAAAGTTGTCCCAATGAGAACATCTGTTCCTTTCGGTCACCTGATATCGTAGCCGTTTTCAGAACAAAAATCCGTTCGATAGATCGCCCGCAAAAAATTAGTGAAGGAATGCCATTTTTTTCTCTATTTTGTTCATTGTGCATCTTCGCAGACGCGTATTTCCTTCATCCCCAACGTGAGAGAGGAAAGGAGTACAGTGCCGCCTCATGCGTCGAAGATAAGCTTTAACTTGCGGAAACAAAACAAAAACAAATGTATCGGGTGACTCTATCGGAACTGGCCTTATCTTGGGTTGCATTTTCTGTTTCCTTTTAATCTTTTTCCAGGACGCGAGAGGCGATAGTGTGCTCTTTCTCCCTCTCACATTGGGGGTGAAGGAAAGACGCGTCTTCTAAGAAGCGCAATGAACAAAATAAAGAAAAAAATGTCGTTCCTTCACGAATTTTTTGCGGGCGATCTATCGAACGGATTTTTGTTCTGAAAACGGCTACGATATCAGGTGAACGAAAGGAACAGATGTTCTCATTGGGACAACTTTGTAGCTTTTATAATTAAAAAGCTAATTAATGAAAGTTAATTAAGACATTGCCTCTGGACTTTGCTAATGCCCTCCTAGGGAGTGCCCTTCAGCATATGCTATGTTGCAATTGATTTCATCTTGGAAAAAGTGTTATATATATATTTTTAAAATATGTTCACAGTTAGCTGGGACACCCTGTATATGTTACGCACCCTCAACCAATGGCCGAGCTCTTAATCTTTCAATCTTCGTGATAAAGTAAATAAATCACGAAGAGTGCAGGGTCGAGTGCTCGAATGTTGATTCATATGATCTTCTCAGCACTTCATCGGTTCTGGATCTCCATCGGTAGGGGGCACATCTCTGTTCGTGACACTTTCTTCACGTAACGACCAATGGCAGGGAGACACAGAGTAATCTACCTCGATTAGTCATTACGTGGAGAAGGCGTGAGGGTCAGAAACGAATTCCACGCGCCCTCAGAATAGAATAGAATAGAATAGAATAGAATAGAATAGAATAGAATAGAATAGAATAGAATAGAATAGAATAGAATAGAATAGAATAGAATAGAATAGAATAGAATAGAATAGAATAGAATAGAATAGAATAGAATAGAATAGAATAGAATAGAATAGAAAGTTAGAAGATGGAAACGTAGGTCGGCATTGGTGCGACCAGCTGGTGTTACAGGGAGACACAAAGTTATCGACCTCTATTACTTTGTGTCTCGCTTGTCATTGGTCGTCATACGTGAAAAAAGATGTGAGTTACGTGAAGACGAAGTGTGGGTATTAACAGCTGCCGCTGTGCTTCCCGCTGTCAACAAATTTGGGGGGGGGGACGGTGTCATTCGGGACGACGGTGGTTGGATAGGAGCGTGCTATGCGGTGAAGCTCATCTTCTGTGAGGCCAATAACGGCGAGCCGATCCTACCATTCCCCCCTCCCCCTGCCCATCATCTTTAGGTGTGTGTGTATCTGCCCTTCAACAGGACAATTTGTACGTCAGGTCACCTCTGTTCCTTTGTCCACTTTGAAAAAGGAGGGGAGATATTACCCACAGACGAAGGGAAAGGAAAATACTATTCACTACAATTTTTCCAAGTGTCACCTCAAAATGAACGCAATATGCCCTCACGTTGAGTAGAGTCTCTAAATGGAGTATACCCCTTCACTCTTGTCACCCTTACTGAAATTGGTAACTATAATTGTTCCTGTAATTATTCCTCGAACTTCATGGCAACTTCATCCATAGCTGTCTTGCTGACATCTCTGTTAGTGGCCCACAAGAGTGCAGTTTTTCGGATAAAACTTAAGCACTTTAAATTTCACTCTCGTATAGCTCGCAGACTTTTATTTAGAAAACAGAGAATACTAGTTATCGAAGTATCTATGTTATCTATAGTTATATCGTTGTTGTGTGTTTTGTTGTTGTTTTCGTCCCCCATAATTTCGACCTACCGACTCCGCTGACTGTCCACCACCCATTTCAGCGTCGTTCATCGTCCCATCATCATGTCACGTCTCATTCCGACCAGGGGCTGATTAAAGGGTGGGGGCGACCGCCCCCCCCCCCCCATGAAACCAAGGCCGCCCTCGCCACATCAAAATGCACGGTTTTCACGACCTATGTCGTCCGGGACCAGCTCCGGTGGCGCAGCGGTAACGCGTGCGCTTGGAGACTTGGAGGTCCGCGGTTCGAATCCGCGGGCCGGCTGTGCCGTCTGGGGTTTTTCCTGGGTTTCCCTCAGATGTGTAATAGGCGTATGCCGGCACAGTTCCCCTGAAGTCGGCCCATGGACGCAGCTATCCTCCCCACACTTCACCCTTTCCTCTCCTCCTCTCCACCACCTTTCCCTTCCCGAGAAACATGCCGCCTAATCAGGCAGGCAGACCTCTCGGGTTCCTCCCAACGACACTCCTCCCTCCCCATGTCGTCCGGACTTTGTCCACATTTGGTTCAGCGGACAAATAGAGGTTGAATTGATTTTCTGCCACAGTGAAATTCGTCATCTTCAGTAGTCGTTTTTCTTTAATTTTATTTGAAGTAACTTCAATTCCTTGAATTGAGCTTCGAAATTTCGCAAGTCAACCCCACATGTTCTCGACAGAAATGAAAAATCGATGTGAAACTTCGTCCAACTGGCCCTGGACATCGCTCGTAATGAAGTCGTTTTCGTATGAAGTCCATATGACATGATGCGTGAAACATACTGTAGTGCGACTATTTGGAAATATGCTCTGATTTATGCTATGGTCAGGAAGAAAATTGAGTGTCCGCACCCCCCATACGGAAGTGTTAAATCCGCCCCTGATGCCGCCCACCGCGCTTCGGGGTAGCGGGCCGCACCTGATGTACGCGACCTTCCCCATTCATCATCATCAATTTATCTACTGTCGCGGAATGTCATTCATGCATGAACTTGACAAATCTGCTTGCATGTTATAGGAACACCAACGTACGTAGTTGTCAGCGCAAAAGATTACGGAAAGCCTAAGCAGTCGGTGTTCACCAATTTGGAATTACTGGACGTCCACGGGAACAAACTCAAAGCGGTTCCATTGTATCCAGTTTCAAAGGGCATGAACCTCTACAACGCCAACTCTTTTGTGCCTCCGGATGACTTCTTCTACCTCAAGGTGTGAACGCTTTCATTCGCATAGAAGTAGAGGAGCGAACGCATTGTCAAACCTGAACATCTTCATATCGCTCTTTTATCGACGAATCAATCGATCAATCAACCTAAGCACACTTCAGTCTCATTGTGCTTTGCATTGTCTAGGTTGTCGGGGCAGACAATGAAGGATTTCCAGTTGAGCGAATAACTCCAACAGCTATCAAGCCTCAGCTGTTAGGTAATCGTTAAGGCGTATCTCCGATGCTGATTTCAGCTGATAACAAAATGCCTTTGTTTCTATAGATTTACCTGAGGTGACGACAGAGGCTCTCGTTGCTGCGAATACCGGAAATGACGTAATACTGGGGTGCCGCGTTCGCTCCCTTCTTCCTTTTACGGCGTACTGGCTCAAAGACGGCATGCCAGCGTCGGAACTACAAACATATATGTGAGTCTGCTATTCATTCACTGTTAATATTGCATATATTTGGATTCAGTACATTTACTCTCTCTTTGCTCCCTCTCGCACCTCCTGAGGCATTCGACGGAAGTTGTTCTTCGCTTGGCCAGAGTCTCCACAAAAGATCAAGGACTGTATGCTTGCAACGCTTCGAACGAAGCCGGCAGTAGGAGCTCCTTCACGTATTTAGAGATTGCAGGTAAGAAGAAGACACGCCATTGGGCCCGCAAAATACTGGAAAACAACTGGCATCCAGTCCCGCGTCGTAACTATAAGCTTCGTGTAACCGTAACTCGCTCCATTTTGCTGTGACTAGTTACATTAATTAGGCTTGTTTTTCCGCAGAAATAACTCCACCTCTTTTGGTTAAAGCAAATATAACTAAAGCTACTCTGGTATGACTCTACGCGTCAGTTCCCTGTCGTCGTGCTTTGAGTACAGCTTCCGAACCAGGAATTGAACGAATTTTGTCGTCTTATACGCAGCCAGGATGACTTATAGGCTAACTAAGAAATCAAACAACGAGTTCGTGTTTTATGTAGCCTGCCTGAACTAATTTCCGTGGTTTACCTAGACTATCTCCCACTGTGCTGTTATGACCAAGTGGAGATCCTCTGCTTATTACATGAACAGGCTAGGCTAGTACAGTACAACTGCAAAAACGAAGTTTCCGAGAGCAACATTTATTCGGATATTTTCCCTTAGAAGGTAACTGCAAAGTATCTAAGTTACATTAACGTGGTTACTGTGGCTCTCGCTAGTTACATTTTAAAAAGAGTAACTGCAACTGTAAATCAATTACTGTTTTTACAGCCTATAATACCACTGTAAGTCGGACACACAAACGGTCTTTAATGTTGCGGTGTTAAGAGAAGGTCGTAGTTGAAATACGACCTTAGACCATAGGAAAGTGCGAGACGCAGTGATGGAGATGCCTCGAAGCGTTCTGGTACAGCAAAAGTCGAGTTTCCGCGCAACAGTCGCAGGGCCCCGAGCGTGTGTGGTTACCAATTTGTGATATGGAACGAGCGCTTTCCATCAGTTTAATTGTGTCTTGGGCACCCTTGGGTCACTCAGTTTAGAGGCGCGAGATTGGACTGGTACGAGCCTAACCTGCTTCCGAGGAGACGGTGCATAGCGGACGTGATCTGCGTGTCCACATACCCAATGTGTTTCGTAGTCTAGAAGCCCCGCGATCTCCAAAGGTAGCAAGTTCCAGTGACCGTCAACAACAGGTCTAAACGATATCTTTAGAGACAAGTCGAGCTACCCTTAGGAATCGAAAAGCGGTCTTAGCGTGGAGATCAAATCGTGCCTCTCGGCTTGGATGGCGATGAACATAGACGCAAAATTCAAGCTAGTTGGTGTGCACTTGACGTTCGCAACACGTCCCTGAGCTTGGGGAAAGCACGAAAGACAATATAAAACGTCTGGCTAGGGCTAGGCTAGGCCTATAGCTCGCATCGGCTACGGCCGATTAGCAGGTTAGGAAGCCGCTGCGACAGCGCCCCCTCACGTTTAAGTTTCATCAAACGCTGGTTCACCTCGTTTACTTGGGGCTTCGTTTTCTTGTGCCGCGCGCGACTTATGTGGACTGCGACGTAGACACCTGCTCCGCGCTTTGGCGCATCTTTTGAGCAAATGGCGCAGGATGGCGCAGCATTTCCATCACTGGCCAGATGGTATCCGTGAAGGAGGTTTGGCGACGATGTCTTCACCGATAACCACATCTGCGGGAGCTAAAGGGAATGTAGTGAAGTCACATTTATTCTTGCTATGAGTACTCGGAAACAACCTTGAGTTGGCGCGTAGCGAATTTCAAACATTCTACTACAAACGAGATTTGCTTTGAAGCGCTTTTGAAGTTTTGTTGAACGGCGAAGTTTTGTAAGTAGAGAGTGTAAGAATGTAGTGGTTCCAGGGTAGTAGTACGGGCTCTGCTGAGCATACGAGATAGAATGAGAACCAAACTGCAAAAGCAATCAGAAAAACATCAGGCTTTGAAACAAAAAAGTTGACGGAACATTGCATCTCGTAAAAACGTTTTATTTCGAATTAAATGCATATTGCATAAATTTAATGCATAATGCAAATGCATTAAATTCATAAATTTGCGCCACACTGTTCATTGCGTTTGGTAACGTGGCTTTGACGGTCTCGAGGGAAAGTCGTAAACTATCTTGCGGAAAATCCTTTGCCCTCACATCTCACTTTCATCGCAAGGTCCATCTGGCTGACCGTCGACGCAGTAACGTGCGAACGAACAATATGAAGTGGAAGGGCTATGACCTGTCTGTGGCGTGATGGTGATGTGATGGTGATGTGATGTGATGTGATGATGGTGTGATGATCTCCAGTGGGTGATGGTGGATGTGTCTGGAACTCCTTTCCTTAGGTGATCTGGGGTAGCCGGCCCTCGTGATGAGGGCTACAATCCCCGTTTTTTTCTTTCTTTCAATCAATCAATCAATCAATCAATCAAGTGGAAGAGAGAGAGAGAGAGCGGAATATAGTGTTGAAAAGAAACCAGAACGATAAACCAGGATGATGTTTTGGGGACTGATAAGGCAGGCGCCGAACGGATTGGACATTATGTGGTATTCGGGTGTAAGAACAGCACGGTTGCGCTCTCGAGATCTGCACGATACACGATGTTTAAGGCAATCTTTATCTTTTATCAGACCACCCCGAAGGCCCCCCTGTAGCAGTAGAGGTATCGGCTTACCCCGGCAGCACCGCAGTTCTTCCATGTACCACCGGTCAAGTAGGTACAAGGACACGCCACGTGGTCTGGTACAGAACATTCCAGAACAGGACACAGAGGATGCAGTTGAGGGGATCCCGCATGAAGAGCAACGCGAACGCATCGCTCGTCATTCGCGACCTGCAGGAAGCAGACTCTGGGACGTACGAGTGTGTAGTTATAGATGGAGCACGCCGGGGCATTTCGCAGGTCTCGCTCCTAAAGGTTTATCGTAAGTACCGTTTCCTGATTCTCTTTTCTTTGCGTGAGTGTCCGTACAAAGGGGCTGTAAAATGCTGGCATATATGCGAAAGGAAAAAAAAAATCGTCAGCGATTTAACGGTAAATGCGAGAGAAATGCGTTGGCATTGACCGCCTTTTCCGGTCCATATTTTTGCTTCCGGGTGTCCATTTCCGGTTTAAACCCGACTTCCGGTTGTCCACCTCCAGTAAAAGCTTGATTTCCGGTTTGGCACTTTCAATTACTATATGTACGTCCATTTAATTAACCTCAATTACTTTCAGTCACCCTGTAATTACCCTTTAATTACTTGAGGTAATCTTGAATTCCCTCGTCTTAATTTTACTCGCCTTAATTACTCTCAGTTCCCCTTTAATTGACGTTAATTACACGTAATTACATTTAATTACGTCCGGTATAACCTGCGCTTACCTCAGGTATTCTTTAGTTTCATTTAATCTTTCTCTTAATTACATATATCTTACCCATTACCTTTAAATTCAACTTTCTTATTTTAAATGCCACGAATTACCTTTAATTACTCTTACCTCTTACTGTTAATTACCTTGGACTACTTCAATTTCAAATCGTTTGTCTCCATTTACGTTTACCCTCTTATATCGCCTTTGCATGTCCACTTATACCGCTCTCTCGGTGAGGCTTCCCCATCTCACACACGGACACACACACACACACACACGTACATACAACTTTTTCCATTTTGACACTCCTAATGCTAACGCATTAAAAAATCACGTATTGCATGTGCTGACGTATTGCGGCTGTCACCACCGTAGACGAGGGCGTCCATAGCGACAACAACAACAACATATATATTGTGATGATGAAGTGGGGAGGTTTCCCCTCTAGGAGTGGAACGCTACCCCATAGCTAGGGGTCTAATATGAGTGGTGACAATGATGAGTGATGACGATGAGAGATGACGGGAATGATCGAAGTGGCGATGACGATGCTGGACGTGATCGTGGTGGTGGGAGTGTCCGAGGGCGCTGCTGGGGTCATTTTGAGTCCTTTAGGCCTGTCGCCTCAAAGAAGTCAACCACGTGACGTAAGGCCGCCCTGGAGTCGGCCGCGGTGTCCCAAGGGCCGAGGATGGTCGACAAGTTGAAGGGGCGGCAGCCAAGGGGGGCAAGCTGTGGCTGCAGTGTACGCCTCTCGTTGACATAGGTCCGGCAGCGGAGGAGTATGTGGTCAACGTTGGCAAGTACGCCACACTCGTTGCACATAGGGCTAGCCTCACAGCCTAGCTGGTATCGATAGGACGGAGTGAAGGCCACATTCAGACGTAGCCTGTGGATGAGTGACTTCAGAGGACGAGGAAGCTTTGCAGGCAGCCGGTATGACAGCGTTGGGTCTACATTTCCCAAAGAGGACATAGTTGGAATGTCGTGTTGCCACTGTAGGGTAGACCAGGAATCGGACAAATGCCTGAGGAGGGACCTTCTGTCTCCTCTCGAGAGTATAATAGGCATAGAAGGTCGTTGTTGGTGTGCAGCGGCAGCGGCAGCATCGGCCTCGTGGTTCCCAGTTATTCCGCAATGCCCTGGAACCCACTGAAAGGCAACGTAGTAGGTGCGATCTTGTAGGGACTTCAGGGCGCACAGGATGTCTATCACCACTGAGGCAAGGGAACCGCGGATGCCCATGTTTTTAATGCACAGGAGAGCTGCTTTGCTGCTGTCTCTCTGCAAGAAGTGCAAGAAGTCGGTGATCAGCACAGTCCTAGCAGGATTAGTACAGGCCCCGGTGTAAAGCAGCAACTATATAGGTACCGTATTTCTTAGCACTATTACCGGCATGGAGCTTCACTCCACAACGGGACAAAAGCCACGGTGCAAGATGGATAACGGTAGCCGCGTGGTCATCCATGTGAGCGCCGGCAACCGCATCTCGCCCATGGATGTGCCACATGCGCACGCAACCCGCGGCGTTCGTCGTGCGGCTCCATTCATATTTTATGGGCAGCCTCCAGTGTATACTCGCAAAGAGCAAAACCGGATGTCAGAAAGAGAACGATATCATTTTGAATGACGGTTATAGAAGTACCGAACTGGTCGCGTGGTGAACCCTTCTGTCTACAGTGCACCATTGTTAGTATGACCCCCGTTAATCTGACATGCTCGCTTTATGGCGGTTTTTCTTGGGAACCGTCATGCTGTCACGTAGATCCATTTCGTTAATACGACAATTTGCTTATCCAACAGTGACCGATGTCACGAGTAGGGTGAGACACAGGTATTATACTCTCGTTATTATGACTGGGGCACTTGGCCCATTATACCCTCAGACCAGCCAGAAGGAGAGGCTGCATGCCATGTGCCTCAGGTACAGGGCGACATGTGTTTAAAGAGTGTGACTCCCGATATTGTTGACCTCGGGATTACACATAGCGCTTGTAGAACAGTCAAAGCAGGGACTGAAACTGGAACGGAATCGAAAACCGCTTGGAACCCAAATTTTTTTCAAGAACGTTTCGGCGCGCAAGAGATAACTTTATTCATTTTTAGCCGCTTGCACTTTCTAGCTCATTTTGCGAAATCCACGCAGCCTGCAGATAACCGCAGATATTAAAACGGCGAATCGCGTAACCGTAACCGCTCTCAGAGCGACACTGAAACCGTAACCGATCCGATATTCGTTTCGGTTTCAGTCCCTGCGTCAAAGCGCTGAAGGCAGCGACCACAGGACCAGGTCACACAGTGTTGCTCGAGAGTGACATACTGGATCTGTCCGTAGGTCGCCCGATAATGCTGAGGACGGGCTTCTTCATCGTAAGTTGTTTGAACCCCCACACGCCATTCCGAAAGAGCCAAGCGAAGCATGTTATTCTTTGAGCAATATAGAAGGATATTTGTAACAGTTGCACAATTGATGGGGCTATTGCCCATTTAGAAAACTCGATTACTGATAATTGCGTCAACAACAACAACAACAATAAATGAAGAGGTGATGATGACATGGGATGTTTCCCCGTGGTAGCCACAGGACACTACCCCACTTCACAGTGGTTAATATGAGAGGAGGAATTATGGTGAGATTGAAGCGACGACAGGTCGGAGTTCTGTTTAGAGCTCTTCGAGGAGTCCAGTGGCCTGCAGGAAAGCAAAAAGGGAGCGAAGAGCCCGGCACTGATGCGCAGGAGAGCTCCATGGGCCAAGTACTTTGGACAGGCTGAATGGTGTATGGTCGAGGAGTTCAAGTTGGCGTCGAAGTACCCGGCGTTCACACGTGTACCGCTCACAGTCCTCGATGATATGGGGGATCGTAGCTGGGGTGCGGAAAGCTAGGCACAGCGCCGTGTTACTGTAACCCAGCTTAACACGGAACACAGGGGTGAAGGCGACGTTGAGTCGTAGACGCCGCAGGAGTGTCGTAAAGCTGCGAGGGAAGCCACCTGGCATCCTAAATGATAAAGACGGGTCCACTGCATGGAGGAGCGACCATTGAGTGATGTCATGCAGCCATTGCTGGCGGGCCAAGGGTGACACCAACGCAGACAAGTAGGAGCGCCTATCCCCGTTGGAGAGGATAATGGGCACGGCTCTGGAGATACGGTGGGCCGCAGCAGCCGCCAAATCTGCCTCTTCGTTGCCCTGAATGCCGGTGTGGCCGGGGATCCACTGTAGGGTCACCCGGTGTCTCTGTTCGCCGAGAACCTTGAGTGCCGTCAGGATACCAACAACCACCGGGGCCAACGAGCCGCGGATGCTCATAGTTCCTACACATTGCAGGGCTGATTTTGAGTCAGTGTATATCACCCAGGAACGGGGAGGGTATTGACCACTGGAAGTGGACTTTTCGAAACATACAGCCAAGAACCGCATTGGGAGCTTCGCCGGAGCGTGTATCACGTTCGTGGCACTGAAAGACCCTGTAGTATAGAGGCACTGGAGTACGAGGGATAGAATATACGTAGAGTCACTAAATAAGCTTTGCTTCAGAGTATCGACACTGCGTTCCAAGAGCGAGCGTGCACCATCTTGTTTCCGCGCCACGGTAGCCACGCGAACGCGCACTTAACTTTAGGGCACGATGCCATCTCTCGTGCGCTGGTGGAATATTCCTTTCTCTTGCAAGCAGCTCATCAAGGTTGACAGTCTCGAGCTCACCTTGACATCCTCGGGACGTTCTCGTGGACACTACATGGATTATCGCACAACAATCATACACGCTTCTCTATCGCACAGGGAGCATTCTGTTATCCGTCTTTGACCCTCAACTCGGGATTGTACTAGAGTCACTTAATAAGCTTCGCTTCAGAGTATCGACACTGAGGTCCAAGGGAGAGCAGGAGCGCCATCTTGTTTCCGCCCCACACCGGTATCTTCCCCATTTGAGTATCAAAGGCGGCTAACATAATGCTCCCTGTGGGATAGAGAAGCGTGTATGATTGTTGCGCGATAATCCGTGTATTGTCAACCATGGTTGACAATACATGGTTGACATGGACGCTCTGCAGAGCGTCCCGAAGATGTCACGGTGAGCTCAAGGCCGTCAACTGCTGCTTGCAAACGAAATGAACATATCACCCGCGCACGACAGATGGCATCGTGCGCTAACGTGCGCCAGAGCCATTTATAGGGAGAGTTTGGCAATTCTTTGATCTTTTGCCGCCTCATGGGAGGAGCTTATTTTGACGTCAGAGTCGTCGTTGCGCCGCCCAAAAAGCCTGAATCCGAGCGGAATCCGCTTATCAGGCATCTATAGTCCGCGCCATATTGATGCTGTCTGCCAGCTGGTCGACACCTTCGTGGCCGTGTTGAATGTAATCTACACGAATACTGTAACCGGCTTATGACCCACTGGCGCAAGTGATAAGGGGGGCTTTGTTGCCGAACAGAAAGAGTTCAAGGACGAAAGGCTTTCGAAGCAAGAAGTACGCACGTGTCTTCTCTCCTTGGATTGTGAACAACGATCAGCATCAATATGGCGTCTGCGACCGGTTGATGACTCGATAACAATAGAGCACGACAAGGGAGGTCCTTCGGCCGTGACGCGCTTTAAGTTAGGCTCCTCCCAATGGCCAAACTCTCTCTATAAACGGCTCTGGCGTGCGCATTGCGCGTGGGTTAGCTTGGCGCGAAAACAAGATGGCGCATGCTCCCTCTTGGAACTCAGTGTCGATACTCTGAAGCGTAGCTTATTTAGTGACTCTAGATTGTACCGGTGTGGTGCGGAAACAAGATGGCGCTTCTGCTCTCCCTTGGACCTCAGTGTCGATACTCTGAAGCGAATCTTATTTAGTGACTGTTAGTACACGGAGCGCGTTGGGTAGAGGCGCTACTGAATGCGCCCATATAGTTTCAAAGCTGTTGTTTTCATGATAAGAGTGCGAGAATCTGGAGAGCGTGTTTGTTGGGACTCAACATAGTCGAGAACGCTTCCGTCTGTGTCGTCCTTGTCTCTGTGCGTTCTCAATCATGTTGTTTTCATGGTTGTAAGATTAACGAGCCCACATTGTGCGATGATCAGGCAGACTGATTGATAGATGTAGAAATAAAAAGACGTATAAGCGTGTTGGTCTGACTGGATTGCTGAAAGCTCCAAGGTTTATGTTACTCTACTAATTTACTAACTAACTAACTAACTGGTCAGTTGACGCGAACTCTCACCCATGTTTCTCTTCAAGTTGGTTGACACGCGAAACGGTTCGTACAATTCACGCAGTTAGAATGTCGGGGATGGATATAGGATTACACCGAGAACTGTGTAAAGTTACGACCATTATGTCATCCCTCTTTGTAGAGGCTCTTGCGCCAAAAAACCCCAAATCAATCAATCAATCAATCTTTGTAGAGGCTCCGCGAGTGACTACTTCGGCAACGCGCGTCGCAGTCCTACGCGGTGCGAGTGCCACACTTCGTTGTGACGTCACCGGAATTCCAACTCCGGTTGTGGAATGGAGAAAACGCGGTGAAGACAGGTTGCCGCCAAGCAGTGCTGCCGATGGCCAGTTGGGCACCCTGTTGTTTCCTCGAGTCGAAGAAAACCACGGAGGAGAATACATGTGCGTGGCTTCCAATGTTGCCGGCACGGATCAAGGATTCATTCACCTGGAAGTAAGAGGTTAGTGTTGAACGAATCAATCCTTTATCAGTTACATACTGGCGAAACGCCGCACGCAGCAACTTGACACATTGATCTGGGTGCTGTGATGAGCTATGTCAGCGGAGACAAGGAAAGGCGACAACATAAGCCTCTATGTGACCACTAGGCACTTGGGATTAATTAATTAAACTCCAAGTGAATACGAAGCGAATATTTGTGTCACCGGACCAGAGATACACAGGCGCCAAGTGTACAGCACGGCCAGTACAGCACATACGTATAAATATGTGTACAGCGTGTATATACGCCATGTACCAATATGGATCAGATGACGAAATGCGCTTACAGTGCCTTTATGCGCTCTCTTCTGCCGTTTTCAGCCGTATGTGTGCAGGTTCGGAACAATTCGAATGTGTTAGGTTTGAAGGAAACATGAATTCCGATTCGAAATTCGAATGTAGGCGACCGTACTCGTCTCCGAAACAGCACATGCCTAACCAGTACACTTGTGACCGAACGCCTTCATCGTCATTGTTTATTAGTTGTTATTGTTGCATATAGAGTGATATACACAACAATTACGTTACATACACAACATAATATAATACAATGGTGGCCTCCAGGAAGTGTGATTTAATTCTTGGGGTTAGGGTATGTAACGTTAAAATATGCTGAGAAGTTGGTCGCAGTCCAAAACCCTCAGAAAGCTTAAAACTCGATCACATAATACAACGATATTCAACGTGGATTTTATATTCTACCAACCATCTGTGTTGACCGGGGTGTCACTTTGCACATGGAAAATACTACTCCAGTTGAAACATTCGTAGAGTTCATGTCTGACCAGGGACATAAGGCTCAGGGCATGTTCAGAACTTTAATGAGTTTCCTAATGAGTTAATGCAGATGGGAGAAACATCAAGGACTGTCGCGAGCAGTCTTACGACAATGCTGAGTCCACGCGGAAGAAAGATCTACGCAGGTTCGTTGTTTAGCGCACTCTCTGAATCTGGTGGCAAAATCAGATGCCGCATGATGCCCAGCTGTAGTTGCCTTTTCCAATTTCCTCGAGCTGGTATACGAGTCCTTTACAGCGTCTACGCATAAACAAAAGGTGCTAAACGACCTCACCACAACGGTTTCCGACAACTTCACAGAAAAGCAGCCCGTTCCAGTAGCAGAATGGATGCCGTAGGAGCCTTGGGGAGGGGCAACTGTTATCTCCTTTAAAACGCTGGAAGTCATTGCTAACGATTCAGGCTTATGTGCACTTTAAAACCGGCGGTCTCATTGACACAATCAGTAGAGTTTTGGCTGATACAATGTCTGACGTTTGGGACTATATGTTTTAGAGTGCACAAGACCAGCCAAAAGTTACGATGTGAAAAGATGGACCTGAATAACGCTGTGTCCTTATTGACATCGCTCAAAGGCTTTATCGCCGCAAAGCACGAAGTACTCGAGCATTACCGCGTGGTTGAGGAAGATATACGTGAAACGAAGGAATTTATTCAAGTAAGAAAGCGCCAACGACAATACAATGACCTCTCAAGTCCGTCTCTATGCTACTCGTAGACACAGTTTCTTCGCGGCGTTAACACAGAATCAAGCACATAAAGACGGTCTTACATGACTTCTTCCATCTCCTTTTCTCTCTCTCTTCAGAACTGTTGCTCGGATGTATAGCACATACCGTACATGGGGACATCGCGCTCTGGCAACACCACATAGAGAGAAAAAGCCTGCTTACTCGTCGCCGTGACGTAACAACTATGCCTCAACCAATGAGATTCGGGCTTTCAATGGCGGCGGCCAATCGCGAATGTGCTTTCAGTGGTCGTATAGCCTTGGAAGCGAGCCACGGTCAGTCACATGGGCATCCACTGTCGTCTGCGAGTAATGAACGTTCCGGCGCACTAAATGAAAAACAAAATAATATTTCGACACGGTCCCATAGTTTTCTCAAGACTGATTTTCTGGAAAGGTATTTCATGTTTAGTCTATGTCGTGTTGTCGTTTAGTCTAGTCACGTTTAGTCTATACTCTATAGGTGCAAATTTGCGAAGCTAGCTCCAATCATTTGCGAGCTCTTGAACGGGCCGAATGCAGAATCGCTGTAGCAGACGATTTCTGATTATATATGTTCCATGTAGCGAAGGAGGGAGAGGAGGCATTAAGCGGGCCTTCTGTATTTAGGTACCATTGGCTCTGCCAACATACCAACGCCTCGTTCGTGAAGACATAGACACACATTCACTCTGTATCTCTGTTACATTTTGTTTCTGTTCGCTGTAATTTGTCTTTTTCTTTCATTTTGTGCTTTGCATGTCCAGTTGGGCGCTTGGGTACTTGATAGGAACCCACTAGAAAAAAGTACCTCAAGTGCAGTATAAAGTAAACAACCGGAGATGTACTTCAAGTGAAGTAGAGACGCTCGGAAATGTACTTAGAGCAGTATCTCAGTACTTGAATCTTCAAGAACTCCACATTAGTGCCCGCAGTAATACAAAGCGTTCCGTTATCTGCTCAGCTCACTTCTCCTTTTACTCACTCATGCTCACTCATCTTCGATTCAGCCTTCCGTTTTCTTTCGCAGTTCATTCGCTGCATCGAAATGAGTGAGCTTTGCCGTCATGTATGCACATCAGACGAAAAATTTCATTTCTTTTCCCTTCTCTACTTCTCCGAATACGGACATAAGTATTACATGCCCAGCGCCACGCACCTAAAATGAATCCGACCCGTCTTTCTCCACAGCGCCTCCATCAATTGTGAACGAAACCCAGGTGGACACGGTAAAGGTCGTCAAAGGGAGTACCATCGCTTTGACGTGCCCTTCCACAGGAATGCCCAACCCGAAAGTCACCTGGCTTAAGGACGGCAGCGTACTCTCCGGTACCGAACTACGTTATATCGAAGTCTACCCCGAGGGCCTCCATATCACCTACGTCAACACGGAGGCGGCTGGAAGATACACTTGCGTCGCGACCAATGTCGCGGGAACGGCGCAGAAGGAGTTCCTCCTGGATGTGCTTGGTAACGTAGATATATCACGTCCTTAAGTTGGATGTAGACACCGTAAGCGTCATATCCTAGACGGATTACAGTTGTGGAACCACTAGCTCCATATTTTTCTTCGCATATCCAACCAACCATCGATGGATTGCGTGCAGAGATTCATAAATACCAGTTGCCTTGACCCTTAGAAGATTGACTGTCAGAACGACTGTACAGCTCGCATGGGAGTTAACTTGAACGACACTCCGGCCTGTGGACCCTGGTGGTGCTTCGTAGAAATAACGGCGGGGGGTGTTTTGCTTGCCTGTTTGCAGTTAGGGGGGTGACCCTCGTGACGAAGGCGTTGTTCTCTGCTAGGCGCTGCCAGGGTGGCCCTCTTTCCGCTTTGCAGGGTGGAGCGGTGTTCAAGTTAACTTTGACGCGAGCCGTACTATCGTGTCGCAAGGCGTAATCGATCAGAGCGTGAACGAACGTGTGCAAAGCGGAGGAAGCTAGCCAATGGCAAGGAAATTTTATCTCTCTTTTAACATCCTTTGCAATTTCCTGTTAAAGATACCATAAAGGCAGTAGAGGTGCAATCTTAGAAGATTTATCTATTTGATAAACGTCAGCCCTTAGTATTCTTACGTCACAATTTTCGCCCTCAGGGTCGCTCATAGTTCTTCAGAAAATTAAAATTGTAAATTACGGACAACGCTGTGTTCATGTGGACACCAGCTGCGCATTGCTTGTCAGGGCTGCGAAGCTACATGGCATGCGGGCAACGCTGGGTCTGAAACGAAAGAAGTTGACTACGCGTCGGCTACGTAGCTATCAGGAGCAGCAACTGAGTCGGCAACATAGATCACTGTTGCCTCACGAATTCGGGATTATTCCCACCAGACGTCGAGCCGAGACATTTTGCCTCAAATCTGGTGGCAAATTAAAAATATTGAGCGTTCTACGTCACAGTTATAGCTCGTCGCGCTAGCTTTACAAGCAGCAAGCTCTAAACTATGCGGTCAGCATAAGTTGATTGCCTACTGCTTCATGGTACTTTTAAATTTCGTTGCAATCGCGGTTATGTGAATGGAACCGTCACCACGGGTATTCCTGACAGATAATTGTTGTAAAACCCGAAGATGCTACGGCATGGGTCAATTGTTCTTTGTAGAACACGGACTTCTCTTCCGTTATTTGTATAATTTCCCTCACACGCATGGTTTGTCAATCACTGAAACGTGTTACGCCAACACCTCCTAGACAGCAGAAGGCCTCCGTCCTACGTCACGTATGGAGGCCTGCTTGACCTTTTCAAGATGCTTCGAGTTTTCTTTTGTTCATGCTTTCATTGACGTCATCAACAGTGTAGCAGCAGGCTTCCTTGTGTGTGACGTAGAGCGCAGGCCTTCTGCTATTTAGGAGATGTAAGTTATGCACATGACGCTAAAAGAAGCTTCACAGGTCGTTGAGACCCCTGCACACGTCTCACGGTATACTATGTCAGCTTAGTAAAGCGCCGAAATGCAGTTCCTCCCGAAATCACCAACCCATCAACGGGCGGACGAGATGAGACTCCGGAGCACGAAGTTTTGGAAGGGACGTCCACGTCACTGATTTGTCTCGCATCCGGTCATCCAACACCAGACATCGCGTGGTTCAAAGATGGATCTCCAATATTGCCTCATGGACTCCCAGACGTCGAAGCTCTGCAAAACGGCGAGATGTTGCAACTGCATAGGGTCACTTCTGAGAGTACTGGGCAGTACGTGTGCAAGGCGAACAACGAAGCCGGGACAGCATTCCGGAGTGTCAAGCTCCACGTAGTCAGTAAGCCCTCCGTGTCCTCTAACTTTGTCTCGATTTTTATAGCATTTGGTACGTTATTTTTAGCCCCTCCACGAATTAAGACTCCCACTCTCAAGCATCAAACGGTGATAGAGAACAATACGCTGCACCTGCACTGCAATGTCACTAGTCATCCCGCTCCACAAGTTTCATGGCTGAAAGATCATTCTCCCTTGGATCTGCTGACCAATGACAACTTTGTCTATTCAGACGCCGACCACACTCTCACAGTTATCAATGCTCAGGTGAGATGAAGGTATTTAGTCTTGGACTGCGTCTAGATTTGAATATGGTATTCACTCGTTGAGCAGCAATCACATTCTGGAAAGTACACATGCATAGCGACGAACAAGGCCGGATCGGATGAAGCAACGGTGTTCGTACAAGTTCAAGGTGAGGCCCTGCTCTACTATTTAACTCGTTGGGCGTGTGTAGCAAGTGCACAACCCTCTTTCAGTTCTCTGAAGGAATTCGTCCTTAATAACCCCTCAGTGCTACGTGCACATAACAAAGGTGCAGTTGTTGGCAACTTTGAAGAAATAGAAGCGCCCACAGGTGGCATAGATATGGACCCTCATTTCTCTCATGATATGTAACAAGCATGACGGGGCGAAACGGACTTTGTGACAGTCATCAAACCAGTCCTCTTTATGTCTGTCAGGGCATACAGTCACAGTCATGTCTGGACATACAGTGTGTCTGTAGACACATACAGTGTGTCTATACATTACATACTACAGAGGGTCCAGTCCACTGGGCAGACAGTCATGAAGCCAGTTCGCTTCATGACTGTCAGGACATACAGTAGCAAGCAATCATGCCTGGCCATAGTGGGCATGTCTCGACATGTCAGGACATACAGACATGACAGTCATGCCTGGACATACCAATCAGAACGTCTACGTGTGGGGTCCTCATTCTCGCTGTACTGTTCGGTACTGACAACTAGAGTTCTTTCGGTTGCGTCGGAAGACGCCTTACGGCTGTGTTTACCGAATAGGATCGGGGCGTATTCGGCTTCTCGAGGGACTGCCCATGGCGTCCTAAGCGTGTGATCCAAACGCTCTTACGGACGCGCATGTTGTTCAGTTCCCGAACTGCAGTTCAATGTCTGGTGCGTGATTTTCCTGGAGTGTATTGTGAATTGGCAATGATGATCTCAATCGACAGATGAACAAATGTGAACGAATGTTTCAAACTGAATCCTAAGCTACAATAAATTACGGGAAGGTCATCCCATTTCCACGCATAACATAAATAACGTACCGACCCCTTTACACGTACAGGTTGAAAAAAAAAAAGTTTACGGAACACTCTAGCGACGTACTTTTTGTTCGGTGCGACACCCTAGCGGCTGCCGGAAGCGGGCGAATTCACTGTTTCGGAGGGGTGGAAGGGTTCGCTGTTAGCGACACAGAGTGATAGTTCCAGTGTCGCTTGGGTGTGTGTGTGCCTGGGACGTGGAAGCTGCCACCCTGCGTCGCTAACAGCGCAGTCTTCCACCCCTCCGAAACAGTGAACTCACATGATTCTTCCGGAAGACGCTAGGGTGTCGGACTGAAGAAAATGCACGCCGCTCATGTGTTTCGTAAACTTTTGTCCCGACCTGTACTAGTATGTCGTTCCTCATCGTCTTGCGAAAGTGTTGGTGGGGCTCAAAATTTCAGATAATCACGGATAGACATGTAAGCACAGACTAAGAAATTTATCTGCCATGTTTCATCGTGTCACTAGTCCATTCTTGGGCTTAAAGTCGGTATCTGTTTGGCTGATAGGAGTAGAAACGGCTGAGTGTCAGGCCTCCCGCACACAAATACTGTTGCTGACGTCACGCCATTCGATGTCTCGCGATGTCGCCATGCGTGTCGGGATGCAACCAGAGTTGCACAACTTCAATACCGATGACACGCTTTTTAATGATGTTTTGTGCTAAAATGTACTTTGCAAGATGATCGACACTTTTGCTTCGCGTACGGTACACCTGCTGCACTTTCGGGCGTAATATTTTGCTGCCACTGAGTTCTTAAAAAAACTTAAAAAACTTAAAAAACTTCTTAAAAAACTCTTTAAAAAAGGAGCGTACTTTGACTCCTTTTACTCCTAGTGGAGAGTAATATTACTCTCCAGTTGGGAGTTAAAGGTTCTGAAGGGATTGAGGAGACTCCTTCTTGAGAGTCACTGTACTCTCCAAAACAGAGTGATATATGCGGCAAGGAAAATGAGTTAAAGTACACTCCTTTTTTTAAAAGAGTGTACGTCAATCATCAGCGCAATTTGAACAGCAGAAAATCGAGTTCACTGTCACGTTACCAGTCTTCCAAGAACGGGCCCGCCTGAGCGTCTACACATGACTGCTCGTTTAATGTGCAGTTCCTCCCCGCATTGAGACTCCGTCCGAGCAGCAGCAGCGTTCAGTGATGGTTCACCATACAGCCACCTTGGAATGTCCGGTATCCGGTTCTCCCTCTCCCAGCATATCGTGGTTCCACGACGGAACTCCACTCTCTCCTTCAGATCCCAACATCTACCTAGGTCAGGGCGGCCGGATATTGAACCTGCATGCTGTTCAGGAATTTGCAGCGGGTGTCTACACTTGCGAAGCGCTCAGTCCTGCTGGATATGCGTCAACGGATTATGTCCTGGAGGTGCTCGGTAAGGAACATCGTCATATCCTCTACCTTTACACTCATGACACAGAACTCCACCACGCATTACGCTCCTGGACAGCCATTGCGTAGAATAATACCGTTATCCGCCCTCCCACTCTGAACAAACCAGGGGGCTTAATCGCTTCATCGTCGTTACGGTCGTTACCAGCTAACGAGTGGCGGCAAGTTCAAAAAGGTGGGCACGTGACACATTGCGCGTGACGTGTACCACGGCCTTCACGTATCGCGCGAAGAGCGCCGTGCACGTGTTTTATCACGTGCCCACCTTTTTAAATTTCCCGCCCACCTTTTTGAATTCCCCGCCACTCGTTAGCTTGTAACGACCGTAACGAGGATGAAGCGATTAAGCCCCCAGGAAAGAATAAGACATCGTTATGGATGACTGGCTATAGAAGCGCGATGTGTGGTGAAGTTCTGTTTTAAATGAACATGCATGGAGGGCACATCGGACATATATCTTTCCTTACCGCATAGTATGAACTACAGTTCCGCACGGGCCGACTTTTCCGGGCCCGACCCGGTCCGGGCACATCGAAAAATGGCGCAATCCGTTCCGGGCCCGGGCGCACCTGTTTTTATGCGGCCCGACCTGGTGACCCAGTGAGTAGAGCTCGGGCCGGCCCAATGACTCAGCGGATAGAGCCCGACATAGGATTTTCAGTCGCGACTTAGGCGTTTCTAGTGCTTATAAAAGATTTTGATAAGTAAATTTATAATAAGAGAAAACAAGGCCACAAACATACAAGAACCGGTGGTTTAACACCGCAACAACACGAGACCAAAGTAAATCCAGAACGCACGCGTGCAAACGCGTTATCGTCACACTACAAGTTTTTGTGGAGATAGAGGATGTTGTCGACAGATTTCTTCTTCCAGTGCCTGCCCCAGCTGGGGCAAAGATGTGAGGAACCCGGATCAATGTGAATGAGCTTTGAGAAGGTTCTAAAGGACCGAATCGTACGCGTAATGCAGTGTCCTTTGGTTACTTTTGCGAATATATGCACAGGAATGATGCAAGCACGGGATTTTATGAACTAATAGACCATTGTGTGGAATTAGCTGCGTGACCCGGCCGAGCCAGATTCTCGGAAACATATTTGTGCCCAGCCCGGCCCGCGGTGCTGGCGTATTTTGCGTCCCCGGTCTCGGCCGGGCCTGGAGCACACAACCAGTAAGCATCCCGGCCCGGGCCCGGTCAGCAAGGGTCTCAAACTCAATCGAGTCGAAGCCCGCATTGATCTCAGACTCCATCGTGGAGGGCTGTCCAGATAAGAAGTGGACGCAATTGTCGTACAATAACTTGAAGAGGATCAGATAAAAATATATGCAAAGAGCAGGAGCGGTGTAATTATCGTGGAGCCGGACGGAGTGCACAATTCAATACCTTAAGGCTCCACCTCCACAAGAAGACAAATTAAGCCGTGTCTTTCGAACTGGGGAGCTGAAAATATCAAAATATGCGAGAAAAGAAAAATACGTACTTCTTCCAAACGATATATTGTTGCTTTTGCTTACAGTTCTAACTTGAAAAAAAAACAAAAAAAACAGAAATATCAGAGGGAAACAGCAAAAATTGAACAGCGATTGATACAATGGCCCTCGTACATGACTGTTCCGTCTCTGCCTGTCCCTGCTTCTTTCTAATTTCCCGCGCGTGATACCTGGAGAGCCTGTTGCTCCTATGAGCTTATAAATTTAGTGTGAGAGTTAAGATGAGCCCAGAGTCTCATATTAGTTGTTGTAGAAGCCTGGTTGTGGTGATCATTGAATGTTGTGATCCACAAGAAGTACTTATAGGCAGAGCCGTTGCGAAGCGAGTTTGCGCCCTGCCAGGGCAAACCTGAAGCGCCCCCCCCCCCTCCTCTAATTGTTGCCGCCAGAAGGTCTATAAACAAAGAAAAGAAAACGCTTATTTGCACTGCCGAGATTGGAAATTGAAATTCTCCTCATTCCCGCTTTATACTGTCCAGCTAGCTTGCCAGGGCCTACCGTTGGGCGCCCTCTCTAGAGAGGGCGCTCGGGGCGCCTGCCCTTGTCGCGCCCTCGTCGCTACGGCTCTGCTTATACAGGGTGGTCCACCAACCATGAATCGGGTCCAAAAATGAGCCAAAAATGAGGTCACCCGACGGCTTGTAACCCTTTCCCCCCTCGTGTGGCGTGTCAATGTAACCTCATTTCTTCGCAGCTTTGCGCTCAAACTACGAGCCGTCAAAAAAGAGGCGGAACCAAGGGCTCATCTCCACGGATTTTCGGCGAATTTATTTCGGCAATTGCCATTGCATTACGAGTAGGATTATGTGCTATACTGAGTAGAATAACCACGGGGAACCCATTTCCGCACAGAAAACGTTAGGTTGCCTTGGGAAATTTCGGAGTTCAATTCAAGAAATTAACTTTCCGTCAACTGAAATAAAATAAAAATGTTACCAATATGTAGCAAAAGTTATTGGCAGAAAAAAATCCCTCGATCGCATGTCTCTCCGGGGCTTACGTTTTTTACTATGAATTTCTATAATGGTTGGTGGACCACCCTGTATAGGCGTTGTGCTGCCTAACACGGACAGGGGTCGTGGAAGGCGATGCAAGAAAATGTGATTTCATCCCGGACTCTTCATTGTTGGGGGCGGTTCCTTTTGTTTTGTGATCAAAGACACACGGACACCGACACCGCGGAATCGCTTATCACAAGCGGGCCACGCCCGTGTGTTTGACGCCCTTGGTACACAGGAACGTGTGCAGAGGAACTGAAATCTCCACGCTGCGAGGTTGCGTGCGTCACGCACGTAACCTGTTCCTGAACACCTACTTAACGAAGCACTTTTGTTGGCTGTCGACAAAGTGCCTGTCTGCTGCAACGAGAGAGCAACTTGACCTGTCGATATAGTCAGAGCCATTTATAGGGAGAGTTTGGCCATTCTCTGATCTTTTGCCGCCTCGTGGGTGGAGCCTATTTTGATGTCATAGTCGTCATTGCGCCGCCCAAAAAGCCTGAATCCAAGCAGAAACCGCTTATCAGCCATCTGGTGCGCACCATATTGATGCTGTCCGTCAGCTTTGTCGCAATGAATGCAATCTACAGGAATAACCGCCTTATGACCCACAGCCGCCTGTGATAAGGGGGGCTTTGTTGCCAAACTGAAAGAGTTCAAGGACGAAGGGCTTTGGAAGGACAATGTACGCACGTGTCTTCCCTCCTTGCATCGTAAACAACGATCAGCATCAATATGGCGTCGGCGACCGGCTGACAACGGGACAACAATAGAGCACGGCGAGGGAGGTGGCTTAGCCGTGACGTCGCATGACGCGCTTCAAGTTAGGCTCCTCCTAATGGCCAAACTCTCCCTATAAACGGCTCTGGATATAGTAACAGTGAAGTAACCCCTGGCGGCGCCAAATTAAACTGCAAGGAATGTAAAGCATCAGATGGCGTGGCAGACTGACACGTCGACAGGCTCGTGTTTATAGCGCGCGGAAATCGTGCTTCCTGTTCGAATTCGAACCCCAGGGCTCAATTTAAAACACTTTCCGAAATATTCTTCACGAACCCTTCCATGCTCCTTGAAGGGAGTAAGCATCGTGTTTTAGGCACTCACTAACTCATGCTAATGCACAATCTAATGATCCGTGATATTGTCGAACACTACGGCACATTCAAAGACACGGCACGCGTTGAGTTGAGCATCACCAAGGGGACGTTAGGGGCTATCAATGTAGTCCGCGTCGAAGACACCACTTCGCCATTGCTAGGGAAGCGAAGACCGAGGTATCGGAACAACTGTCCACTCATGGTTGACTCAAGAATACACGCTCAGCGCCTGACGCGCAACCAGCAAACCACCATTCTGGATAATATCGTTCTCGCTCAGCCAAATTTCGTACAGTCGTTCTTGTGATACACGCAGAGTCCTCAATAAGGCATACGACTACCGACAGACGTGGCAAGATCATGCTTTATAAATGTTCAGTATGGACATGAATTTGTTACGCAAAAATTTATTGAACACTTTGAAACGTAGTTCTTTTTAGTAAATCGTCTCTGTTTAAAGACTGGAGGTACTGGTACAAGACCCGAATTATTGCAATTATTTACCATATCATGTAGATAAATATATGAATTAAACCTCAATGAAGTAAACTAAAATTAACTGCAGAACAAAAACTAAAATGAACTATCAAACTAGAACATATAAGTGTACAGTAAATAGAAGAAGCTTATGGTGACCTGGAAGTTGCAAGCGTGAGTAACATTCCTGGAAACCATGTTCGTATTAGCTGTTCACAGAAATCATGTACCTATATGTGATCTGCTTCACCTCCAGCAATGGGGTAGAGTATCGCCCCCGGCGATGAAACTCCTCATTCATCATCCTGAAATAAAGTTGTTTGTTGCTTTTGAATAAACGTTGTCTCTTGTATGCATGTGTCCCTGGAGTCCTCAAAATAGACATCAGAACGTAGAGGGATTAAGTTATGTCATGGTCTCAATGGTCTTTTTTTTAGAAAAAAAAGGAAAGAAAAGAAAGAAGGAAAACAAAAGGCTGGAGGGGTGGGACGGTACCGAAACCCGAAACGGAAACGTAACGGCAACGAAAACAACAATGGTGGTAACCGAAACTGAAACAGAAACAAACAAGGGCTAGTAAACGGAGGTGGTAACGGAAACGAAAAATATTCCGTTACCTTTCCCTGCATGTAACGCATCAGTTTCTCAAAGAGCATTGGATCCGATATTCCCTGACAGGTTGACACGTTTACGCGTGGTGGCGCCACGTGTACGATAATTGGCCGTTGGTCTTAATAATTATTGAAGAGTTCCTGTTGATGCACGGCTACAGGCTGACTAGGTTTTCCATCGCCCTTCTCTGGCTTTCTTCCTCTTCGTCCATGAGGGAGATACACGGCGTCACTGATCTACTGATCAACCCCTGCACCTCCTAGCCCCCTCCCCAACAAGATGTTTGACGGCACCCGCTAACGCCTTTCTTGTGCAGCCCTACAAAGGTGTTGCTTATTGTTTCACTTTCAGACACATTTCGGCAATGATACATAAACTCTAAAGCGTACACTCTTAAAAATGAACTTCACCGCATAGCACGCTCCTAGCCAATCATCATCTCGAATGATATCGTTATCAGCCCTGATTTGTTGAAAACGGGGGGCGTACGCCTTTTTTGTGACACTTATGCTGTTCATAATTGTCACAAAAAAGGCGTACGCCCCCATTTTCAACAAATCAGGGCTGATAACGATATCATTCGAGATGATGATTGACTAGGAGCGTGCTATGCGGTGAAGTTCATTTTTAAGAGTGTAGCTGTGATAATGAACCCTGTCGTGCTTACGTCTGCGTCACGCCTATTTCAGCCGCTCACCGCAGGCAAACAAGAATTTCGATCACAAACTTGAAAACTATAAAAGCCAAGCTGAATATTGTCCTATAGAAATGCGTACGATCGAACGAAAAACAATTTGCAAATGTTGCCATTTTCTAATCGAATACTGGTAGAAAGATCCCAGTGTTGTATGTGTTCAGTAGCGTCAGCAAAGTGTTGGCTCGCTAACGCATACCAGAGCACGTCTGCCTTACTGAAATACTACATTCTAAGACAAATGGTGTGATTATAGTCCTTTGAGGGACACATTGCCACTAGAGTCACTAAATAAGCTACGCTTCAGAGTAGCGACACTGAGCCGCCATGTTGTTTCGGATGACCTCCAGCCCCACCTCTATTTTGGCAGTAAAAATAGATGAAGGTGAAGTTCCGCAGTGGAAGAAGACAACACTTCGAACAGCGCTAAATGGATGGCGCTGGAGGTCATCCGAAACAACATGGCGGCTCAGTGCCGCTACTCTGAAGCGTAGCTTATTTAGTGACTCTAATTGCCACAACAGTCAATCTCTTCTGAGGCTAAATGCACGGGAGGCACGTGACGTTTAGCCACGAGTACTGTGTTGGGGAGTGTATTTTTTGCTTCACGTACGATGTATTACCCTGTCTTCTTTGATAGTTCCTCCTGTTATCCACCGGGACAACCTAACCAAGAACGTCGTAGTCACCGAAGGATCATCTGTTACTTTTCATTGCCCTGTACTCGGCAGCCCCGAGCCTACGGTGACGTGGCTAAAAGAGTCCGCAATTATTTCGACCTCCTTGGAGCCTCGAGTGATGCTGATTGACCGAAACCACTACCTAAGGTTACAGCAGGTTGTCTTCGAGGATCGCGGCCAATACATATGTGTGGCAGGAAACGACGTTGGAACTGATGAACAAACTTTCGTCCTGGACATCAGAGGTATGGACATGCTACCTATACATACAGGGTGTGTGCATTTTAAGACGTGTTGCTTGTGTAGAGGGATGTAGCAGCCCGAGGACAAGGAAGGATGATGTGCGTTACTCCCACGCACAATCGCACTGGCTCGTCAGTTCTATTGGCAACATCTGGAGTGAAGCCACAGGATGAGAACCCTCCAAGTACACCCGGCCCTCCAGGACATTCCGTGTCCATCATCGCCGGTCATAACTCATGCAAAGAAATACTATGTCCCTTACATTGGTGACACGGACTACGAACACCTCAGCTCGATGAGCAATTCTGTCATCTGCAACCACAATCTCACAAATAGTAGAAGGTCGATTCTAAAGTAATTTTAAGCCTCATGTACAAGGGAAAGACAAAACGGGGGGGAGTCGACGCACGCACTGACTGCCAAAGGAAGATTTTTGAAGAGGGGAGGAAGTCACTGGAAAGCTTAGCCAGCAGAAACCGAACTGGGGAGGCGCGGAGGGGGGGGGGGGGCGTGGGAGGCACTGGGGAGGCGTGTTAGCCTGGCTCAAGAGACCACTACTCGAGAAACGTCATCATGACGTTGGTAGACAGACTGAAACCGAAACAAATCGAAATGGGAGGGCCGGGTTCCACGAATGGGCACTTGTTCTTTGCCTCTATTGAAAGAAAAGTAGGACCGAAGGGCGCGTCCCTTTCGGTGACCATCGTAATTGATCGTAATCCCCTGAAGACCGCGACTTTCTGGCGCGACCTTGTTCGCCTCTAGTTTCGAGCGTAGTTCAACTCTACCAAATTGGTGGCGCTGTAGGACACTATGACGTCATTTGCTTACTAACAGGGAGAGGTCTATCGGCAGAGCGCTGGACATGTAATCCAGAAGATGTGGGTTCGAGTCTTACAGGTGGCTAACATTCTGAGTGACTTGAGGCTTTGTGTGTTTGCCTTTTCTTCTGTGTTCTATACTCAGAACATCAATTTCTATCGTGAATATTTTTATTCGCTTTTATTTGAAGGTCGAGCTGTTTACCGGAGTGTGGTGTTCGTATTTGAGGGCACCAAATATTGGGGAAATGGTATTCCTCTACATGAGTCGTGATCAGCGATTATCCCCTACGGAGGGGGGTCGGATGTGGCCTGGAGAACCTCAGTCCGTTGCTTCTCTCCAGTACATGGCCGACAGAACCAACGAACCATCGCTGTATACCATCGCGGTACCTCGTGGCAAACGAAGCACGTCGTCGTCGTCCACGGGTCACCGCATTGCCTACTTACCGGGCACGACGAAGTACTTATGGGAGCTAAAGCCTATAGCGCAAACGGTCACGGAAACTAAATCAGCGTAACAACACAAATATAGTGTCGCAGACTTGACCTTCAATGTAGTCGTATAGGCTATGCCGATGTCAGGTTACCGTCAGGATAGGATATATACCGGGTGTTTCAGTTAAATCCCCGGGCTAAATAATTCGCGAACTGGTGCACCAATCGAATAACTTTCTTTTTTACAAGTATCTGTCCGATACCGCCTACAAGATGCGCACCGCGTGATTGAGCGGGAGGCGCTCATTATTTAAATGAGTAAATAAAAATTCATATGAGTTTCGTGGAAAAAGCAATTAATTGCTGCAAGAAATGACCCGCTTCGGTGGCAGATTTTCTCTAGAAGGTGTCCACTGAAGGTGTGCTGGTTTTTTTTTAAATTTTTTTAAATACTTTCAGTACATTAGTACTAGTAGTAGTGTACTTTCAGTACATTGTGCTGCTTGGGTAGACATACCTTGCGTGACGCTGCTTCCAAATGACTATTGCAGCGCTTTCTCCCTCTCTCTCTGCAGTGCCACCAAAGTTGGACAGATCGGAGCACTGGTCCGACCTGGTTGATGTAATTGAAAACCATCCAGCCGTGCTCCAGTGCCCAGCCTTTGGTGCCCCACCGCCCTCCATCCGCTGGCTGAAGGAGGGACACCTTTTGAACGAGAGGGCCAATCCTTTTCTGAAAATCTCGGCAGACGGAAGACGCCTGAGGTTCCTACGCATTCTTCACAAAGATGGTGGGAACTACTCGTGCATCGCGGTTAACGAAGCGGGGAGGCTCGAGCAGCGATTCGCCGTGCAAGTGCAAGGTACGTGCTGGGCAGATAGAGACCGCCCGTTGCGAAGGTTTCGCGAAGCCGCTGGATGGATGGGTAATGTGAAACATCGACAGCCATTCGTAGACTGCTAGCTTGATATCGTCTACCGCTTCAGTGTGGCAGATGCTATGTTGGTCAATCACGTAAATGCTTTAACATTAGGCTTATGGAACATGCCTCTTCACTTGGAAGAACCCCATCCGGTCACTTGAGCGTCCATTGCCGTGATTGTAAGTGTATGCCGTTTTTCAATCAGACCGAGGTGCTGGCAGTTCATAAAGATCAGTTGGTGCGGGAGATAATGGAGGCATTTCTTATTGCCACGTGTAAAGACAGATGTGTCAGCTCCCCTTTTGTCACGTTAGCAAATGTGGAAATAGATTTTCCACGCATGGATAAGATGTTGAGTGCTATCTCCCACCAGGCAGCATAAACCTTGTCGTCTCTGTACATTTTTAGTTGATAGTCTGCAGTCGTCCTGTCTACTTCTACTCTGTCCTTGTCTTCTTGCTGCTATTCGTCATCATGTACTGCAAGGTTGCCGGCAGTCCGGCTTTATGCTCTGCGCTGTCTGGCTGCGTTCTCTGTTTCTTTTTTTCGGACGCTTTATGGCAGACGCATGCAAAGTTCTTCGTGAAATCGACACAGGACACAAGATTCTCGTCCCCTCACCGGCAGGCACATCGCTATGTAGTCCCGCGCCACTATACCGTCAGAAAGACACATTTTATCACAATACACGTTGTTCACCCGTATTCCAGAGTTGATCCGTCCAGAGAGTTCGGTAGTCCAGAGTTGACCCAGCGCACGCTTTCCGCATGCCTCGGCTCACCTCTCTATCAAGATGCCACATTAATTCATCGAATGCGCCTCGATGCGGCTTTTTCAGTTTGAGGGAAGCTGACTCTCCCCAATGCAGTCATTGCGGATTGCTATAGAAGATCTACAGCATATACTTCTCTATTGCCCATATACTACCAACCTTCCCAAACCGTACTCTCCGGATCCCTTAACGAGCTAGACTCTCTCCCCCTCTCTCACACAAAATTGCTCGGTCCCTGGCCACATCCAGCCCACCAACTCTCTGCCCTCAAAGCTCTCTTGACCTGTCTGGATACCATAGGACTTCGATCCTTACTGTGAAGGGGCTCATTCTTTCATTCCCCGGATCACCTCCGGTAATCGGGTCGAGTATCGCCCCCGGCGATGAAACTCCCCATCCATCATCTCCTTATAAAGTTGTTGTTGTTCATCCGTATTCACCGCGTCAAATGTATGTCGTACGTCCAACTGACCTCACGCGACAGAGAAGCACCCTGCCTCTTTGATGGGTGGGGTGGAACGATCGGAAAAGTGGATCATCATCAGTAGTGGTGTACGCGGGTAAGTAAATCCGTGCCCGGCGCAGCTCTCGCGAATGTGCCACCCATTGCGTCTCATGCGGGTATGCCCGCATTGCCCACGCTCCAACAGTACAGCGTTATACCCATGCGGGTACACCCCCGATTACCCGCAACCTGCATCATGCAGAGTCCAAATAACAGGAGAGCGAAACAAATAAGAAAAGAGAACGCAACTCACTCAACTCAACTTATCAACTAACTTCCGCGAACGCTTGTTGCTTCTCTCAATGTTCGGCACCGAATTTTCAGCTATTTTAATGTAAGCCACATGTGCTCCGGTGAAATGTCAAATCTCTATGTGATACGTGAAACGAGAAAAGTTTACTTATCATTGCTTTTCTTTTTTCGGTGATACCTCCGGAAAATGAAAGAAATGGCGAGCGTTATTAGAACGGTACCGATAGGCAGGTGGGCTACCGTACCCTATCATCAGATAAGATTCTGAGTCACGCTCCTTGCCATTGGTTCCGATAGGCACGGTAAGCTTCAATGGTGTCGTAACAGTCGCTATTAGAGAGTTTTAGTACATCGTACGCAAAGGCGATAGCGTACGGAACAGATAGCGTTGGTGGTTCTGCGCACTGCGCGAAGCTCTCGTTCTGTTATGGGCGTGCGCAGAACCATCAACGCTATCCCTTACGTACGCAAAAGCGATATTGTACGATGTACTAAAACTCTCTGATATCGACCAGCTCCCGTGGCTCAGTGGTTAGCGTGCTGGCCATGTTACGCCGAGATTCGAATCTTACCGGGTTCGAATCTTACCGGGTTCGAATCCCGGTGCCGGCTGCGTTGGCTGGGGCTTTTCCTAGGGCGTTTCCTCAGACGCTTTGAGATATATGTCGGCACAGTTCCCTTAGAAGTCGGCCCTTTCACCATCCACTATTCACGACTATTATAATCGTTATATCGAGTAAGTTAGGGTTAGTTTAGATCATTTGCATGATGGGGGTTTAGGCGCGCCATCCGCGGTCATGTCGCATGAGGCTCTCTCTGAGAGCGAGACTTCGTAGGCGGTCAAGTAACACGGGCGAGTGCTGAAGACTGAGAGGTGGTAGGGTTCGAATCTGTCTGAGGTTTTCCCTGCGTTTTCTGAAGAGACTCCAGAAGAATGTCGGCACAGTTCCCCCTGAAGTCGGCCCAGGACGCAACCCCTGTTCCCCCACCCTAGCTTCCTGCTGTCCTCTCTCCATCTGGCCGCGTCTGTACGCCGCTCATAGCCACAATTGCTTCGTTAGCGGTGTTAACACGGAATGAAAAAATAAATAAATAATAGCAACACTTTTTGAGAAACGCTGCGTCCATCGGGTGATAATGCGGTAAAATGGAATAATGAATTGCCTCACAGTAAGCCTCGAAATCGTACGGTCAGTGGGGGTACAAAAAGCGTCTGAGAGGCAGGTATTAAACAAACGCAAAAAAAGAACAAAAAAGAAAAAAAAAACGAGAAAGACGTCGCGAACGAGTCGCGTAGTCATGTGAACGTGATGACCACTGTGTGTTCATATCTTGCAGCCTTTGAAACCGGTTGAAACCTTTAGATGATCAGCGATCACTTGTGAAATGCGTGCATCGTGACAGTTCCTCCACAGATTCAAAAGAGGGTGCCCAGAGTGGAAGAAACGGCGGCATATTCCCAAAGGGCGGACGAAGTCTCAGGGAATGTTCACGTCTTGAAGAACAGCAGCGTTGTCCTTGAGTGTCAAGTGACGGGAACGCCTCATCCTACGGTTATTTGGTTGAAAGATGGCCTCCCACTGGATGACAGGAGCACACGGCACGTGGTGAGATAACGTGGTTTGTCTTATGTATACTACATCTTGTTTTCACGAAAATCATTCCGTGCGTGCCGTCCGTTCGCTCGTATCTTTGACCGGAGGTCCTCCTACGAAGGCTTCGTGGCGAAGTCTTTTGCAATTTTCGTTTAACCAAACTGTCCCAAAGGGGCGTACGATCCCTCTCTTTTCGAATCAGAAATGGTAGCCACATATCATTCACGCAAGTGGTTGGTTGGCGCACACCGTACTATGCTGTGAAGTACTGTTGCTAGAGTACGTGGCGTACGATACGAGTGTATTCTTAAAACACCAAACTATCAACTGATGACCAATAATAGCGTTCTTTACCTCAGACATTGCTCAAGGAGGAGGTGCTGCAGATAAGCGAGGCCCAAGTGTCGGATCACGGAAAATATACGTGCCTGGCGTCAAACAAGGTCGGTACAGCGGAGGGAGACTTTCATGTGGACGTACTCGGTAAGTTGCTGTGCAATGTAGTATACTTGCGTGTAGTGGAGTTTCTTGTTACTGCGAAGAGAGCATTGCCACACTCTAAAAACAGAGAAGGGGGGGGGGTTGCATTACCGGCTCGCCGTTGTTGGGCACACAGCAGTGGGCGTCGTCGTGACTAATGCAAAAAGGAAGGAAGAAAAGAAAAGACGGGTGGAGGATGAAGGGTGGAGATACGTTGAGGGTGCGTGAATTCGTCGGGGAGTGCAAAGTATTCGAGGGGTCGTTGAACAAGACCTGCCTCCTGCAGAAATTGATCGAAGTTTCTTTGCTTTAGCGAGCGGAACGTGCGGCATAAGAACCACAGGGGCAGAGGATGTCCGCTAGCGCGCCCGAGCAGGAGTGAGGGTGATGGGCTTCGCGCGCAGAATAGTATGCACGGCAGTCTCGCAGGACGTGCTCGATTGTTTCACTACATTGCAGGCTCTTAGCCAACCGCTATTCTGAATGGCATCCTTCTGCCACCTGATTGGCTAAAAACGGAAGGCGTGCGCTTTTTTTGAACACTTTTGCAGTTCCAACAATGACGTACTATCCGCGCCTTGCTCAGAACGGCAGTGATAAAGGTCTCATTCTGTGCAATGGTAGGCCTTCACCGTGCTATGTGGTGAAGTTCTGTTTTTATAGTGTAAGAAGGCAATACGGGTCAGTTCATTACCATTCATTCTTGAATATTGCAGTCTTGAAACAGAACTTCACCGCATAGCACGATGAAGGCCCCACTGCAGAAAATGATGCCGTTATCACTCCCGATTTTTGTAAAGCGCTGGGCATAGGCTTTTTTTGTGACAATTGACATAACTGAGTAAGTGTTACAATAACGCAGACGCCTCCCGTCTTTAATCAATCAGGGCCCAAGAGCGTGCGATGCGGTCAAGTCCTGTTTTAAGAGTGGAGCTAACAAGATGAGGACGATGAAAGTTGGAAGTCACTGACAAGGTTAGGCAGCCGTAGGTTTCGAACCCACATCTTCTGGATAATCAGTCCAGGGCTCTACCAACCGAGCTAAACTAACCCCCCCCACACACACAAACACAGCGACTCCCAAAGATGCGTCATCTGAAGGGACAAACCAACCACTCTCTCACTCATCCTCCATTAACTCTTACATTTGTTCTCACTCATACACACATTCATACGACGGGATCGACGTGAGCGGCATCTGTTGAACACGACACAATTGGTGTTCTGAGGTTAGGAGCACATAGAAAGGACAAATACATACAAAGCCTCAAGTTCCAGCCTCAGAACATCAATTGTCTCATGTTCAAGAGGAGGACGCAACGAACCGCCACCCTCTCTGACCTCTTTTTTCGACTTACATCTGTCTCTCTGCCTCTCCGCCAATCTGACCTGTGCAGTGCCTCCAACAATTTCTGGCTCGCTGCGAGAGACCATCGAGGTGATCGAGAATCGGCCTCTGGTTCTCGATTGTGACGTAGATTCTAGACCAAACGCTCTCGTCTACTGGACAAGAAACGGCGAACCTTACGAGTAAGCATCGTACTTTTACACCGTTTTCGAGCCATCCTCACACCCAGCGCTTCGGCAGCCACCGTTTACCGCCCAAGCCAGAAAGGAGAAAAGCGACACTAGAGTCACTAAATAGGAAGCAGAGTAGCGACATTGAGCCACGCCGGCGAGCGAGGCCGCCATCTTGGGTCCGGCGCACCTGCGTCGCCTAGCAACGGGACGCCAATCTCCTCCCTTCTCCGCTGGAGAACAGCGTGCAGTCGAGCCAGCTCGCAACCGAAGAAGTCTGTTTTGGAAACACGGGGGTGGCATCCAATGTATTGCTCCGTAGACGAAAGCGTGTTGGGCGAACGCAATGCATCCTGGACAGGTCCTGGTCGCACGTCACAGCAAACGTCGAGGCACACGTGACCTTAAAGATGGCGGCGCCCGTGATCGGCGGCCATACCGTCTGTACACAAGGCGGTTGTTGTTTCTGCGCGACGTTTTGGATGTCTTTCGATCACGGTAATTATTTTTAATCCGATATTTATTTAATTTTGAATTAAATTAAATTTAAATCTTTTAATTTAGCCGATAATCTCGCAGTAAAATGCGCAGTTTTACACATAAGGCCTCGTACTGTTGACGACTTCCAAAGATGTAATGACGATCGCGTGTTAAGACTCACTGAGCCGATGCGATGTGCTTAAACTAAGGAGAAATGGGCTACCATGTTGCGGAAGAAGCACCACATATAGTTTACCCAGGCAAAATACGTTCATCTCCTGGCGTTATGACGACGAAAATATGTCGGTAAGCGGCAAAACGACATGTAAACAAAGTAACATGACCTGAAAATGACGTTTTCTATGACGTGGGACCAGGACAAGATGGCAGCTTTGCCAAAAAACACCCGCTTGAGGGTAGTTACAACAATGGCGGGTTTGTGTCACACCTGTGTTTGGAAGCCTGTTTTGAGACTGAACATGGACGGCACGTTCTTGGAAGGAGAAACCACGTGACACGATCGAGCCAATCGCGGACACCGAACGGCGGCTCTGGCGCGGAAAAGGATTGCGATACTCGGTACACTTATTTAGTGACTCGAAGCGACACCAGGGCGTAAGCACACGACACGTGCGCTCCTTCTCTCTGCCTTGGGCGGTAAACAGTTTTCAAGTGTTCCTCCGGCTAGCCTGTGCTGCGCGTCCACGGGAAAACGAGGAATAAACATCATGTCACATTTATGGGTTGTCTCCGTCACAGAGTGGACAACATACTGCATGTAGCCAGGTATCTGGTCATCCACCGTGTCCACGCATCAGACCGAGGTGCCTACTCCTGTATCGCTGAAAACGAAGCGGGTTTGGCAGAAAAAACGTTCGACGTCGAAGTTCACGGTGAGTTTTGTTTCCTTTATCTACTCGTGTGACCGAAAAGGAAGAACAACAGTGGAAGATGAGTGCAACCCACACGTTATCAATCGTTACAGGAGTAAAAAAAGAGAGAGAGAGAAAGACAGTTTCTAACGTGGCATTGAATGGTGATACGAACAGCACACCGTCGGGGGTGGTAATTATTAGGGTAAAGATAAGGATACAAATAATAAAGGTACACTCAAACCATTATTTCACGAGAAGGGCGTACTCGACACCGATATGTGCAGAGCCTCAGTCACTTGTTTTGCGGTAACCGGTCACGTAATTCGAAAGCGTCTCCAGTTAATTAGGGACCAACAAAAGATATGAAAAATATATTGATTTATGTCAAGATACTAGATTTTGTAGACTCTCCCACCTGCTGCCACTGTGGTGCCCTAGAGGATCTGGAGCACATTCTTCTTCATTGCCCTCACTACCAACCTTCCCAAATCTCACTGTCCGAGTCCCTTCCCCAGCTGGACTCTCGCCCCCTTCTCCCTATCGAAATTGCTTGGTCCCTGGCCCAAACCAGCCCAGCAACGATCAGTGCTCAAAGCCCTTTTGACATTTCTGGACACCACCGGACTCCGATCGTTATTGTGAAGGGGCTCTGTATTTTATACCCCACATCCCCACCGGCAATGGGGTAGAGTATCGCCTCTTGCGATGAACCTCCTCACTCTCCTTCTGAAAACAAGGTTGTTGTTGTTGTTGTACTAGATTTGGTGAATATGAACTATTTCTTTTCAGAACCTCCACGGGTCCACCTGAGCCAGAACAAAGGGCTCGTCCTGGAGTCAGATCCTGCGCAACTTAACTGCCGGGTAACGGGTAATCCAGTCCCTATGATCACTTGGCTTTACGATGGAAACGTTCTCGACTTGAACTCGACATCCATAAGGGTAAGTTTCTGCATAGCCTCCAAGGCATCAGACGTTTCATCACCTACTTACGGACGCAGAATATGACTTTTGCCGATAACGGTCAAGCCCTACAGATTCCCAGCGCGATGCTACGTCATTCCGGAAAGTACTCTTGCATCGGAAGTAACTTGGCTGGAACAGCAACTGCATCAATAGCTTTCACAGTAGCTGGTAAAGAACTGCTATTAACATTCTTATGAAAAGCTGTTATTTCGGCTCGTGTGTACGTACTGGGAGGAAATCCAGTACAAAACATTCGCACGGCCAAGCTACAAAGAGGACATGGAATAGAACTTTGTGAAAGAAAATGTGGATGCGTGAGGTTATTAGCCCAAGACGATAGAACTTTTCAACAAATCAGCAAGTTCTCTGCGAAGGGAGATCTTGAGACTATATTATCCGGCATTATGGAAGCTGTTGCATCGCTATCAGTTGTTTCGCTATCAGACGAAGGATTGAATCTTCTAACAATGCTAGCCATACTATAGTTCCTTTGTACTAGCTTCCTACTATAGTTCATGTACCTCTGGTCTCTTGTGCGTGTCAATGTTTTGCACTCAATTCCCTCTTAACATCTTCTGGACTTCCTCAAAGAAACGCAAATCGTGCAGAAATATTAGGACAGGTCCACTGAAGAAGAAACTCCGCATGTTGACAATCAGCAGATAGATCCAAAGTGCAAAGGACGATCCTCCTGCGATCTATAAATGTAATCATCAACAAGCTACCTAATCCAGCTAACCCCCTCCCCCAGCGGACATACAAGCGAAGAAGAGGAACATACTCCTCAACTAAAAGAAATGGAGCAGCAGACCCCAAACTCGGGCGTCACCAAGCTCCAAAACGCAGCGACTTCTACTCTACTCTACTCTACCCTCTTAACATTGAAGGGTTGTTCGTTTTCGGGTTTCAAGATTTTTACAATTCTGCTTGTAAAAATCGGTTGGTATTTTCACAAAAAAATTGTGGGGAAATCGGATATTTCTTTCCGAATTTCATATGCCATTGAGGATTTGCTGGTGAAACCCGAGTTGTCTCACTGAAGCCACCATTCTGGTAGCGACCCCAGAAACTACGCAGGATTTTTATTATCCTCTGATTACAACACGCAAACTCTGCCCGTGTATGAAAGCTCGCATGTGACGTATCTGCATGTCATTGTCGTGCTTTATGGCCTCCTGGGCACTCGCACTGGTGGGAACAGGTCACTAGACAAGGAGCACTTGCAAATGTTGATCTAAATGACCTGAAGAATTGCAACCTGTGTCCAAGCTCTATGAAGACTCGTCTTCGCAGGACCACTAGGGCGGGATTATAGAAGGGAGGACACAGTGTCCTCCTGTACCTACTGTGATAGCACGATTCGGCCGTTTGAGGTCCTACTGCGGAACACGAAGCTTGAAGTCCTCGTGTGTTCCTAGTTGAAAACGGGATGTACTTGAATTTCAGAATGTGTGTTCCGGGTGCAAATATCGCGAAATCGGAGCTAACCCAAAATCGAAGAACCCTACGTAGTACCGTATTTTCCAGTGCATAACGCGCGCGCGTTATACAGTAAAAAAAAAGTTGTCTAAAGAGGTCCTGCGCGTTATCTAACGGTGCAGGTTCTACACGTAAATATTTTCCCGCAGAGTTCCTTTTCAGGTCAGTGGCGAACAAACTCTAGCCTCTTCCAGTGTGGGCTGTGACTTTCTCCCATATCACTTAGGGTCAGTTGACAAAACCGGCGAAAGGGCACTGAACTTTATAAAAGGTTAATGATGCTGCTTAAGGATGCTATTCAGCAGTCAATAATCTTGAATTCATTTCAGAAGAATGGCGTGATGGAGAAGGGACGCGAAAAGGAAAGCAGAGAGGAGACTGAAGTATACTGTGACAGCGACGCTGTTACATCGGAGTTTAACGGATTTGACTAAATATGTTTCAAATATATAGCATACGCAAACATGATACACCGCTTTGGTTTATTGCGTATACTGGCTGGCAGTACAGAAGCTTGTAGCACCATTGCGGTGCGCGTTGTACATCGAAAATTTTTCAAATTTGGCCCGCTTTTAGGGGTGCGCGTTATACACCGGAAAATACGGTGACGTCGCAATCTCTCCATCTTCTAGTCCCTCCAAGCATCCAGAAAGAGACGTCGGCAGTCCAGGTGCTTCTCCATTATCCAGCAACATTGAGCTGCCACGTGAGAGGTCATCCTCCACCGTCGGTCGAATGGACCAGAGAGGGGGAACTCTTGCAACACAATTCCCTGGTGCGGATGTTAGACAGAGGACAGGTTCTCCAGATCGGCGGCATTACAGAGGAGCTGGAAGGCGCGTATACATGCAGAGCTGCCAACATTGCTGGAGCAGACGAGCACACCCTCTTTGTCAGCGTGCTGGGTAGGTTGCTCGCAGTTACAAAATTACAATCCGAACACGGGAAGGTCTGGTGGACGGGTTGTTCTTGACACATCCTATATTTCGTTAAAGGGACAGTTCGCTCGTGATGGATCAAATCGAATATTTCGGTTGCGAAGGGTTGTCCATTTCCTGCGTAGCCAAGTTGCCGCGCCACCTTGTGTAAAATTGTAAGGTATAATTTAGTGTCAGCGTCGCAAAATTCAAATTCAAAATATGTTATTTCAGCGCTTACATCAGCTAGAGAACACTTTGAATGTGCGTTCTTAAAAATGAACTTCACCGCATAGCACGCTCGTAGCCAACCGTCATCTCGAATGACATGGTTCTTTCCCCTGATTTGTTCAAAACAGGAGGCGTACGCCTTTTTTGTGACACTTATGCAGTTCATATTCCGCCTTTGATCCCGGATAAGGGTCCGCGGAGAAACCCCCACGACCTCAGCTTCACCTCAGCTTTGTATCTCAAAATTTCTTGTAAATACCTCGCTATTCGGTTGATTTCTAAACGGACCGCCAATCGCCAACCGCCATTGGTTTCGTTCCGTTCACGCTCAGCTCGTATCAGTTGGCGCTCCGTTGGCCGGATTCAGTTGGCCAAAGTTGCTTCATGCGGTTACCGCCTTAAACACGAAAAAAAAAAAAAAAAAAAAAGAAGGAGAAAGAGAGAAAAAAACAACAAAAACAAAAGCACTTCACCAACAGGAGGTTTATGCCTACCGTTTTCAACAGGGCCGTACATTGAAACGGAGTCTGGCTTTTGGGAGGGGCACCACAAAAGGAGGCTCGACCTGTCACAGTTTCGCACCTCTCGTTGGTTTGCATTTTACCACCATATGGCACATGACTGCCGCCCAAAATAGTGACGAAAACAAACACGGTGAAGCGGGAACTTCTCGACATTTTTTTTACAGACTATTGCCTTTATTTATTTATGTACTTCGTTTTAGCGTCGCGAAGCAACTGTGGCTATGAGCGGCGTACAGACGTGGACAGATGGAGAGAGGATAGCAGGAAGGAGCGGGGTACAGGGGATTATTGTGCGTCCTAGGCCGACTTGAGGTTGAACTGTGCAGACCTGTGCTGTCATTCGTCTCGAAAGTCTGCCGGAAAACCCAGGGAAAAACCCAGACAGCACATCCGATGCAGGGATTCGAACCCGCGTCGCCTCCCAGTCACGGCGTGGAAAGCGATCACTCTAACCACTATCCCACGGGAGTTTTTTTTTTTTTTTCTCTTTGGACAAAACTATCCCTGGAGTTCGTGGCCCATTTTAATGTCGGGCTCTGGTTTTCAACAAATAAAGGCGAAAGCGATGCCATTCGGATGATGGTTGGCTTTACACCGTTTTCCCGTGAACGCCGCCATATTGAAAGCGCAGCGCCGTCTAGCCGGAGGAGCACGTTGAAAACGGTTTACTGCCCATGCCAGAGAGAAGGAAAGCACACATGTCGTTTGCTTCCTCCCTGGCATCGCTTTCCTTCTTGCTGCTGGAGTGTGCTGGGTGCGAAAGCGCTGGGGGGCGTGAGGCTGGCTTGAAAATGGTCTATAGGAGCGTGCCATGCGCGAAAGCTCATTTTTAAGTAGGCCAGGTAGCAGCAACGGCTTCACGCCGTCGTGTCGGCGGTAATTTTTCTCTCTCCCCCGACTCCGAAGCAACGGCCTTACGTGAGAGTTATCTAGAGCCATGTAACCTCCTGCCACATAAATTTCTTTCAAGTTGCGCAAGAAACAAACTATCGCTTTATAACAAGATGGGTGGTGGATTTCCACTCGTGTTAGTTATTGTTTTGATTTTTGTTTTGTTTTTCTACATCTACAAAGTCCCTCCGAAGTTAGAAGCCTTGAAGGACGTGGAAAAGCTGAGACCTCAAGTTGTTTCCGGAAAAGACATCCAAATGGAGTGTTTCATTTACGGGCGGCCGACGCCGCACGTAACTTGGATGAAGGACGGAGCGGTAAGTACTGCTGGCGTTTGCTGTCCTGCCTCTGACTAACCCCTCAATATATGCTCCTCTAAACTTTACAAGGCCCATTCCCCCCGAGCTAAACATCATCTCCAACTACATTTCTTCTCATTTGTTGAACATAGGAATTTTGAACACTTATCATCTTGCGTTATTGGGCCTTTCATCATTGCCTGTACGTATGCAGATGATGCCTTGTGACCTTAAAGGTACCACGAAACATTGTGTCTGCATTCGACAGAATGTTTCGTTCCTTTTACGCACATTCCGCAGAGGCAGAACATCTCTGTTTAAGTACTATGGCATTGCGTCCTCATGGCGACTCAAAAACGGCAACGCATGGCGCCTCAAAAAGTGAGGGGGGGGGGGGGGGGTGTCGAGGTAGCTTGCCGTTTTTGGCCGCACTCAAGTGGGCATCGTCACGACTATAGCCAAAAAAAAGGAAAAGAAAGTGGGAGAGGGGAGTTGAGGATTTCAAAGTGATGTAGAGGCAGGATGACCGGTACTGATGGGACGGAAGCACACTGTAGGTGAGAGGTGCACTATAGTGGTCTCTCCGCTAGGCCCGTTTCTTGAAGAAAGCGCACGAGGCCGCGAGTTTTTGAAAGTCGTTCCGCACAAGAACCTCAAGAGCCTCAAAAGCTGAGCTTCACCGCATAGCACGCTCCTAGCCAACCATGATCTGGAATGACAACGTTCTTTCTCTCGATTGCATGAAAATGGAGGGCGTACGCCATTGTGGTGGCAATTATGAACCGCTTAATGCCACACGAATGGCGTACGCCATCCGTTTTTCGCGAAATTGGGGGAAAGAACCGTGTCACGTGGGACGGTGGTTGGCTAGGAGCGTGCTATGCGGTGATGCTTAGTTTTTAGAGTGTAATGCCGTTCCTCTGCTGCCTTCTATCACGTTAGGTCCCGTCTGCTTCTGCCGAAAATGCACCATCCTCACTTCCCCTGACAAGTAATTTCACACTCTTTTTAAAGTTGAAAAGCGTAAAGATGGCAGAGAGCACTGATGCGTCCGAGTTTGCTACGATCATACGTAGGCATGACGCTGAAAGAAGACAACATGACACGGCTGGTGTATTTGTCATGTCGTCCTATTTTCCTTCAGCGTCTGCGTACGAAGATAATAAATCATCAAAAAAAGAGAAAAGTGCAAACGAAATTAATTTCTTCATTCCACACACACAGGAAGTAATAGAGGAACCTGGACACGTCGACCTCCTCGAGGACCATCAAACGCTGTACATCACTCAGGCACGCAGTAACCAATCGGGTCGTTACACCTGTATCGCTTCAAACAGCGCCGGTGTGGTGTCCCGCGATTACTTTCTCCAGGTCTTAAGTAAGTATCACTGACCTATAGGCTTCCACCTTACAAGAACTACTACTTCACCTGTGACGCCGGCCCTCAATTCAGGTTGCCCGGTGATCTCGGGCTCAGGAGGACATGCTGAGCTCGTAACTGTACCAGTCGGCGGATGTAAGAAGCTGTCTTGTACTGCGACAGGGTTGCCAACTCCTCTGCTCTCTTGGTACAAAGAAAATCAGCGCGTCGCCGCCTCAAGCCCTTTAGTGCGCGTCGGCAATAGTAGCTGCTTGTCTGAACTGGAACTCAACCAAGCACAAGTGTCAGACTCCGGGATTTATGTCTGTCGGGCAACGAACACTGTAGGGATGGATGAGAGGCATTTTGATGTCACCGTTCTGGGTAAGTCACATGACGCGTACAGTGATATCCACGGGAGGCCATACGCCCACCTCCTCAGGTTCAGGTTCACGCTCCGCTAGTTCCTTTTGAGTCAGGCCGGGTCGGCGAGAAAAATTTCAGGCCCCGTCACATCCTCACGTTTCGTATGATTAACCCGCATTTTGCAACATGTGGGCCCCTGAAAACCCGGGACATGGGGACAAGGCACGACGACATGATTAAAGGATTGCTGTGTTTCGAGACCGTGCTGTCGTGTCTACTCCTCCGTGTGTCGGGTTTTACCGTTATGACCATGGACGCGGCCACTTTCCAAGATGACGTGTGTGAACGGTGTGTGAAATGGTGTGTGAACGGTCCAAAACGAATAGATCTTGTATCGCCAACTGTAGGATGGGACAAGCGTTAGCTTGCCCACATCGCCATAGACCTTCTATCGCCAACTGTAGGATGGGAGAAGCGTTAGCTTGCCCACATCACGCTTCAAAAATAGACCACAAAATAGCAACCGCCTGAGATCCCTCAGAAGCCTTCATTGGGATCGCAAGCGCCACCTCTGGCACGCAAGGGCTCATGGGAACTTCGAGCGCCTTCAAGCTTTACGATACGGCCAGAGACCGAGGTGTGGGAAGAAGAACAACATTGCCGGTGTGCGCAGTAGCAGCGTGGGTAACCCATAACAGAAGCAGACGACGGAGCAGTATCCCTCAAAGTTCCCATGCTGCTTTGCGACGCGTGCTTGGTGGCGCGCGCATCTTTTTAAAATCCTCTATTGCACGAGTTGAGGAAACGCCAACTAGATAACGGAAGTCCGCTTAATGCTTGCTCTTGGTTCTTCACCACGTGCAGATGCAGACTTGTATATAATTGGGATGTCGGCTGCGTTAGCCAAACACACGCTCTGTGTGACTCATGGCGGCTTGCCTCCATGGCTACGGCAGCCGAAGCACGGTCGTGACCGGTGGACGCTTTCTGAGTACGCAGCGTCGCTTAAACGGAGACTCCGCACCGAAAGCGTGTTGAGGTAACGGTGCGACATCAATCCGTACCGTGTGATATTTCAGTGAATGCAGTTTCTTATCCCCAAGTGGCACAGATAAGGAGAGAGGGAATATTTTCTTTTGAGTGATTAGGCGCTCCTCCACGGAAAAGCAGTCCAGCAACACTGGGCTTCACTTCACCGGTATTCCCCGTGTACGGGTTTCTGTAGGTTTTTGTTTTTACCGCTGGCCAATATTTTAGAACGAAATCGAGGAAGCAGATGACTGGCCATCCATGTGGCATGAAGAAGTTACAATGTGCGTGCCCGAAAGACAGCCATGCCCATACGGGACAACCGGTGACGTCACGCGGGGCACAGGAAGTAGGAGGGGGGAACACCCAGAAGTTTCGGTTTCGTTTTGAGCGCTTTTGGCAACTAACGTGTCCTCGACTGCCAAACAAACTTCATTTCAGATTTCGGAAGGATGTATCGAACTTATTGACGCAGCCATTATAATAGCTTCGAATTGTCCCGGAGTCTCCCTTTAAGCGACCAGTCTTTGTTTACTCTAGCTGTTGTCGTTTAAGGACGAATGATTGCACGTGGAGCTAGATATAGCAGGGCTCCACTCTGGGGACACATGAGATGATGAAGCCACTGAACTTTGTGTTATCTTGCTGCAGTACCGCCGTCTATCCACAGATCAGGACACCACAGGGACGTCGATGTCGTACGAGGCGAAAATGTTACGCTGGAATGTCTTGTTCGAGGGATTCCTCGCCCATCTGTTCAGTGGCTCAAGGAGGGACAATTAATTTACGGCGTGCAGTACGGCAATCCTCGCTACGTCTTTATTTCAGGTTCGTTCCAGGATTGATGAACACACATCCACAGTGCCACTGCAGTGCCTTCGTAACGGTACACTGACATGATCTCACCATTATCTTGCAGAAGGGCAAACGCTAGTGATCCACTCTACAACTGCTGCAGATTCTGGTTCATTCACGTGCGAGGCTTCAAACATGATTGGCTCGGACAGCTTGGATTATCGAGTCTTCGTCATCGGTGATAAAGCTGATTGTGCATTCCAACACTTTTAAAAGATGCATTGAGTGCACGTCCCACTACGTAAATTTTTCTCTATTTTATTTCTATTTTACTTTTGTAATCATTTCGGAAATTTCCGTAGAAGAAGTTACGAGGGCATCATAGATGTCGTTTCTGCAGTTGAGTAAACCGCGCACACGGACATCCTCTCGAAGAGAGTATGCAAATACACGGAAGTCTAATTACCTGAAGTGTATTAATTAACTGTTTAATTAGGGTATTTCTTGCAGAACCGAGGCAGCAGAATGGGAACAATCCTCATTCTCTATCGTCTTCTAGCTTTGAAAAATTTCGAAACGAACGCGTTCCGTGAATGACCACCCAACGGATTTTGCTATGGAAACAAGCTGAAACCAGAAACACCACGTCTCGGTAACGCATTCACCTTCCCCTACGGAGGCTCATCAAACATGAACCTGGGTCATCTGTCCATCCATGAAGGAAAGAAGAAAAGGAGGCGCCCCCATTCAACGGAAGAGAGAAGGTTGGGGCAAGTGACGTGGCAGTTACCTAAGGATAGGAGACGAGCTGTGGCTTCTTCGGAGCAACGCAGGGCGTCACGTTACCTGAACACTCCAATGAGGTCGCCTTGTGCACGCCACTTTGGGGCCTCGTCGGCGAGCTACCACCACACCTCTCCAAGTATTCCAAAACTATGTTTTTGAGTCCCCATGGAGACGTACGTAGCCGAAACCGGAAACAGCAAATGAAAACGAGTGGTCATGCCACTGGAGTGGGTCCCCAATCTCGGCCTCACTTTTCGGCGCAATAGAGCTCCTTCTCTCTTTCCTTTCTCCATGTGTGATCGCTCCAGAACGCTCTGATGCGATATTAGTGCGCTGCCCCATGGGTTCGCGACCGGCGCGGTTTCGGGATAACCTGAAAGCGGAACGGGGGGATACGTCTAGCGCTGACAAAAAAAGAGGGAAGAGGTTAGCCGTGATGTAGGCTTGCTATTCCCGAAAGCAAACCGAAAAGGAAGATGAAGCAGCAGAGGCACAGAAAATTAATAAGAAGTACAGGAAAAGACAGCTCCTTCACTAATCGTTGTGCAGCTAGTCATATACGCTCCAAACACAGAACTTCACCGCATATAGCACGTTCTGCGCTAATCACTGCTACGAATGATAGGGTTATCCCTTCTGATTCGAAGAGACAGGGGTGGCGTACGCCTTTTTGTGTCAATTATCATGTATCCAAATTGACACAAAAAGGCGTACGCTCCGCTCTCTGTTTCGAATCAGAAGCTATAACCCTATCATTTTGGGCAAAGGATGGTGCAGAGCGTGCAATGCGGTGAAGTTCTCTTTTTAGAGTGTAGGAGGTGTGAGAGTGCCCAAGAGTTTCGCTTCCCGAAGGAATCGTGTCAGCGCAGACGTGATTTCCGTGTGCTCAGTAGGGCCAAGTAGCACCGCCAGGGAAAGCTCTCGGTAGCCTACATGAGCGAGACGGCACCGGAGACTGGACCAATGGCGGATCCAGAGGGCGGGGGCGATCGCCCCCCAAAAAACGTCAGTTTATACATTGCATTTCCCTCTCTCCCCTCCCCCACTACGCGCTTCAACAATGAAACCGCCCCCCAAACCCAGGGCCTGGATCCGCCCCTGGACTGGACCGGTGACCTTCGTACCGCTGACAGGCCAGGAGTATGTGTTGCACGTCAGCTTCTACATGACACGTGGGGCAAAGAGGTGATGGAAGTTGGCTCATTTTAAACAGGAGGAGTGCAGTTCGTGCCACATTCAGTCGCATGCCGATGAAGCAACGACTCCTCGATGCGCGGGATGCGGCCAGGTACAGCATGTGCCATTAGTGGATCAATGGATTTAAGGAAGGCATTTGTGGGTATGGCTTCTTGCTGAGAGAGCTGCGTGCAGTTGGCAATAAAACGGCTGATTTTCAGCTGGCACATAGGGAGAGTAAGGGGAAGCACAGTTGGCTGCTCAGTGTGTCGAGCGAGAGCGTCCTCACGAGCATTCCCAGAAAGTCCGACATGACTCCGAGTCTACTGGAATACCACGCCGGGTCACAGCGATACAAATTCGGAGTGCAGGGCGATGGTTGTGGTGTAGGTGTCGGCGACAACTGCAGCAGAGTAGAAGGCCAGCGCCTCGAGAGCCTTGCAATACTGTCGGTCAGGATCGTCCACTTTACTGTCGACTTTACTGTCGGTCAGGATCGTCCAGGCCCTGGGCGCCAACGATGAGACGTGCCTCAAAGCGGCCAGTATTGCGAATGCCTCGGCCTCGGCAGAAGACATAAGAGAACCCGTGCCCAATTCCATCCTCTGGGATGCAGAATGCAGCAGACGACCCAACTAGTAGTACTGAAGCATCAGTGAACGGTGAAGTGGAACGGCTTTAAACGAGTATTCTGCTATATCGCTTTCCCCCGAATTCCACTAATTAAAGAGTTAGTGATTAGTTATCTATAGTACATCCATGACCTTTCGAGAGGATGTCCATCTGTTCGTATACACTGTATTCTCGTGGACGCCGCCATATTGAAAGCGCAGCGCAGTCTACTCGGGGAGAACGTTGAAAACTGTTTACAGCACACGGGGCGTGTGCTTCTTCTTCTTCTTCGTCCAATGTGATGATGGCCGTGAGCCACTAAGGGAGATTGGTGCTTCCTCTATGGTGCCTCTTCTTCCTCTCTGGGTCGGGCTCGGCTCAAAAACGGTGCATAACTCAACCGCACAAATGACATATATGATCCTGTCATAGCTCTCTCTCTCTCTCTCATTCGTTTTTTTTTAAGAATCCGTAGATGAGTTAAAAAAGCCTCGTATAAGTGCCGTCAGTGGACGCTTCTAGGAATTCGAAAGAACCCGCAAAACTTTCTTGTGAATCCATGCGTGGATTTATTGTGAGTTCCTTGTTTCGTATTTTCCAAAGAGTCGGCGATGTCACCGCGTGCTCGCTCCTTCTCGGTCTCCGCTCTCCGCCACACGTTCAAATACTGCCAGCAGACGCGGAAATCGACTTTTGAGGAGCAATATTGCCCTACGCGTGACAGACTGAGCATGACATCCATACTTCTTATGGAAAGACCCGAAAACGAATATGGCGGGATAGCCAGAAATTGCTATGCCGCTGCGAAATATATGTCGCAGCTGCTTCTAGCGCGTGATTCACTGCATGAGAGCAGGTTTGATTGGTTTAACGCAGCAGTCAGTTCACAGACGTCAACCAATCACGGCGCAGCAAGTCACTTCTGGTTCCCGTCCAGTATAACCTACTTCCTTTTTAACAATGACCGCTCTTACGAAAAAGCTGCAGAAGGACATCTCCAAGTACAATTCAGCTTTTGCTCGTGATGGTCCATTTTACCAAATGCGAATCAATTACAGAGGAACGCACACAAAAACAACCATTTCAGGACGGAACAGGAAGGAGGAGAGAACGTTGCCAACACTTCGTAAAGGACATACGCCAAACCCGCTGTGCACGCAGCAGCGGGATTTGCGTCCCATGCGGTTTGACAGGCGTATTTTTTCACGGTGCGTGGCCACGCAGAGTTTTACGCAGCGTGGTATTCGCTGAAACACGCACCATGCGGGCCGGCCTTTAGAAGTGGCAGTGGTTAGCGCGCAGCGTGCTACACTCTAAACACAGAACGCATAGCACTCTGAACGCCAACCATTGCACTGGAATGACACCTTTATCACTTTTGATTTGTGGAAGGCATTTTCCCCTTTTCGGGGTACTTAACATAACTGCATAAGTATCACGAAAAAGAATACGCCTCCCGTTTCCAGCAAATCAACAGTAATTAAAGGTATCATTCAGTACAATGGTTGGCCTTCAGAGGGCTACACTCTAAAAACTGGACTTCACCGCATAGCACGCTCTGCACCAACCATTTCCCAGGAGTGATAGGGTTATCGTTTCCGATTCAAAGAGAGAGGGGGGCGTGCGCCTCTTTGTATCAATTTGGATATATGATAATTGACACAGAAGGCGTACGCCTCCCTCCCTCCCCGAATAAAAAGCGATAACCCTATCATTCGCGGCAATGATTGGCGCACAGCGGGCTGTGCAGTGATGTTCTGTTTTTTAGACTGTACCCTACAATACCGATGTGCACTAATTCCACTACGTAATTGCTAGTATTCAGTATTCATCACTCGGGCAACATTGTTTCCGGAAGGTGGATTTCTGTCTTGTCGCGACAGCTACTGGCAGAGAAAAACATCGCGAAAAAAAACGCGAAATTGTCACTGACGGTATTTATATCTTTGCGTGGTGAGTCTCTGAAGAAGGTTGATATAGACACGAAGTAGCATCATCTTAGTCCGTGGAGGCACGAGTAACAGCAAAATATAAAACACTGAAGCTTTCTTTTAATGGATACAACCTTTCATGCAGTGGGCTGGTCAGGTAGCTGAGGTCAGGTCAGGTACCTGACGAAGTGCAGTCCACTGCATGAAAGCTTGTATCCATTAAAGGAAAGCTTCAGTGTTTTATATTTTTGTTGTTACTTTTGCCAAGCGGATTTTGACCCAAGCCTCTACATTTTCCATCCGTAGAGGCACCTTAAAAAAAAAGAAAAAGAAAAACTACTAAAGGACGTTCTTTCTGTGCTTTTGCAGAACCGCCCTACTTCAATGCAACGAAGGAAAACGTAATCCGAGTTATCCGAGGAGAAAATTTCGTCGTCGAATGTCCAGTCACGAGCCAGGACCGTTACACCGTGAGCGTCACGTGGCAGCACAACGGATACAACCTGAATGGCCACGGACTTCCAGGGAACAGCATCCTTTCTGTGGACAAGAGGAGCTTGAAAACTGCTCACGCGGAGAACGAAAACTCTGGAAGCTACACCTGTATCGCTGCTAACGTTGCCGGGAAGAACGCGTTCACAACAATCGTGGAAGTTATGAGTAAGACGGTTCTTTCGTTGCTTGATAACCGATATCGATTTCGATACTCCAGGTAACACGCATAAATAACAGACACGCGAAATAACGCAAACAATAATTGTGGCTGCTCTGCACTCTTAAAAACGAACTTCACCGCATAGCACGCTCCTATCCAACCATAATCTCGAATGATATCGTTATCTGCCCTGATTTGCTCAAAACGGGAGGCGTACGCCTTTTTGTGACACTTATGCTGTTCATAATTGTCACAAAAAAGGCGTACGCCTCCCGTTTTCAACAAATCAGGGCAGATAATGATATCATTCGAGATTATGGTTGGCTAGGTGCGTGCTATGTGGTGAAGTTCATCTTTAAGGGTGTGGAGCACGCGCGAGATTATCTTTGATTTGGACACCTTCTACAGAATTACTTCCATTCTTTCCGCAATGCTGTATACACCCTTTCAATGTTTACAAACAGAAATCTACAACCGGAAGTCGTCTAGGGTTCCCCGCGTCAGCGGCTGATTTCAGTTAAACCCTTTCACTGTTTACAAATAGTGAAAGGGGTTAACTCAAATGAGTGACAGGGCGTGGCGCCACATGTAGCCGCTAACGCGGGGAACCCTATAGACTACTTCCGGTAGTGCCTTCTGTTTGTAAGCATTGAGAGGGCGAATAGAGAGTGAGTGATGTCTACGTCATTTCCTGACGTAGCAGGAACCCATTCCAAGTGGGTCGAGTCAACGCCATCTAGATACAGAAGTCCTGCTTACTGCTTCCTCTCAGGACGAGAGCCGCCGATATTTCGAAATATCTGTTCGCAATATTTGAAACTCTGTTCGAAATATCGTCGGCTCTCGTCCTGAGGCAACTGCCTTCGTATTTCCCTACCGGTTCGCTGGATTTCTACCCAACTTTATTTTTAGGAAGACGATTGGGGAGTTTCACCGCAAGGGGGGAGATATTCCACCGAACCGTGTCATCTGGTCTTGGTGTTACATACTTTCTCCTATAGAATGTCCGCCTGGCCGAATAATGGGCCTGCGAAGCTGGCACTTGTGCTGCTCCCGTAGCTTTTGTTGGTGAAAATTTGTAACAAATAAACAAAATGCCCTTCATTTCGCGTAACCGCTTCTGATGAAGTTATTGATGAACTTTTTGAGGGGCTTAAGCAGTCTAAATACAGTTTCACTGCTACTTGAGCGTTGCACAGCGATATGTGTGCCCTCGACAAACTTGCATAAGTACTGGCAAGCTGGGAGACCGTGTCCACGATTGGAGAAGGGGGTGGTGGTGGTATTGCTATTGCTGAAAGAACTTGCCGTTGTCAGCCTCACCAGAGGTGGACCACGTCATGGCTCACGCTCTCGGGGAATGAACCAGTCTAGAGGAGTGTCAATAAAATATATATCTTTCTCTCTTTTGTCGATAGCTCCCCCGTCGATAGCCGTTCCGCGAAATACGACTCTTCAAGTTTTACAGCGTGAATCTCTCGCCCTGGACTGTAATTATGAAGGCTCTGGTGAAGTGGTCGTCTCGTGGTCCAAGAACGGGGAACCCATCGAAAATGGCGACGACCGTGTGAAGGTGTGTATTCCTAATTTGAATGACGAAAAAGTGACTTTGATGGAGGCGGGGACCGACTAACAACATACGCACCGTAAATTGCAGGTCCTACCAGATACGCACCAGCTCAGAATAGTTAACGCAACATTCGCCGATTCTGGAACTTATATCTGCGAAGCTGTTAATGAAGTCGGCATGGCTTACGTCAACTACACGGTTCGTGTGCTAGGTAAGGCTTATTGGTTCGTACTCGGTAACGCCATTTTTTTTTTTTTTTCACAAAACGGTGTGGTTCATTCTAACGAAAGAGCTTCACACTCCATAGGGCAGAACTCCAGCGCGTAGCACGCTCTTAGTCAATCAACCGCCATCCCTCTAAGTAGATTAGTAAGTAAGTAGTAGCTGTAAGATTCATCTCCTGCGACTAAACGTCCCTTTCGCAGCAGCAGCATTCCTTCATAAGATAGGTGTCGTTGGATCGCCGAACTGTTCAACTTGTGGAACTGTGGAGAACACGGAGCGCGTGCTGGTCACCTGCCGAAGCTTCGACTCTAGTCGGCGAATACTGAAGAACGCCCTCGCGAAACTTGACAACCGACTATATAGTCTTGAGAAGGCACTGGGGAGCTGGCCAAGGCAGCGCCAACAACCTGCGTTGTGTGCACTGACGAACTACCTCAAGGACATCTGTGCTGGAAGAATTTTTTAAATCGTTTAGTGTTTCCACACATTAAGCGTCCTGGAACAGCTGGTCGCGCAAGTGCGACCTATGTTTCCATTTTTTTTCTTTCTATTTCTATTCCTAGTTACAAACGGGAGTCTGCGCCTTTTGCTGCCAATGACGCAGTTACGTTAATTGTCACAAAAGGGCGTAGGCCCCGCGCTTTCCAGGAGTCAGGAGTGACAATGGCATCATTTGGTACAATTGGTGGCATCCACCGTTACCGTGTGGTGTAGTTATGGTTTAAGAATGCTTGCTTCGACACTCTAAAAACAGAGCTTCACGACATAGCACGAATGCCAACCATTGCACAAGATGATGTGGTTATCACTTCTGATTCTAGGAGAGAGAGGTGTACAGTGTGGTAGGGGGGATAGTCGGTTACATACTAGGGAAGCATGATACACAGCGCACATAAGACACCAAGGACGAAGTTTTCTTTACTTCGCCCTTGTTGGAGTTGGACGGACTAAAAATAATACGGAGAGGTCTTGTCTTATGTGCGCTGTGTATCGTGCTTCCCCAACGAGAGGTGGCCGTAGGAGGAGGAGGAGGAGTGTCGTTGGGAGGAACCCGAGAGGTCTGCCTGCCTGATTAGGCGGCATGTTTCTCAGGAAGGGAAAGGTGGTGGAGAGGAGGAGAGGAAAGGGTGAAGTGGAAGACCGAGCGGAATCCGCTCGGGGGGAGGATAGCTGCGTCCATGGGCCGACTTCAGGGGAACTGTGCCGGCATACGCCTATTACACATCTGAGGGAAACCCAGGAAAAACCCCAGACGGCACAGCCGGCCCGCGGATTCGAACCGCAGACCTCCCAGTCTCCAAGCGCACGCGTTACCGCTGCGCCACCGGAGCTGGTAGGTGGCCGTATGTATATGTGATAACTGCCACAAAAGATGCTACTCATGCGGGGGGGGGGGGGGAGCCAATGAGGCAGCGCACGAAAGGTCACGTGCTTACGGCTCCCAATGGGCATGAACGCAACTCTGAGCTCTGTGACGTTTGCTTTCGCCAGGGAGTGTGTTCGATGGCCTGTATCTTGCCAAGTACAATACGTAGAGGAATAATTATTCTTTTATCGGTCCTCTGACGTGTAGGCAACGCGCCCATAATGTAATGAACCACATCAATCGAAACCAATTTAACAGGCAGGTTCGTGTTAAAGGCTCCCCTGAGACGATAGATGCTTCCTTCCAATGCGGTTCACAATTATTACATTCTGGCATATGAGCCGCTAAATTACAGTCGGAACACCGTTTGTGCTGCCCCAATCTTTCATTAATTCACTGAAATGCCTGGCTAATGTACATGCATTCACACTTTAGTGGCATAGAATACGCAACATTTTTCGCGCAGGCAACAAAGGAAAGAGTTCAGGGAATCCCCCCCCCCCCACACAATCCACTTTGCATCGTGAAAACGGAATGAGTTGTTCTCACCTAACAGCCTTACTATAAACGGTCGAGCCTCATGCTGTCCAGAATTCGCGTTTAAATTGTGCTAAATTTTATGATAACGAGTTACTAAAGCTCTGCCCAAATCAAATGGGCTTATCAGCTTATCAAAGGGACTTCTTATGCGACACTCGAAACGGGAACGAACTGAGTATCAACTGTTGTGAACAACCTGCATTAAGCAGCCTATCCATGTATTTGGCCCACTAAATAGCCAGATTCCGTGGCGATCCAGCCTGGTGGATTCGTGGTAACCCGTTTCTCACGGCTGAGCGCATACAAGTTTCCGTTTAGAGCCTTTTCCTGCACTCTTAAAAATGAACTTCACCGCATAGCACGCTCCTAGCCAACCATCATCTCGAATGATATCGTTATATGCCCTTATTTGTTGAAAACGGGAGGCGTACGCCATTTCTGTGACAATTATGAACAGCATAAGTGTCACAAAAAGGCGTACGCCTCTCGTTTTCAACAAATCAGGGCAGATAACGATATCATTCGAGATGATGGTTGGCTAGGAGCGTGCTATGCGGTGATGTTCATTTTTAAGAGTGTGGGAATAGTGGTCAGGTCTGAGTTTTCATGGGGTATCTAACTTTGGTTGTGTTTGTGAATAAATCATTGCTGGTTTGGTGTTGCCCTTCTTGAGAGTGTTGCGCAGTCTCAGGCTCTTCATGGAGTAACAAGGTTGTACAGCTGCACGGAATTTTTTTTTTTGCTCTCTCTCTCTCTTTCAGTTCCCCCGTTTTTCAATACATCAGTGACACAAACGGAACTTAAGCGAGTCACTGGAGCTAATATTTCTATGGACTGTCCCGTCCTGGGAGATCCCGAACCACTTGTGTCCTGGTATAGACATGGCCACAAAATGGCCTCTTCCAATCGGTCTGTGGTCCTGCATACACTTGGCGTTCACGACGCGGGAACGTACAAGTGCACGGCTGTCAGTGCAGCAGGATTTGCTGAGTTGAATATCTCACTCACAGTGCAGGGTAAGTAGCGGTAGGACATTGTTAAAGTGTCACTACGGACTAAATCTCCTGTCTTCAGAATCCTACACTCTTACAAATGAACTTCACCTCATTGCACGCTCCTAGCCAACCACCATCTCGAATGATATCGTTATCTGACTTGATTTGTCGAAAACGGGAGGCGTACGCCTTTTCTGTGACAATTATGAACAGCATAAGTGTCACAAAAAAGGCGTACGCCTCCCGTTCCATCAAATCAGGGCAGATAACGATATCGTTCGAGATTATGGTTGGCTAAGAGCGTGCTATGCGGTGAAGTTCATTTTTAAGAGTGTACCAAAGTTACGTTACTGAAATCTTCTCGTCTCGCTTAACATTCCTGCCTGATTCTAAGGCCACCTAGTCCGCCAGAACGGGCGTGCTCTATGTATATCGGGCTCTTCGATCTCTACAACGTTACGAGTATTTCCCAAAGCCAGCTATCTAAAACGCGTTCTAACGCCATTTTTAGGAACGTAATTCATCATAGATCGAAGTTCGCTAAACTGCAGCCGGGGGCCTTGAAAAGGAACGCACGGATTTTGCCGGCTTCTCCTATTCTGTCTTCATATATGCGAGCGTTAGCGCATGAGCGTGTCGTCCACAAACGGCCGAAATAACTGACGATTACAACAACAACGATGACAAAAGGTTTTAATTACATATCAAACGTTTTAGAGAAAACCACACAATATGTTTAGAAAAGGCGATTTGTTAGGATTCATTTTATTCTATGGAAAATGCGAAGGCACGCCTTGGTTTCTGCCTTTGTATTTGTTGGTTGTTCGCCATCGGGACGCTATAAACGAAGAACACAAGAGCACCGCCATGATGCTATCATAGCACTAGCGTTTTGGTTACCCTATTGTGTGCTGATTGTGAATCTCTATGCGTTACAGTGCCACCAACCCTACGTAGTGATGGCTACAGAGAGGCTGTCACTGCCACAGTCGGCAGCGCCGTGCGTCTCTCGTGTGAAAGCCAAGGAATCCCTGCGCCGATTGTCACGTGGAAGGATTGGAACGAACGGTTGGTGGAGACAAGTGAGAGAGCTGAGACCGTCGGTCATTCCCTGAACTTTCCTCGTGGCGTACGACTGGAGGACGCCGGGGTGTACACCTGTGTGGCGCAGAACGAAGCCGGTCTGATGGAACGAAGAGTCAATCTTACGGTTGTCGGTACGTGCTTACGAACAATTAGAGAAACGGAAACCGAAGGTATAGTGTCCACCACTGAAGAAGATAGGCAGCGCTAGAACCAATGGCCAGTATGGCCTGTTCATGTCATGGGCAAGACTTCTTAGTTGAATACGACCTTTGCATCAAAAGCAAAGTGAAAGGTGTCCTGCTGACACCACTGTTTCTCTTTTCTGAATTGACGTGCTCAAGTGAAGCTACATCAGGGCGAGGAATTAGACAAGTTTGTGAACACCCATCGTAACGAACTATCGCTAAAGAACGAAGGGTGGAAATCCAGAGGGAAGGGTAGAAATCCATATGAGGGGATTTGCCTCAGGACGAGAGCCACCGATATTGCGAACAGAGACTGTCCTCCTTCTGAGCACCCAGGAGAAAGACAGTCTCTGTTCGAAATATCGGCGGCTCTCGTCCTGAGGCAATTCCCTTCATATCGCTAAAGAACAGGGACAAAAGACTGCGGTCTTTTTCTCTTGTCTTCTTTGTCTTCTTTTTTCTTGTCTTCTTTGCCCCCGTTCCTCAGCACGAGTTCACCATGTTGGATGTCGCATGAGATTGCTGCCTCACGAGGCATTTCCTTCCTGCTGAGAAGGCACGAGTTCGCCCCCAAATGACAGAAAAAAACAAAAAGATCTGGCTTCTCTAGGGCTGAATTTGTTCTACGTGCTATGGAGCCCAATTTAATCTAATCTTGCATTCATACATCAAAGAGAGTCTGCCCTTGTTATACTAACTCCGCTGCCCGCGAACAAGAGCGCATTCGAGGGAGCATAGACAGCCTCTGCCTGACTTAGCCGGGACCCGTAGGCCAGGAGCCTGGTTTTTGCGACTGGGTCGTTTCATACGTGCACTGTCTCGCGGCGGTCATTCGGAGTGATGGACGGTTATCTCGGCCATTCTCGGGTGCGTATTCCTTAATTTTGACTTATGAACTCTTTATGTACGCAAGACAGAAGGTTGACGCGCTTTCTTCCCTTCCCGTAAAGGTCATCTAGCTACGCCGATATCCTAAACAGTTAAAACGGTTGTGATATTCTGAAAGCCCACATCGAACACTCCACAAAATGCACGTTCACTCTCCCACTTCAGTAGAGTACCACGTCAAAAAAAAAGAAAGAAAGAAATATATATATATATATATACACCGGGTGTTTCAGTTAAATCCCCGGGCTAAATAATTCGCGAACGGGTGCACCAATCCACGAACTTTCTTTTTTACAAGTATCTGTCCGATACCACCTACAAGCTGCACACCGTGTGAATGAGTGAGAGGCGCTCATTATTAAAATAAAAATGCAAATGAGTTTCGTCAAAAAGCGTATCTTCTAAAGCAGGGCGCTGTCGGCATTAAAATGGGTACTACCCCTTTTGGGACCTTCAGTGGACACCTTTTAGAGAAAAATCTGCCACCGAAGCGGGTCATTTGTTGCAGTAATTAATTGGTTTCGGTTTACGTATTTTTGTCGCGGCTGGTCGCGGCGAAGCGCAAAAGGGCGTATTTCATTGGTGTAATTCATTGGTGTAATTCATTAATGTAAGGACGTAATTTATTGATGGATAAGAGAGTGAAAGAGCGTCCTTTTGCGCTGCGCCGCGACCAGCCGCGACAAAAATACGTAAACCGAAACCAATTAATTACTGCAACAAATGACCCGCTGCGGTGGCAGATTTTTCTCTAAAAGGTGTCCATTGAAGGTCTCAAAAGGGGTAGTACCCATTTTAATGCCGACAGCGCCCTGCTTCGGAAGTTACGCTTTTTTACGAAACTCATTTGCATTTTTATTTTAGTAATGAGCGCCTCCCACTCATTCACACGGTGTGCAGCTTGTACGTGGTATCGGACAGATACTTGTAAAAGAGAAAGTTCGTGGATTGGTGCACCCGTTCGCGAATTATTTAGCCCGGGGATTTAACTGAAACACTCGGTATATTCGTGCATGTTTTATGATGTATATGCACCCTAGCAGGCACTGTGACATGAACGCGCCTTCGTACTTGTTGGTGCATTGGTGCTTTTTTTTTTTTTCATTCAGCATCGACTGCCACGTCGCATTATATCGGAGCCCATCACTGAATATCGCGTCATTCTCCATGGTGTGATGATTACTGACTGATACCGTGATAGCATCATGAGCGAATTTACCGAAAAATGCTATATATGGCCCACATGGGACCCGGAATATATTGCCGTTTGTTTAACTGAATAGGAAAATGTATGTCCCTACCTTATAAGATTACGTCGAGAGTTCTCGTGGACACCCGCAATGCGCAAATATGTAATACCTCTTTTCCCAGCTCCCCCGTCCATCGAGAACCACACAAAGTCTACTCTCGAGGTGACCATCGTCGAAGGTCAGGCCGCCCTCCTGCAATGCTCCGCATCCGGGACACCATCACCCAACGTAACCTGGCTAAAAGACGGCACCCCTCTGGAGTCTACTAAGCATGCCCAGCAGAACGCTTCTGCGAGGATACGCATCATTTCAAAGAATGGCAGCGCCCTCTGTATAGATGCTGTTGACCTGAGCCACTCTGGTCGTTATGTGTGTTTGGCCAATAACGAAGCGGGAACAGCAACTCTGACCTACAATCTACAAGTGGTAGGCAAGTAATACTTTAGCTTTTGAATGCAGAATGCGTTGTAAAAATAGCATCGAAATGCTAAAGGGAGAGGTAGAAAAATCAGGGAGAAAGAGAGGGAGAGAGAGAGAGAGAAATACAGGATGACGATGATATGGGTATGACTTCCGCTCATTGAGCAGAACGCTACCCCATTGCTATTGGGACGCCTGCGTATGGCTACGAACCTTCAATTCCGACTGGTATCCAATCCAATCCAAGTTGTTTTGCCAACTGTAGGATTCAATCCAAGTCGTGTCAAGTGTCTGCTCGGCTGAGTTTGCTGACTTTCTATTCCGAGTGGTATTGTACCGTGTTAGCCTTCTACTTTGACAGTTAGGACAGCCGTGTCAGGCCTGTAGACGTTACCGTTCGTGAAACGTTTGGACTAGCATAACTATCACAGCGGGTCGGTTATTGGTACGTGCGTAGTCCCTATCTTCTATCTCAGTTTCCATGCTTCGGGACAGGTCAACTCCGCCCCTGAATCGAAAGACGTCTGTGATTGGCTTTACGTGGGCTCATGACGCCTCCGAGTCTCCACCTAGTGTGCTCGCGTGCTTCAAACTGTTGCTTGTACATTAACAATGGTGCGAAAACACATCTCGGAGACGACTTACTGAGAGCACGTTTGTATGCTTTTGAACGCAGACGGGTAAGATATTTGCTTTGACTAAATGTGTGAATCGGCTTTTCTGCCTGCTTCCGTGCCTGCGCTGCCATGGTGTCCGTGGTCCGTGCCATGGTGTCCGTGCCTGCACTGCCATGGTGTACTTGGGTGGTCATTTCATCGCAACACATGCGGACATGGCGCGCTCCCAAAGGGATACCCCCATGCTAGCCTGTGACTGCCCATGCGCAGCCATGCTTTGCCGGAGATAGTGTTAATTAACAAGTGTATCTCCCTAAATACAGCGGAGCTGCTGTGTTTGCGAGCAACCCTGTGAGACCACGTGTCACAAAAGAACGACGGAACGGGCGGAGGGAAGAAGGGACGACGATGGCGAGCAGATGATGTGATGTGATATGATAGAAGAAGAAGAAAGAAAAGGGGGTGTAGAGGAGGTGGTGTCCCTCTACATGAGTTCTGACCGGCACCGTCCTAGCGTGAGGCCACGCACATCTGCCCGCTGGGACATTCCATCATCGCCGGTCAGGACTCATGTAGAGGAACACCACCTCCTCTACATTTGGTGACTCGAACAACGAACACCATGTTCGGCGTAATTCGGCCATTCACCATCCTAAATTTTTCGGCAAACCAGCAGTGAACCACCCTCCAGCAGGCAAGGCGCACCGGGACCACTGTTCCACCGGGGACTCGCAGGGAGACAACAGTAAGCTGACTTTACGGCCTCCACCTGCTTCATGATGGTCCTCCCCGGCACTTCTCTGGCGACAACCGGCATTCACGCTGCCGTACCGGTCGCGGTACTGTCGCCCACTCAGCAACTCACTCACTCAGCAACAATCAACGCTCGGCAGCAATCACCCAGCGCACTCAACAAGGGCTCAACGCACTCAGCTGACACTCAGCACAATCAGCAACCACTCAACCACCCAACCAATCGGCATTCACATCTCATCACTGGAACCCACCCGGATCGCAGCACTCTTGTTCCCGCCATCCCGCTGCTGCAGCATCAACAGCCACAAGCACAAGCCGTATGCCCAGCCGTCCACTATCTATGAGCCGTCATTCATTCTCCTCTTCGTGGTATCGACGCGAATCTCAACCGCATGCACAGCTCCGCGTCTGAGGGGGGGGGGGGGGAGTGATGTGGCGGCCCGGTGACGACGATGACGACGTGCCTCTGCTGCCACGCGCTACGGCGTTGGCACAGCAGCTCTACCGGCACCGTCCTAGCGTGAGGCCACGCACATCTGCCCGCTGGGACATTCCATCATCGCCGGTCAGGACTCATGTAGAGGAACACCACCTCCTCTACAGGGGGATTTAAGTCACGAGAACGTCAGACTGGCTACCCCAGACCACTTAGCCGAAGTTACTTGAAATAAAATTAAAAGGAAAGGGAGAAAACCCAGTAGCTGCGGGGGAGGGGGGAGACAAGTATCCCGAACTAGTGGGAACACTTGTCACGAACGAGGGACCAGGGACCATATTTTTTCTTCGTGTTCGCGCCGCAAGAAACTGTGGCTACGGACGGCGTATACATGTGACAGACGTAGAGAGGGCAGTGTCAGGAAGGAGTGGGGGACAGGGGTGTTAGTAATGCGTCGACCTCATTGGGAACTGTGCCGGCATTCGTCTAGACAGTCTTCGGGAAAGCCAGGGGTAAACCCCAGACAGCACAGCCGGTGGTAGGATTCGAACCCACCATCTCCCAGTCTGCAGCACGACCTCGGTTACCACCGACGAGGTTGTATTTACGAGCAGATGCAATCTTGCTGCGCTGTCATAATGGAGTAAGGTGTTAGTAAAGCTTAGTAACTTGGTAACTTAGTAAGCTAGCAACTTGGAGCTTGCCAGGTACACACCTCGACTACACACCTCGACCACGTTAAAACTCTGGTGCGTCTCACAGTCGCCGTCTTTCTGTGCGCCATAACTGATGAGTGCTAAAAACGCGCTCTCTTGGAACAATTCGGCTAGTGCCGGTGAACGTTTTGTGACAAGTCTGTACTACAACGATAAACAAACTTACGTTTGGGACTTATAAACATATGTTCAACGTGCAGCCAAAGAGCCTAGGCTACTTTTTTTTTTTCACTTAATACTTTACTGGCTTCGCACTGGGCTTTCAGAGGTGAGTTTTTCACCCTGACGGTAGGACATCACGTTCCACGTGACCTTCCGCCGCCATTCGCTCAAACGTCGCCCACCTACGCATTGCTGATGAAGGCCCAATAAGGCCGAAACAGCTGTCCAATGCTGGTGTGGCGACGTTTGGGACTTATAAACTTACGTTTCTAGCAGTCCGACGTGAAATTCTTTGGTGCGTCACCCATTTTCGGCTTGCAGACGATATGCAGCAGGCAATGTTGTCTGCCGTGAAATTCTTTGTTGATGGGTGTGCGGAGGGACGGGGGAGAGTGTGGGGCAGCCGGGGAGATGGCTCCTCGGGGCCCGGGCCATCTCAGGGGTCCGCAGGACCCAAGGTACCGATAAGACCCAATCATATAAGGAAGAAACACTTGAATGTGGTATCGAGACGCGAGGAGTGGTATCGAGACGCGAGGAGGGGTCTCGGACATGACCCATACCTGGGGCCCCTAATTTCTCTAGTCGGCCGTACCTGTGCGCACCAAGCGCCCGTGACAGTCTGCGTCTACACTTACGGTGTGGTGTATGCGAGAACGCGCCTTACAGAATTCGAACGTCCGCCCCCCCCCCCTCCGCCCCCGTAAAGGCATTAAAGTATAGAAATTCGAAAGGAAGACGAAGCCACAGACATTTCTCATGATCACTGTTTAGGTTGCGCATTGAAAAGAGCCGCGATTGTGTACAAGGCTATGTGCGTACGAAGCGTCATGAACACAGCGTGGCGCGCAAGACAAGACGAGGAGCCATGTTTCCAGCAGTACAAATTACATACCGTATGTACTACTGACGCACCTTTTACTCAGGGACCTAGTGCCATAGAGGCCGCGGTTAATAAATGGGGTAAGTTAGTTCTTACTTTCCTTTATCTCGCAGTCATTCCGTTTTTCCCGAGCGGCGATCCGGCTGTGAGTGAACACAAGGTGCTCTTGACACATCCCTTTGCTCTCACTTGCGACGCTATGGGTGTCCCCTACCCGTCGTTCGCCTGGTATCAGGATGGCATTCCCCTGCCCTCTGACGTCTCGACTAACGTCATTAGCAACCAGCTCCACATCATGTCGGCAAGCGCAGGTGCTACGGGTCGTTACTGCTGCGAAGCGAGCAACGTTGCAGGATCTACGCAGCAGTGCTTCAATGTCACAGTACTAGGTGAGTAACCATGTGAGCTATACAGTAAGGAAGTGCGCGAGCTCAAGCTTGTTCGAAAGATCGGTCTAGCAGGCGGGCCAGGCCACGTACCGTATTCCTTTGGCGAGCCGAGGTCTGCCCGACATTGCGGGCCAGGGCGAGACCCGTACATTCACTGGCCTCGATTGGGTCCTGGCCTGTGCTATGTCTATGTTAATCTTACATCGTCTTCGACTTCAGCCACGGTCAACTATTATAGCGCGCTACTCTGTCGTTGATGAGTCGGCTGGGCAGCTTATAAATTTATCTGACTGGAGCGAGGTGTGGAGCTGTCGGACTGGGCCCCAGAGGATATTTTTGAATGGGTAGTCGGACCCGGGCATAAGGATACGGTCCGTGCAGTGATCTAACCTACACACTTTAAAAGCAGGTCTTTGCCACAACGTAGTTGTAGTTGAGACAATGAGACACAGAAGGAAGAATGCTGCACAACACAGTTGAATTCGATACAAAAAAGGGCTTGGAACACACACACACACCGATCTCCAGACAGAGATGCTACTATTACCTGTGACCGGAAATCGGTTCGAGTCTCACTGCTCGTGCGTTTTCATCGGTTTCTATCCTCATCACGTGCGAACGCTCTGATATCGTTGTCTTCTAAACTTTGGGCGCGGCAGCTATCGAGCGGAGGGAGCGTGCTTCTTCTTACTAAGCGGTGTCACTCGTCTTCCGGAGCGTGACGCTCATGATAAACTTCACGGTCCAGATTGCAGGTTGGAGCGCGTAAGTGCATATCGTGGTCACGGCTCTGAAAGGCCGTTTCCTAAAGGCACCTGGGTACACCGAGCGTGTTGGGTGGGGCCACTACTTGACGTGCTCGTAGAAAACGAAAGGAGTACGCCCTTTAAATTGGCCCAAAATGCCGCAAAACTAGCGTACTCGTCTTCAGCTATGTCCAGCAGATGCAGCGATATCGACCTGGACGCTGGTTCACCTCTGGTGTGTAATACGATGAAGATATGTTTTTGGAGTGTATTTACTGTTCCGTTTAGCAGGGACCAATTATCATAATGTATGCGCTCTGAAGATGCAAAACTGGTACATAGTGCGAAACAGGTAAACGATAACGGATAACATCAGATATCGATAACGTGAACAATCCTTCTTTCTTCTTTATGTGTGCGTTTGTAAGTCCACATCATCATTTCGCAAGAATGATAAAAATTGAGATTCCCTCCTGTACAAGCTTGAAAATGTACTTTCCTCCCGTGCTTAAGTTAATTTGACTGGTCCGAAAGTGGTGATATCATTTCGCCCCATCTGGAAAATAAGCTTTTCGTTTGAAGGCCTTTCGCGCATAATTTTTCAGGTCCTTCAACTTAGCTTACAGCGACGGACGAAACAGTAATTCGAATATTGATCCCCAGTGATACCAAAATTAACTTTTCAAGTAAGCGATAAGACTAGTTGGCGTTAATTTTCCGAAATCGCCGTTTTAGCGCTTTGCTTCCGCAGATGGCACACGCTATGAAATAAGGGTGCCATTGGAGTGTAACCTCCAGCACATACACCCTGCAGAACACCTAGTACAGCCGAGCATGAGTGAACGGTGTTACAGAACGCCCTTGTACACCTCGCCGCCGCAATGTACACCGTAGTTCTAGTGAGCGGTGTTACAGAACGCTTTTTTTTTTCTTTTTCGAAGTCACCTGAAGTTCGATGGGAATTGATGTTCTGAGTCTGGAGCACCTTCCTTTTTTCACCTGAAGTTAATCAAAGTGATGTTTTATTGTAATTATACCATGCAGGAATAACTGTTAATGAAACATTTTATTATGTATGTGATAACGAAATACGAAGGGTGCATTAAACCATTGACAAAAGTGCCGCAGCGCGGGAAGTTACCGTCAGTCACAAAACGTAATTTCACAGCGAAGCATCACCTCGCTCCCACAAGTGCAATCGTGCAGCTCGTCCCTGTAGGCCCCGCAGAACGACATCGATGGAAGTAGACCGTTGTCTTGTGGGGCAAAATCTGTTGTCTCAATGGGGTTTTTTCTGCCCTACTTGAGTGTCTTCTCTGTTTCCTCCTCAACAGTGCCACCGCAAATCTTCGAAAGCAACTTCCCGATCTCCATCTCGTCCGTATCATGTCACCCCGTTGCAATGGAATGTCCCGCAACCGGCGTCCCACAACCATCCATCGTTTGGTATAGATCGGGAAGTGAAGACGTCCTCCTGTCTGAGGAAAAGGTGCTGAAACTACCAGATGTGCAGCCGTCGGACACGGGAAGCTACACGTGCAAAGCGACTAACGAAGTGGGAATCGCGTTGCAGGAGTTTGTCTTATCGGTGCTAGGTGAGTTTGTGATAGTATGGCTTCGTCCGAATAAAAAAAGGGGGGGGGGGTTGTGAAAGCACTATACCAAGTAGCTCAATGTACTGAAAGTCCGGTGCAATGGGGGTGGACGGTATGTGTCTTATCAATGTTCTTTAGTTTCACGGATCTGTTCAAGGCCTTCCACCTACCAGTCCACCCCCCATTGAATTCGACTTGTTTCAGTACATTGCGCGCTGCTTGGGATCCTACTTTTACTTACTTACAAATTACTTCAGAAATCGTGGTGGTTGTCTACTGAATGTGAAAACTAGTGCGAGGCCAATGCCGTCTCCCGTTTGGGAGCTATTACGCGCGGAAAATCTGGCACGATCATCTCGAGGACGATACCCGGTTTGGCACTGCGCTGTGCCTGCCATGAACAAGATGCCACTATTCGTAAGGTGCTAGTGTTCAGGCACCCTAATCATGTGCATTGCGTGCGAGGGAAGTTGCCGATATATTATGCACGGAGCTTGGTTGGGAAATATAGGACCTGCTGTCTTCTGCATACAAGAATTGCTAGAACTCCTAGGTAAAAAAGGGCGCAAGACTGTCAGTCCTCTGTTCGTGAAGAAATCTCCAAGAGCTTCGATGGTAAAGAGCTGCAAAACCCTGCGTTGGCCCGAGGACCAAGCGGCGCTCTCGAGCTCAAAGGACTAGAGTGTTTTATGAAAGCACATGATCTGTAAATGCTCTTATAAAAAGAGCGTGCACTGGAGACAAGTTAAGGATATTGAATATTTCCACAACTCAGTATACAGGCGGCGCATTAAACCCATGTATAGTTATAGTACCTCACCTTCTTTAGTGGTTTGAGGCACGCTGGCATGGCAATAAGATACGTGAAGACAAAATGCTAAATCAGTATATCTGCGTGACACAAGGAGTGCTGGCCTATGGCTGAGCCAGCTCACCTCAAGCTGTCCTACATGATAGGCATGCGCCGACGGACGTACCAGGTGGGGAAGATTTGACTGGTTCAAGTGTGTGGGGGGAAGTTAAAATATCCGGAAAATGAACGCGCACAGGTTTCTCAAGGGGTGCAGTTGTTTTGTGACAACGACAACGGGCTCTAAAAGCCACATCGAGTCGCATCCCATGAATCAATCCAACCTTTTGACAAAGACCAAATACACGTAATCTCGTGACTTCAACTGGGAGGACAAAGTCCAAGAAAATTATTAACATCACATTTAGAAATATAGCATGTCGTATAAGAGAGTCGTTTCCCTTTTGCAGTCCCGCCGAAAATTCGGCGTTTCAGCAAAACGAGGAGAGTAGCGGCAGGGGAGAGGCTCGCCCTGGAATGCATAGCCGACGGCTATCCGCCTCCCAGCTTCACCTGGTCGTGGGACGGTCCCTTCACCCTTCGTCGGACGTTTCCCGTTCTGTCCTTTGACGAAGTTACCAAGGAACATGAGGGGGAATACACTTGCGTGGCTGCCAATGAAGCTGGCACCGATCGAAGAACAGTCGCTCTGCTCGTATCTGGTAAAGTCTTTTCTCGCAAACCTGGAGACAGACGTGATGTTTAATGCCTTTACAGTGCCACCGACGATACAAAGTAGCAGCGAAGATGTCGCGACGAGTCTCGGACAGCCCGCTATCTTGACCTGTAACGCCGTGGGAGACCCGCATCCAAATGTCACCTGGTACAAGGATTCTGAGGTGCTGAAGGATGATAGCGAAGGTAAAGCTTTTCATTCAGACGAGCAGGGATCGCGCAGAGCGCGTGCGTGGTTATAAATGTGAATGTTGCTGCTTGAGAAGCGCTGGTAATACGCTTTGCAAGTAACCGAGCCTTCTGCGCACATCTCCTCTCCATATTTTTCTTTTCCAATCCAATCCAATCCAATCCTCTCCCGGTTACTCCACTCGGGAAGCCCTATTGGCTACGGCGGCGCCCTCCCTCTTCCCTCTCACTGCCTCCTCTCATGCGCAGAGACCCATTTGCACAGCGTATATAAAACCCACGCAGATTTGTTGTTTTGTTTCGTGGAGTGTGCGTACGTTTGAGTTACATAGTTTCTTCGTAGTACCAAATAGAGATTTTAGAAAATGAATGTCACTCGAGCGACCATACACAACGAATTCTATCCTGCACAGAAACAAAATTCCATGAAGACATAAAACAGCACCATAGAGTAATAAAAATACAGGCGAAGCAGTGCATGACAGTGAAGCAGGGTGACATGATGGCGTGCTGTCTTTTGCGCTCACAAGGTACAAGCACCTTAGCGCGACTGACGCTAATCTGGTACGCGGCAGTGCCTTACAGACCTATCCCTATATCTCGCCAGATACAGAACAAATATTCCTGAGTTTAAAGAAAAAGATATCCAGATAAACCAATGATGCTCGAAGCAGGGCGACACTGGAAGCCCTCAAGTCGCTGCCATGACGTAACAAGGCAACGGGCTCTCATCGTCACTGATGCGCTGCTGCATCACGGAGTGAACTTTACCTCGCTTATTCGTTTTACTTTATCTCGCTTATTCGAACTTTACCTCGCCTCTCACGGGCTCTGCACTCTAAGAAAATAAGGAGTGAAACGGTGAGTAATCGCAGCTTCAACTCCCCTAGTCTGCAATTGCTCCCCATTTTAATCCCCTAACACGACATTTACTCCCGACATTTACTCCCCAGGACTGCAAATTGTCACTGAACTTCGCGAATGGTCCCCTGAATGCAACGGTCTACGTAAATATGTGCCCTCGGTCAATTTGAACGGCATCAGGCTGTATAACTCAGCCAACGTTGCAATTTTCCAGCCACACAGAGTAAGAAACAGTTAGCGCATCTTTCTTCGCAAATTGTGCACTATGTATGGCGCACGATTTTATATCACTCGATATATCACGGTTGACAGTTTGCTTCAAAGTATTTTCATGCATGTACACGAATTATGTACCTGGGACTCTTACAACAGCCCGTGAAATGGAGTCTCCACTCTGTAACATTCATTTACTCCCGAAAGGGACTATTTTTTGTGGCAATGCATTTAGTCCCCAAAAGGAGTAAAAGTACTCCTTTTTTCTTAGAGTGTGTGAAAGAGTTGAGCGATTTCTAGGATGCCATAGACTGATCACCGACATGTCTTTCTCTCGCCCAGTACACATCTGCTACGGTTATTGTTCAAAAGCAAGATGTTCAATTGTGCAAGTGCGTACGGTATTTCTCGCGCAACACACCGCATGCATTCGTAAACAAAACGAAACAAAAATTATGAAAATTATGCCTTTGAGCAGCACTACACTGTTAAAACAGAACTTCACCACATAGCACGCTCCTAACCAACCATCATACCAAATGATATCATTCTGTGTCATGATTTGTTCAAAACAGGGGGGAGGCGCCTATCTGGGACAAGATAATCTGTCCCAGATAGGCGCCTCCTCTCATTTTCAACAAAGCAATGCACAGAATGATATCATTCGGTATGATGGTTGGTTAGGAGCGTGCTATGTGGTGAAGTTCTGTTTTAACAGTGTAGGACATCCAGCACTCATCATGGAAGTATTATTGAGGGGCTCTGGTACTGAATAATAACTTTATCCGCAGGTTAACGGCGCAATGAAGTGACATTTAGCAATGCTCGAAACCCTGCCTTGTTTGCCAAGCTGTCCACCAGGAGTCACTATGCTAAATATTTTCGCTCTGCGGTGCGTTACAGCTGCGGAATGGATTTATAAAAACAGTCTGAGAAAGCAGCCGCCGACGGCCTACACGATCCTCGCGTGACGTGAAGAAGGCTTCGTGCTTTTTTTTCTTTGTTCTGTCTACGCAAACTCACGCGTTTACATGCTTATACATGCTCGAGTTGTGCTGCTGTAGGTCACTGGTCACGTGCGGGGGAACACAATGAGCCATGACGTCCTCTCGTTCTGCGATGAGCTCTTTTCACGAGGGAAGCATTTTTGAAAGGCGTGAAGAACCTCGGAACAGCAGGGGATGTTTATACACTCTAAAAAGAAAAAGTAGAACTTTCTACCCGTGAGGGTAGAATTGCGTTAAAACCCGAATTATACCCAGAGGAGTATAACTGCAAGCGTAAAAACGTTTCTACCGGTACAATTAGTAGTACAACAGTTCAAATGTTATTATACCATAATTATGTATGCTGTTTGGGGAAACCTGGCAGTTCGCATAGCACGAATCCATCCATCCATTGGAGTGCAGGTTCAGCCGCTAGGGTTACCAAGTAGTATAGGCGACGTGACGTTTGTCTTCATGTGCCGCGGGATACATACGGTGCCGGAAGCAATGTTTACCTCCCTACACTCCTACCGTCCTCGGCCGGGTTTGAACCTGCGACCTTGCCCTCAGCAAGCCAACACGTTACCGACTGAGCTACCGAAGCCTTCCTTTTCTTTTTTTTTCGCCCAGAAGAAAGAAACCACCGAGGCCGGCGTTGTACCTAGAGTCACTAAATAGAGGTACAGAGTACGGCATTCCTTTTCTACGCCGGAGCCGCCGTTCGGTGTCCGTGATTGGGCCGCTCGTGTCACGTGGTTTCTCCTTCCAAGAACGCGCCGTCCACGTTGAGTCACCTCCATCCAAAACCGGTTTCCTGGGTAGCGAGCTGGCTCGACTGCGCGGCGTTCTCCGGCGGAGAAGGGGGAGATTGGCATCCCGTTGCTAGGCGACGCAGCCGCGCCGGACCCAAGATGGCGGGCTCGCACGCCGGCGTGACTCAGTGTCGACACTCTGCTCCCTTTTTAGTGACTCTAGTTGTTCCCTCCCATGCCAACTGCGGCCTTGCTTGATAGGTAGAGAGAGGCCTGGGGAAAGAGACGCTCCCGCTTATACCCAGAGAGGAGAACGCGCGCGCCGGTTCAACGCGGCCCGTACTAATACTCTCGTTGGCCAGTGAGGGCAGCTCACTGGTAGAAAATTAAACCTTTTTTTCTTAGGGTGTAGAGAGAGTTTGACCATTAGGAGGAGAATAACTTGAAGCACGTCATAAGACGTCACGGAATGAACCACCTCCATGGCTGTGGCAACGCCATCTAGATACAGAAGGCCTGCTCGTTGCCTCCTCTCCCTTCTTCGCTACATGGACATTAAGAGTCAGAATTCGTCTGCTACTGCGATTCACCGTTCTGTAGAATTCAAGAACTCGCAAATGACTGCAGCTCACCTGGAACCTGCAGACCTAAATATTTAGACAAAAAGCGCAAGACGCGTTTCAGAAAATCAGTTTTGAGAAAGATTGCGACCATTTTGCGCTTTATTTCCCAGTTTTCCCATTTAGTACACGGGACGTTCGGTCGCAGCTCGCAGACGACGGTGGTTCGTCTTCATGACACGACCGCTGAAGGCACATTCGTGATTGGCTGCCGCCGCTGCAAACATGGTCCTGATTTGCTGACTCTTAATTGTTACGTCACGTCGACGAATAAGCAGGCTTTCTCTATCTAGGTGGTGTTGGCTGTGCTCTATCGTTGTCCCGTCGTAAGCCGGTCGCCGACGCCATATTGATGGCTATCCTCTTCTACGATACAAGGAGGCAAGACACGCCGTCGTCCTTGAACTCTTTCAGTTTCGCAACACAGCCCCCTTATTCCTGTAGGTTACATGCAGCGCAACCACAAAGCTGTCGACCAACCAGCACACGGCATCAAAATGGCGCGCACCAGAGGGCTGATAAGCGGATTCCGCATGGATTCAGGCTTTTTTGGCGGCACAACGACATCTCTGTCGTCTAAACGGGCTAACCATTGAGGCGGCAAAACCAGAATGATCAAACCACATCTTCCTAAATGGCTCTGCGGTGCGGAGTCCTCGCGCGTGCTCTGTGGGCCACCTGCGCTCATCATCTTTTGGAGCAGCTCATTGTATTCGTCGCAGTACGCAACGCAGCGAAAAACAAACTATTTTTGGGGTCACCTCTGTACTCCTTTAACACAATACCGAAGAAAGATGAACAATACTTACATCCGGAAAGAGCCACTGATACCTTTTCCTATGCGTGGAGTTTACGCCATATAATATGTTTAATGTTTGTTTGTTAACTAGTTTAATAAATTCAACTAAAAGTCTGCTCGCTTTCGGTCATATCTCCCTTGACTAACAAGTTCTTTTTTTTTTATTCTTTTTCCATTCCAGTGTACGAAATCCTTCCGAACGGGCTGTACATCTACAAGGCGTCAACATCTGACAGCGGTAAATACGTGTGCACGGCAGAGAACGGCGTAGGAGTTGCTCATGCCACCAGGAAACTGCGTGTTTTGGGTAAGCAGGACTGGAATAGACGACTTCAGAAAATCACAGAGAGCTTAGCGCTAGAGTCACTAAATAAGCTTCGCTTCAGAGTATCGACACTGAGGTCCTAGGGAGAGCGGGGGCGCCATCTTGTTTCCGTACCACACCGGTATCATCCCCACTTGAGGATCAAAGACGGTTAACATAATGCTCCCTGTGAGATAGAGAAGCGTGTGTGATTGTTGCGCGATAATCCATGTATTGTCAACCACAGCGTCCCGAGGATGCCAAGGTGAGCTCAAGGCCATCAACTGCTGCTCGCAAACGAAAAGAGCATTTCACCCGCGCACGATAGGTGGCATCGTGCGCTAAAGTGCGCCAGAGCCATTTATAGGGAGAGTTTGGCCATTCTTTGATCTTTTGCCGCCTCATGGGTGGAGCCTATTTTGACGTCAGAGTCATCGTTGCGCCGCCCAAAAAGCCTGAATCCGAGCGGAATCCGCTTATCAGCCGTCTAGTCCGCGCCATATTGATGCTGTCCTCCAGCTAGCCCACAGCTTCGTGGTCGCGCTGAATGTAATCTACAGGAATAACCGGCTTATGACCCACTCGCGCCAGTGATAACGGTGGCTTTGTTGCCGAACTGAAAAGAGTTCAAGGACGAAAGGCTTTCGAAGCAAGAAGTTCGCACGTGTCTTCTCTCCGTGGATTGTAAACAACGATCAGCATCAATATGGCGTCGGCGACCAGCTGACGACGGGACAACAATAGAGCACGACGAGGGAGGTCATTCAGCCGTGACGTCGCATGACGCGCTTTAAGTTAGGCTCCTCCTAATGGCCAAACTCTCCCTATAAACGGCTCTGAAGTGCGCAGTGCGTGTGCGTGTGGATAGCGTGACACGGAAACAAGATGGCGCATGCTCGCTCTTGGAACTCAGTGTCGATACTCTGAAGGGTAGCCTATTTAGCGACTCTACTGAGCATCGCTTCGACCGATGGGAACATGCTGGTAACAAAGGAGGAGAAGGTCTTCAAGCAGTTCCGATTCCTCCTCTCTCGGCCGATTGTTCACGAGGAGTCAAGGTCAGGGGAAAACGAAACGTGAAGGTCTGTTCATTCCATTAATCTCCCAGGATGCAACGCGCACGCAAGGAGGATTGGGATTTTAGGAAATTGTCCATTATCGTCTACAGCCCCGAGCACAGATTACATGAAACAACGTAACAATAATAAATAACTTAATGTATAAAAATAATTCCATCCGATGAATCGAGTTTGTCAGACTGGAACGAAAGTGCAATAGAAACAAGAAAATAACGTGGATAGTACGTTTGTCAGAAAGAAGGTCGACATGATTAGGGAGGTACATTCTGAAAATGGTTAAAACACGTTCCTTCATTTTTTCTCTCTAAAGTTTGATACGGCTCGCATGTGGGGTGAAGCTTTATTCGCACCTATCGGAGATCTCGCAAACTTTTTGTGGCATGCGCGGCAGACGACATACGCGTTTCTAGGTTAAGGAAATCTGTTGCAGGCAAGTACACTTTCCAAGAACCACTTAAAGAGCAAAATAAATTAGTTCACTAAACAGCTGGCTTAACGTGTTGTTTGTCACACCCAAGACTCACGTCACCAACACATAACACCGGCAAGACGTGACGCCGTTTTAATAACCTTAGGTTATTAGAACAGCGATCTCTAAAACGTTACGTTCTCTAAAACGTTATTCTGTCTGTCAAACGTAAGTCGTTTATATGACCCTTCTCGCTAAAATGTAGCGAACTCAACTGAAATATATCCAAAAAGAAAGTTATCTAAAACGAGTCTCGTATACATGTTTTGATCAGTGCTAAACGCAGCATTTAAAGTAGCACAGATGACCATTCAAAGTATTTTCAGCTTGAGACGTCTGATGAAAGTAAGTGCGTCAATCTGTCGAATAGCACAAAATAGTTTGGTGTATGCAATTTCTTTCCCACTAAAAGTCTAAACGCACACAAACGCAGCCGCTCGTGTTCACCAACGACTCGCCACACGGGGTGTAATGAGGAGGAGAAGGACGATGATGGCACAATGTCAGCGCGTTCCGGTTCGCTGGTCAGTCGGGGTTTCTAGCCAGAAAACCAGTATCCTCCATGCACAGAGAGATTAGAATACGCTCTGCAAGTAGGTCACGCTTCAGCGCAGCTCCTCAGTTCCCCACTTCCCTCAGCCTCTCACGTAACCTAACGCGGCACATGATTGGCCGCCCTTCGGGCACAACAAAATGGACGCGGAGAGACCTCGTGCATCGGTTCACTTGGGAAGGAAGCAACGAAGTAACCGCAACCACAACATCGAGCACGTTGGATACTCCGCGCCGACCGGTGGACGCGTGGAGGAACGCTGTCCCATGGGTTATCCGCCCATTTTTCCCTCTCCTGCGCTGAAGTTCAACTTGCACAGAGTATTCGGGAATGAAAGGGTGACCCTGTGCATGGACGATTTCGTTGTTCCTCCGGGCATAGGTGGATAGGGTGGATAGGGCATAGGTGGATGTGCATAGGTGGAATAGCACCACCGTTTGGGCGGCGAAGTTGGAGGTGCGTAAATTATACGAGTAAACCCTCTAGTATTCTGGAACTTTCGCGCTATCGACGGAACCGTCACCCAGACGGTCCAGTTAGTGCCAACAAAGAGCAAGTGTCGTATAATGAATATGTGGGAGTACACTCTAAAAACGGAGCTTCACACACACGTAGCACACTCCTAGCCAACCGTCATCCCGAATGACAAAGTTCTCTCCCTTGATTTGATGAAACCGGGGGCGTACGCCATTTTTGTGGCAATTATGTTTTCCTAGGTTTTTCTCAGACGCACAGTTCCCTTAGACGTCGGCCCAGGACGTGGTGCTGGGGAAAGTGCTTGCCGTTGTCGGCCTCACAGATGTGGGCAACGTCACGACTGACGCCCCTGGCCACAAAAATGGCGTACGCCACCGCTTTCCGCACATCAGGGGAAAGGACGATGTCACTCGGGAGGATTGGTTGGCTAGGAAGGCGCCATGCATGTGGTGAAGCCAAACTTTTTTAAAAATTTTCTAGAGCGTAGGCTCGAAATAAATCGAACCTTGTTCTTTGCTCGTCTTTTTTGTTGCGCCAGCAATTTATTTATTTATTTGTCTGTTTCAGAGCCTCCGGCTATTTTAACACATTCACAGGATGAGAAAGCTGTAATTCAAGGGCATGAAATCTCTTTGACGTGCAAAGCGCACGGTAATCCGCCCCCGATGGTGCGATGGGTTCACAATGGAGCGCCCGTGAACGCGTCAAGTTCGAGGTCCGTCACCACCGCAACCGTACTGCCCGCCGCAGTACGTTTCGAATAGTCACGAGAACCGAAAATAACGAGTCCCGCGTTTCATTTCCCAAATATTGCAGGGTTATTTTAGTCAACGACAAAGAACTGCAAATTCCCTTTGCCCAGCCCGAGGACACAGGAGAGTACAAATGCGTGGCTGAGAACGAAGCCGGATCTGACACCAGGACGACGTTGGTGAAAGTTCACGGTAAGCATATTTACAGTGGGCACTCTGAATATTCTGCCCTGCTAATGTGGGGAGAGGGGAGAGGCAGGGACCGAGCTTACCGAAGCATTTCGAGCGTCCGTAAAGTGATGACACACGAGGACCGTGGCAACCTGGTGGGCGAGTACAAGTGTTTAATGACTGTAGGTACAAGTTGCACAGACACGCCGTCTTCCGCGAGGGACGTTAAATGTGGTGTGCCCTGCGTCGAGATTTCGGCGAACGTTAAAGAACCCTCGAGCGGACAAAATTAATCCACAGACCCGACGTCTGTGGCGTCCTCATGATCGCAGTTGTCTCGAGACGTAAGGCACGGAATATTAAATATTGTAAGATGATATATATACCGGGTGTTTCAGTTAAATCCCCGGGCTAAATGATTCGCGAACGGGTGCACCAATCGACGAACTTTCTTTTTTATGAAGTATCTGTGCAATACCACCTACAAGCTGCGCACTGTGTCAAATGAATGAAATTATGAAAATAGTTTGAGAAAAAATGTGACGGGTGCAGAGGATATCAATATCTCTGTTCCAAGTAACTACAGAGTCGTACACAATCCGCATAAGAAATATGGGAGAGAACGCAGATTTGAAAGTTGTATAAAATAAGTGCAACTGGACGATTACAATAATGATGCACGGACCGAGCACGGTGACATCTTCGATGGGGTCTGTCTGCTATCACGAAATTCCATGGTGTATATACAATAAATTAATAGTCGAAAAGCGGGGTGGTTTCAGATGAGGTGGTTAGTATAGTTCTTTCCGTTCCCGATAGATGGCCCCACAAGGGGTACCGGCGTTGCTAGATGAGAGAGTCGGAATCTTTTCGAGTTTCGTGAAGCGATCTTTGAAATCCGATTACTAAAATGCGGTTACTGTGTCTACAGGATTACCATTCGCATTACAGTCCATTTAACTTATTGTATTGCTTTGATATGAACGATTCTCCTAAATTTAGCTAGGATTTCTTTGAATTTGCACCTCCACTGCTATTTCTCAAAGTTCCGCCGAAAATACTGAGAGACGAGAATGAAGAGAGCGAGGTGACGTCCCAAAGAGGAGCCCAAGCGACTCTGCACTGCAGCGCCGAAGGGAATCCACCGGCACATATTTCCTGGTCACGTGAAGGGGACCAAGTTGTGAGCTCTCGGGCAGAAGTGCAGCCGTCGGGGGACCTTGTCCTGATGTCTCTTCAGGTGACCAATTTGTTTCGATCACGATAACTTTACTTCAAGAGCGTTTGTTACGCCTCTCCGCGCATGATATAGCAAAGCCACTGCTCTGTTGGATGTCCTAAAGTTCTTGTCAACTTTGTTTTGGAGACCCGGGAAATCGCAGGTTCATAAAACGAGGGAGAAATACGAGGAATGTTGGTTCCAAGACGTACGGTTCAGGAAACGAGGGAATCTGTAAACGAAGGCTCGTAATTCGAGGATTATCTGGGTGTGGTGTGTTGAATGAGGGCTCAGTGGCAGCACGAATGACATCATGCTCTTTCTTGTATGCTGTGGATTACGTCGCTCTATCTCTCTTTGACGCGTCGCCGCCGGTTGCCCTGTCTACGTGCCGCCACTTACGCGTAAAAGTCGAGTTCCCCCTGTGCTTAAACAGCGTCTTGGACCTGCCACGAACGACCTATGCTCAGACTTGTACGCATTTTAAGTATTTTAACACTGTACTTAGGTATAATACTCCACGGTATTTAGTATCCTACTCGTTACAAGCAAGGTGCTCTGATGAGCAATATTATGCAACAAACTGTGTTCCGAGCGTCCAACAACTTCAAACTTTTGGAATCATGATCCATCACCACGCGTCAGGGTCTGCTTCGCTTGTGGAACTCTTAGACGACTACTGCCCTCGACAGCGTACTGTGAACGGTCCACGTTTTCTTTTTATATACATCATTTATCTCCTGTAGGTGGCTATGGCACAGAGGACAGCCTTCATGGTCATGGAACAGTCCTACAGGATTACTAAGCATTGCAGGCTGTAGCAATGTCTTGAACATAGTTCACACGCCAACAGCTTTGAAACTATATTGTGCACTCTGTTGTGCATGGCAACGTCACAACGTGCTTTGCTCTATAGACTCTTCCAGACGATGATGGCAGTGTCTTTACAGGCAGAGGACACCGGTACTTACACATGTACGGCGAAAAATTCAGCAGGCACCGATGAGAAGCTGGTCTCGCTCGTGGTCCTGGTACCACCAAGCATCATCCGGTTACCACGTGACACTGAAGTCGGTGTCGGAGACCGACTCGAGCTTGAGTGTGAGGCGGACGGAACACCCACTCCTCATATCGCTTGGATGCGGGATGACAGCGAACTGTTGAATGGTATGTCGACTTCCACATGAACTGCATGCACAGCAAAATAATGTTTAATGTGGCATACTTGAGCATGTGGACAGCATAATACCATTATTACATTCTGGGACAACGTAAGAGCTACAGTCATAGAGGTATATCTCAACCAGCGGAAAATGTAATCTGCGCAATAGGTACGGTTACATGAAGACTACAACTGAATCAATCGACCTATTGTCTGTATGTAATCCGTTGTATGGACTTAAAATAGAAGACGACATTGACTCGGCTTGGGTAGTACAGACGACAAATGTTGGCTGAACTCTGTCATGAGTTCACGACAGTCCCGTCATGTAAACCGCTTCTGATACGTGATGCCGAGTGACTACCGGATTCAGAATAGAATGGGTGGATGATGGCCAGAGGCAGAGGAAGAAGAACAGCTGGTAGAATGTAGAATGTATGTCCAAAACACAGTACATGGGTGCGTTAAGTTGGTATTCCTAGAACGTTCCCTTTCTCCCAGGTTCATTTAAAACCACCAAGGGAACTTCAGGTGCGCGTTCAGGGGTGCACCCTGCGCGCCCCTTGTTTCATGTCGGGATGCAGTGGACTTCCGGTCTATGATGCATTTTCCCGTGTACTTGCCGTTTGGCCTTAGAGATCGCGCTTGACGGGATTGGTGGGCGGCTTGAATTACACAAGGCCGACAACAGAAGGAAACTCGAGGAGTATCGCGCATGTGGGGCTCCAGACTTCCGGACAGCCTTACAAACACCGTTAAGTGGAGACACCAAGGGTACGTTCCCCTGAGAACACGGGCAAAGACGCTCGGCAGCCAGCTTAAATACGGCGGAAGTGAAAATAAGCAGCAAAGCTGTTTATCTCATATTGCGGTGTGTACCAAAACAATGCGGAATTTGACTGAGATATATGAGTATTCGTTGAAATGCCACCGTAATCGCGATATAAATTTCGGCCACGGAGCACTCTGAGCCCCTGGTGAGCATCGCCGCGCCACTGTAGCAGACCACGGAAGTGATGCCAATTTTTCGTCCCGTTGGAGTTCCTGACATTCATTTTGCCGTTGTTTTGCGATCGGAGATTGACTTGCGCGACATGCACAAACAAAGTGAAGCGCTTCCTGACTGTGCTACATCGTGTTGCCAACTTCCTTTTGGCAACACAAGTTTCAGTGGACGGAGTGTTTCTTGGACGAACGACACACGGACAGACGGCATAGATCCAGCATCAACCATCAACTGACATTTATTACAAAGACGACCCTACCGAGGCTAACCCCCAAATCCTGCCAAAGAAGGGTGACCTCATTCTCTCTAGGTGTGAGAGTCTTGCTGGTCGCATTGTTGTCTGTCGCACCTAGAGTCAGAAAATGGGGGTACAGAGTATTGCTTTTCCGCGTTTGTAGCTGCCGTTCAGAGTCCGCGATTGGGCCGGTCGTGTCACGTGGTTTTTCCTTCCCAGAACGCGCTGTCCATATTGAGTCCCCTCCATCCATCGGTTGCGAGCAGGCTCGGCTGTGCGCAGTTCTCCGGCAGAGAAGCGAAAGGTTGGCATCCATCGCTAGGTGACGGAGCCACGACGGGCCCAATATGGCGGTCTCGCTGGCCGGCGTGGCTCAGTGTTGCTACTCTGCTCCCTATTTAGTGCCTCTAGTCGCACCCTGCGTTCGACCAGAATGTGTTTCACATCTAACGTGCTCTGTTAGACTGTCTCTGTTTCCGTGGTCAAATTGGTCGTTGGCGTTCGATTGGTAATCGAGAGGTGCATAGTTCAAATCTCGCCAGTTGTCTGCCTTTTTGGATTACTGTCGCAGTTCAGTTGTTTCCGTAGGACGGGAAACGTATCGCCACGAATCCGTTCAGCCCTACTTGGAGGCAGGCAAAGCAGTACAGGTTGTGTGCTGCATATTTTGTTGACGAATGGTTCAAAACGAATCCGGATGTGCTAATTAGTCTTAGGTTGTCAACGAAGTACAGGGTGGGTGCAGATAAAGTAGCCCCACATGTTTGAACGTATGGCGTTCCCTGGTTACCACACGAACTTCCGGCGGCGCGGGATAACACATTTTTCGGATGAAAACGAACAATAAAATTGTTGGAACCAAACTCGACGTAACAGAAAAGTTATCCACGTAAACGTAGATCTCCGTGCGTCTCGATTTTCCTATCTAGAAGACAATACGGCACTTACGGCACAGTTGCGTCTAGCTACCGCTAGGGTATCAGGCTGCGTTTTGTTTCTGCGCCACTGGCACCCCCAGTGGTAGGGCGATGCAACTGTGCTCCACTGCCATGTCCCATTGGAAATATACGGAGCGAAGTTCACGTTGCTAACAATTTTATTGCACAAAGTTTGGTTACCATTTCTCGATTTGTACCATCGTGCGCCGCCGGAAGTTCGTATGGTATGCAGGAAACGTGCTATGTGCGAAAATGTGAGGCTACTTTATCTCCGCCCACGTCTGATTCCCGCTGCGGAATGAAAAAAATCACACACAGAAGAAAAACAGGCACGTATGAACCCATCTCTCATTGGAGATATCGCCTTAAGACTTGCACGAGATCTCAGAATCGAAGATTTTGAGACGTTGTTTATCCCGTTCACCTAGCAGCCGGCCATGAAATTCGAGGAACATCTGAAGTCAAGCCTGAAGTCAGCTTCTCCCGCACTGTTTTGCGACGGCGGCGCGCTCCTTGGATAATCCTGGGGCAGGCTCGTAATCTCAAAAATATGCCCACCCGTACACTGTACTCACAAAATACTTGGACATGTGGGTCTCCAAAGAGTGGAGTGCTGAAACAATTGCAAATGCAAGAAGGAGGATGATGTGCCGAAAAGCTGCAAAAGTATTTGAGGAGCAAAAATGAGTTAGCGCGATAAAAGGTTTTCTGTGATGCATCTAGATTTCAAGGTTAGAATGCGAAGGCGATTGCGGTATCTTCATTCGAAGATCATGTCGATAGAGGCTTGCAGATCTCCACGATGCCTTAGTCCAAAGTCATGTTGTGTAGAATACTAGCGTGGCTTCAGTCGAGGTTGAGGCTGAGCTGGCACACTGTTCTTTTTTATAGCCATTATTACTACTACTACTACTACTGCCACCACCACCACCACCACCACCACCACCACCACCACCACCACCACCACTACTACTACTACTACTACTACCACCACCACCACTACTACTACTACTACTACCACCACCACCACCACCACCACCACCACCACTACTACTAGTACTACTACTACACCATCACTGCCACCGCCACCACTACCACTACTACTACTACTACTGCTACTACTACTACTACCACCACCACCACCACCACTACCACCACCATCACTGCCACTACCACCACTACTACTACTACTACTACTACTACAACCACTACCACCACTACCACCATCACTACCACTACTACTACTACTACTACCACTACCACCACCACTACCACTACCACTACCACCACCACCACCACCACCACCACCGCCGCCGCCGCCGCCGCCGAACGCAACTCACGCTGGATTGAAGCGGCCGTGTTACATGCACGCTCGAGCCAGTCCAACTTTTCTGCACGAAAACTGCCAGCAGAATTCGCTGTTAGTCATGTAAACCGTGGACAGTCGACCTTAACGATTAGTCGACTGGAGACTTCAGTCTACACATCTGTCCATGTAAACGCGGCTATTGAGAGTAAGACATACGATAAGATGGTGGACGCCATGCAGACGGGGGAATCTGATTCACACGTTTTGTTTTGTTAATGTTTTACTTTTCAACACATTTCAATTGGCGCGGTTTCGCATGTGGATCTTACTTTCCTGGGGACCGTGCCGATGTGGATATTGTCGATGTTATTAGCACTCATCCTAGAGATTATGGATTCGTTTTAAACAGGGACATTGCAATGATATATCGTATGGTGCTCTTGTTTCAGACGCTGTGTTGAAGCAAGACGAAACAATGAGCATACTGTCCGTCGACCCTGTATCTCAGCAAGACGGAGGCATGTACGCATGTATTGCAGAGAACAAGGTTGGTCAGCGTAAAGCAATGGCACAAGTCAAAGTGAGAGGTGAGGTGTACTTCGCAATTTCACTGCATATATGTGACGGAGACATTGTTTGCTTCTTTAAGTGCCGCCAAAGATCCTCGAGCATCCGTCGCCTCAAAGAGTGCCCGAAAACAGCACAATTACTTTGAATTGCTTAGCAGACGGTGACCCGCTTCCTCAAGTGTTCTGGCTTAAAGACGGAAAGCAGCTGCATTTTGATGAACACTTCAGCCAGCTGCATAACAATACGCTTCTTGTACAGTTTAGTCAGGTGTGTGCTTTCTCGATTCTTTTAATAACAATGGTAATAATGATACCGTGACGTTACACAGAAGGTTTGTGTGCCCAGTGTGGCGACATGTTGGACGTGCCGCAGCCTATAGGACTGCGAATAATTTAGATCACCTGGGGTTCTTGGGGATCGCCGGAAATCTCCGGCACACGTTGTTGGAAGCAATGTTCAAGGTGGCTAAGAAGCAAGAGAGCTGGTGAAGTTGACGCATAATGTAAAACCCCGAGACCAGGGAACACGAAGGGTTCGTGTTCGTGTTGTGTCTGTCCCTTTGTGTTCCGTAGTCTCGGGGTTTTACATTCTGCATTATTGTTTGAATAGTGTTGCCAACTGTAAGATGAGACAAGTGCAAGCTTGCCCACGTCACGTTTCAAAAATAGTACTGCCCTCACTCTTTAAAACGAAGAGCAGTCCGTAGCAGGAAGGCAGGTAGTCCTCCCACGGAACTCCCGGTGCCAAACATACCCCAGAAGCCTTTATTGGGATCGCACTATGATCGCACTGCGGGATCGCACCGCAGAGTCGATCGCACAAACGAGTTACGGTGGTTTAAAGTGTTTATCAGTCTTCACCATCTATTACGCAGATTACGGACAGTGGTCAGTACAGGTGCGTGACGGCCAACAAGTACGGTGTAGCCGAAGCCGTAGCAGACGTGACTGTAACGAAAGAACCGATCTTGCTGGTGGCTCCACTGGGAGGAGTGACTGACATCGGGTCCTTGCTCACTTTGGATTGCCACGCTGTCGGAGAGCCGAGCCCCCAAGTTAGCTGGAAACTGGATGGCAGAGACGTCGTACAGGGAGGAAGGCTATCGGTGTTCCCTAACGGAACCCTCAGGATCTTGGCTGTTCAAGAGGAAGACGAAGGTGTTTACCGGTGCTCGGCTAATAGTTCTGCTGGATCGTCGTCTGCTTCAGCTACGGTCGCTGTCAGAGGTAACAATACCAGCTTCATTCTTCATTCGATGGTCGTCATTAGGTTGTTTCATATGTATTTTAATGTATAGCTTGGACAGTTGCTTATCCTCACGTAACAAGCATAAGATATACGGTAGTTGCATACCTTCACGTACAGATAAGACCGGTTGTATATCTCCGCGCACAGGAAGGAAATCTAATATAACATGGGTCGAAAGACCAAGGTCGGCATGCTATTTCATTTAAAAAAAAACGAAAAACAAATAAAAAGAAAAATAAAGCAGAGGAAAAAAGTGAGACTCCATTTAAAAAAATAAAAAGACAAAACAAAACAAAAAGAAAAAGAAAAAAATGAAGAGAAAATAAAAATAAAGCAAAACAAAAACAAATAAAAAGAAAGAAAAGAGAAGAATAAAAATAAAGCAAAACAAAACCACCACCAGAAGAAGAAGAACCTGGCAGAGTTGAGGCTCGTGTATTGTGTTGTCCCTTCTTCTGTGTTCCAGCCTCATAACATCAATTTCCATCGTGTTCAACAGATGTTGCCCGCGTCGCCCTGCCGTATGAACGTGTGCGTGAGTGAGAGAACATGTAAAAGTGGAATGAGTGAGTGGGTGCAAGTGTATGTCCCTTCAAATGACGGGACCTTGGAAGTAGTTGGGATGGGGTCTATTAGCTTAGCTCAATTGGTAGAGCCCTGGACCGGCGATCCTGAGGACATGGGTTCCAGTTCTACGGCTGGGCTGGCTAACCTTGTCAGTGACCTCCTCCTTTCACTTTACGGCAGTTTGTCTCTCCGCTTTAGAGCGAGTGCCAATGCTTGAGGAAACAACGTGACGAAGTGGCTGTCCACTCACAAGGCAGCAACGAGGGAATACATTCTGCGCAGCTCCCCTGTCTCCCTCACTCCTCTGAAACTCTCTCCCTTCTCCTCGTGAAGCAACCTCATTGGTCCCTTTTCCAAATGAGGGGTAATATTTCAAGGTGAGACCGCACACGGTTTCTCTATGGACCTATGATGGTCGACGAACACACACCTATTACTGCCTTGTTCGTGGACACTTCTCCACGTGGTTTCAACAACTTCCTTCTCTCTCCAGCGCGGAGGCAAACTGTCGTAGCGTATTCGATATACATAACGGCCTTTATTTTTTTATTTTTTTTGACGCCGTCAGACATGATGACATCAGTCATGCATACGGATGGGAGCGCAGCGCAGGCCAGGTCATCTGCTTGACGTTCACACCGCGATATACTAAGTGAATATTCCTCGGCAAATACGTCGACTTTCGCCTATCAGTGTCAGTTTTGACGCGACCATGTTGCGTGGAATTTACGGTCATTTCTGTGCTAACACGTCCGACGCTAACCAGAAACAACATTCCACAAACCGATCACAGATTCTCCTCGACGAGCAGACGCCGTCCTCTCGTCCCTGACACGCACCCGTGTCTTTCGCCAAGGCTACCAAGGTCCCTCCAGTCGCTCCCTGATTGGACTTGTCCGCGACAAATGCCGCTCACTGATTCGCCTTGTCCTGGTGACGTTTCCTCCGATTTCCAGCGAGAGAATCCCGGAATACTCTCAATATCCCTCGCTTGCTCGTGCCATGCGTTACACTAAATCGCACATGAACAACGTCACCAATCAGCGTCGTTTTTAGCGTTATAACAACCAGGATGAACGCGGAGTAAAAGATCATTAGAGTTTCGGAATCGACCGAGGCGGATGCGATAGTCCCTTTAAAGGGGGTAAGAACTCCTATCTGCATGTATTTAGTTACGGGTTTAATAGGTGTAATAGTGTCTTTCTACGCTTCGTAATTCTATTTACAATGTATTGTTCAATTCTTCTCCTTCATAACTTGTGCAGCGTTAATACAAAAACGCACTCGCTTTCGTATTCGGGCGAGTACACGCCCACCGGCGTCCAGATACCTCTATCCATCGTTACGTCATCTGAAGTATTGTAGCACCCAATCAGACGCCAACGCGGAGGTAGACACAGCATTCTACTTTACCCTCTTCAAGACGAACTTCACTACATGGCACGCTTCTAGCCAACCATCATCCCGAATGACAACGCTTTTGTCTCTCATTTGTTGAAAACGGGAGGCGTAGCTTATTTTGTAGCCGCGCATAATAGATACATAATAAACTTCGCCTCTCGTTATCAACAAATCATGGGCGAGAACGTTGTCGGGAAGATGGTTGGCTAGGAGCATGCTACGTGCTGAAGATACGCACCTATCAAATTTACCTATACAAAACGTGTCACAGACAACACGTTGAAATTGCCGTTTGGAGCCGACACAGTCGGCGGGCTCGCTTGGTACAGTTCATAGCTCTTTTAAAGCGTCTTTGGAAAAGGCAGGGAAGATACCCACGGAGCGCTGGCGGCGCCCGGCTAAAACGGATGAAACGTAAGTACGGGTTTTGTGTCCAATTGGATGGGCAGAACACAAACCGAAACCAGGCCGTGAAAGTCATGCCTACAAAATTCATTCATTTAGGTAACCGGCTCCGAAGTTCATTGGAATAGCTTGCAAGGTGACTCGGATGGTCAGGCCTCAAGACCCTCAATTCTTGCAAGGATCGTCACAAGAAAACGGATTTATTTTTCTCAGAGTGGGGACCCAGCATGGTAGATACACGATCTAGGTCAATTAAACACTATGTGGACAAAAACATTGAGGTAGGGGTCAGGTCATCCTGACCCCCCCCCCCCCTTTTCTAGATCCGCCCCTACAAGAAAACATGGTACATTGTTTTATCTGTTGTACTACCTGATGAACTTGTGTTTGAATCTGGATTGTAACCTTAAGGTGTTGTTGACATTTTTGCGCGACATTGCAGTTGATGGCAGATGGTCACTTTGGGAACCGTGGAGCCAGTGTCCTGGACTCTGTGGCGGCAAGAGAGTCCGCAAAAGGCTCTGTAACAACCCCGAGCCTCGCAACGGCGGAAAAGTTTGTGACGGGCCAGATCGAGAATATCTTCCCTGCGTGTCGTGTGAAGGTAAATTAACAGTTTTGATACTTTGTGGGCTGTAAAGTAGATTGTATGCCGTTTATAGGAGATGGCAATCTTATTATGAGCATTCGCGCTCTTAAAAGAAGACGCTATAATGAGGGAGAATCTCCCAATAGTCGCTAATTAATTGTTAGTAAAACAAACCATTCCCCTCCCATTCTTTGGAATTGTCTTGCGTCACCATAATATCCCATTCCTGGTGAAGACAGCGCTGCTGTCGAAACGTCGAATACCCCCTCTTAGTTTAATAAAGTTTCCCTTTTATTCCTTGTTCTGTAGAAACACTGTCTCCACTTCTGATCCTTATTGAATATCTTTATTTTTCGTGGTCAACCGCATTCGTTCATTCCAACTTATATATATATATATATATATATATATATATATATAATGAGGGGGAAAAGCCATTAAAGAAAGAAGTAAATGTGACTAGACGTATTGGAAGTAAAAAATTACAGATTCAGATGCCTTCTATGGCTGCACGCAGAGAAACAGATACTCATGGAACGATGCGACAGCACCAGAGGACACGTGTCATTCATTATCTAATATCGTATATATATTCACATTCATTATCTATCTATATGCATATATATATAAAGAGGGGGAAAAGCACAATATATTGTCATACTTTTATCGTACGTATTTTGTATAGGTAGTGCCTGGACGGAATGGGAGGCGTGGACGGTATGCAGCGCCACCTGTGGTCGTGGGATACGCTACCGAAGGCGCCGATGTCAAGTTCCCAACGAATCCACTGTAAAATGTCCCGGTCCAGACAAGGAGACGGAGGAATGCATTATTGCAGAATGTCCAGGTACGTTCATTAACGTGCAACAACGATGAAGAGCTGTCCGTGCTCTACAGACTGAACTTCATAGCATCAATCAACTTGCTCAGTCCAATAATTGTACTGTATGATAGCACGTGTCGTGTGGCATACGTGCCCGTCTTGACGGATATCACGATCCTCGTTAAACGTGGAAGTTAAATATGTAACACCACTCATGGTAGGGGACCGAGACACACGGAACAAGAAGGACGTGCAACAAATTCTCAGACCCAAGCTGAGTCTGAGAATTTGAGCCCGGTACGTTAAGCCCGGTACGGTTGAGCCCGGTACATCTCGTGTCGTAACAGATGTAGAAGGAAAGCTAGATGTAGGCGCATCCGAATTTAGCACCCACTCCTGATATAGCTGATTTGTATACACAGATGATGCTTCTCGGACGGGCAGTTCCTGCGGCGTTCCACGCGATACATTTCTGTCATCAAGTGCCGGGTATCTCTCTCCAGTCGTTGTTTACTGTGAGGGTTTTCTGTTGTTCCTTGCCCTAGTGTGCTCAGTGTGTTCCCTCCTTGAACGTGTTCTCATGGTACACTTGGTAGCATTGAAGTTGTATTAGTACTGCTTGTATAGTACTTTATCGCATCGTAAGCTAACACACGAGAACGAGAACGGTGTACCTTGGTCTACCCGAATGGTTATTAAATATATTCTGAACAGATTGTCTCTGCGGTGCTTTGGCCAACTGGCTATCCTAGCTTTAAGCCAGTTGAAAGTTGAGGCAAGTTGACGCCAGTTCAGTTGAAGAAAAGGAAGCTTCGGGGACATCGTTGGAGAACAAGACCGGGCACGCTCGTCACAACTGCACACACGTCTCCCCCAGGACCATTTCAATCAATGTGGATTCCAATTTCCAGGACGCTAAATTATACAGCTCTAGTCGGCGGAGATATTGAAAGAAGTATTCGATAAAACATAGCATGCACTACCCGTGAATAGAACAAATCAAACTGATGCTCGAAGGGTGACCTGCACGGTAGCAATACATCACGTACATCAAATACTGTCTGCATTTTTCACTGCGAAAGCGAACAGCTACATATTCCCTCATCTTGATACCTCATTATTTATGAGACGCATTATTATGGCACGCCATATTGCATTTATCTTTCCTTTGCCAATTGCAGTGCATGGCGGCTGGAGCGAATGGAGTGACTGGAGCTCATGCAGCTCCACCTGTGGGACGGGACAAAAAGAGAGAACCCGCCAGTGTGACTCTCCTCATCCGGAGCACGGGGGAAATAAATGCCAGGGAGAAACGTCGCAGTTCACGACTTGCAACGAAAGGCCATGTGAAGGTAAATGCAATACATCATTCGTGCCGAGTACGTAACGCACTAGTACTACACTGTTAAAATAGAACTACGCCACTTAGCACGCTCCTAGCCAACCGCCAAACGCGTGCAAAGATGTTCCAGAGCTCGTATTTCCAACAGGCCTTTCCTTACCGCACTCTTAAAAATGAACTTCACCGCATAGCACGCTCCTAGCCAACAATCATCTCGAATGATATCGTTATCTGCCCTTATTTGTTGAAAACGGGAGGCGTACGCCTTTTTTGTGACACTTATGCTGTTCATAATTGTCACAAAAAAGGCGTACACCTCCCGTTTTCAACAAATCAGGGCAGATAACGATATCATTCGAGATGATGGTTGGCTAGGAGCGTGCTATGCGGTGAAGTTCATTTTTAAGAGTGCGGTTGTGGTTCTCGTCAAATCTAAAGGAACTAACGCGACAAAAGTTCGTCCGCAAGCTAAAATACTGGTGATGACCATAGCTACGTAAAAGTCGGCGCATGGCGACGTGGAGTAAAGCCTATAATTGTAAAATATGGTCTAGCCTGCGTAGGTAGTTTGAAGCGTTCTAGAAGCCTGTGTTACATCTCCAGGTGAGTTGGAGTACAGAAAAGGGACAAGGACGGAACAGGCAATCACACAGCACCAGTTCAAGTGATTGTCTGCTGTGTCTTTTACCCCTTTTCTACACTCAAACTTCGCTGCATATGTCTAGCCAACATGGCGAAAAGCTCACATTAACGTGAAACGTCGTCAGAGCAGTGTACACCCAAAATAAAGCCCTGCAGCTTGTTGCTGTCCGCATTCGATCCGCATCGCAATGGCGACCAACTTCTACATCTGCATCCGACCCGCAAAGTTGAGCATTTCATCAGCATCCGGCAGCAACACACGCGTCACCCACGGAACGCAGAGATGTTCCAGTTTCTGGGCTCGATATATCTAGCAAATTTTCCAGGAAATAACCTCTATTTCCCGTCGGCACGAAACAGCGCAGAAAAAAGAGAGAGGGCTCTCACCGAACTTCGTCCACGCGGGGGACACAACACCGGAGCGCTTCTGATGCGGCGGCATCCGCATCCGATCGCAGATCACAACAGGCGTATATCCCTATTTCATCCGAACTCGCAAGCTTCTTACGGATGTCCGCAGATATCCGCTTCCATACGCGAATGGTGCAGGGCTTATAACTCAAACCATTTCTCATTACTCTCCGTTTTAACGGCTGTCGTTTGTTTCCATTACTCTCAACAGTGTACGGATCGTGGAGCCAGTGGTCTTCCTGGTCTCATTGCAGCGTCTCCTGTGGCGGCGGTACCAAAAGCCGCACCCGTACTTGTCATGCTCTTCCTCCTTCCATAGGCGGAAGATCCTGCATCGGAAACGCCATCCAGGTGGACTTCTGCAATCCACAGTCTTGTCCAAGTGAGTAAGTTATAGCCTCACGTGGACTGCTTGGGTGAAATTCATGTTCAGCTTCTGGGCCCGTGGCTTGGGTGGTTAGCTGGCTAGAATACTTCTGGGCCGTGGAATTGCGGAAGTGCCCAACTACCTTCGTCCATATTTACCCTAAAAACACTCTACTATCCCTGTCTCCCTTTAAAGCTACATAAGAAATTTGGCTGGTTGGTGCAAGTCTTAAAAACGTTAAATCATAAGAAGAAAGTGCACACAACCACAACCACATGTGAAGCTCAGGCCTTGTGTGGTCGTGTCCTCTTAACGGAGCAATGAAGTAACATTTAACGTCACTCGAAATCCTTCCTTATCTGTCCACCAGAAGTCACAATGCAAAATATTCTTGCTCTGCGGTACGTTATAGCCGTACAAACGAATTGAAAAATAAAACAGCCGCAGACGGCCGGCACGATTCTCGCGTGACGTGTTGGAAGCTCCCGTGCCTTGTTTCTTTTTCCTTCTTCTTCGCAGCTCACGCGACGTTTATACATGCTTCAGCTCTGCCAACACCACCTACATATTTTAAAAGTGAACTTCGCCGCATAGCACGCTCCCAGCCAACCGTAATCTCGAATGATATCGTTCTCTGCCGTGACTTGTTGAAAACGGGAGGGGTATGCATTTTTTTGTGACAATTATGAACAGCATATAAGTGTCACAGGAAAGCCGTACGCCTCCCGTTTTCAACAAATCACGGCAGATAACGATATCATTCGAGGTTATGTTTCGCTACACTCTAAAAACACACCGCATAGCACGCTGTGCGCCAACCATTGCCAAGAATGATAGGGTTATCGCGTCTGATTCGAAGAAAGACGGGGGCGTACGCCTTTTTGTGGCAATTATCATATATCTAAATTGCCACAGAAAGGCGTACGCCCCCCTCTCTCTTCGAATCAGAAGCGATAAGCCTATCATTCTTTGCAATGGTTGGCACACAGCGTGCAATGCGGTGGAGTTCTGTTTTTAGAGTGTAGGAGCGTGCTATGCGGTGTAGTTCATTTTTAAGAGTGTAGATGCAGAAAGCCTGCGCGCTCGTCGACGTGACGTAACAATTAAGAGTCAGCCAATCAGTATCGCATTTTCAACGGCCGTAGCCAATCACGAGCTTGCATTCAGCGGTCGTGGTCATGGAAGAAGAACCACCGTCGTCTGCGAGTTGTCATTGAATGTCCCCGCGTATACTAAATGTGAAAACTTAGAAATTAAGCGCAAAACGGTCTCGATCTTTCTCAAAACTGACTTTTTTTCACTTTTTGTATAAATATTTAGGTCTGCAGGTTGAAGGTGCACTGCAATCATTTACGGATTCTTGAATTCGCAGAGCGGCGAATCGCAGAATTATGTTCGAATTCGAATTCTGACTATACAGGGTGTTTCAGTTAAATCCCCGGGCTAAATAATTCGCGAACGGGTGCACCAATCAACGAGCTTTCTTTTTTACAAGTATCTGTCTGATACCACCTACAAGCTGCACACCGTGTGAATTAGTGGGAGGCGCTCATTATTAAAATAAAAATGCAAATGAGTTAAGTAAAAAAGCGTAACTTCTAAAGCAGGGCGCTGTCGGCATTAAAATGGGTACTACCCCTTTTGGGAACTTCAGTGGACACCTTATCGAGAAAAATCTGCCACCGAAGCGGGTCATTTGGTGCAGTAATTAATTGGTTTCGGTTTACGTATTTTTTTCGCGGCTGGTCGCGGCGAAGCGCAAAAGGGCGTATTTCATTGGTGTAATTTATTGGTGTAATTCATTGGTGTAAGGACGTAATTCATGGATGGATAAGGGAGTGAAAGAGCGTCCTTTTGTGCTTCGCAGCGACAAGCCCCGACAAAAATACGTAAACCGAAACCAATTAATTACTGCAACAAATGACACGCTTCGGTGGCAGATTTTTCTCTAAAAGGTGTCCACTGAAGGTCCCAAAAGGGGTAGTACCCATTTTAATGCCGACAGCGCCCTTCTTTAGAAGTTACGCTTTTTTACTTAACTCATTTGCATTTTTATTTTAATAATGAGCGCCTCCCACTAATTCACACGGTGTGCAGCTTGTAGGCGGTATCGGACAGGTATTTGTAAAAAAAGAAAGCTCGTAGATTGGTGCACCCGTTCGCGAATTATTTAGCCCGGGGATTTAACTGAAACACCCGGTATATGCCCACGCATCGAAGAAGGGAGAGGAGGCAATGCGCAGGCTCTCTCTGTCTAGGTGGTGTTGGCTGTGCGTCACTAGTCACGTGAGAGGAATAACGCATACGTCACGATGTCCTTCTCGTTCTGCTATGCGCCCTTTCCACGAGAAGAAGCATTTTTCGGAGGTGTGCAGAACAGAGCCCTCGCGCTCGCCCAGTAGGCCACCTGCACTGAACTTTCTTTCGCAGGAACTCATTTTATTCATTAGAGAACACTCTGCACCGAAAAATGAAAAAAAAAAGTTTCGGGTCACCTCAGTGTTCCTTTAAAGCACTGTGCGTTTAATTTTTGACTTCACGCATTATGCCCATACAGTTCATGGCGACTGGTCCAACTGGTCTCGATGGGGACAATGCTCTGTCTCTTGTGGAGGAGGGAAGCGAAGGCGGTTCAGGACGTGCAACAATCCCGTCCCAACCCACGGGGGAAGGTCATGCATGGGTGACGACGCTGACGAAGCCGACTGTGCTTCGACACCCTGCCCAGGTAGTAGCAATGTTTTACACTACTAAAGCAGATGGTGGTGGTGGAGAAAGAGCTCGCCGTTGTTGGCCTCACAGAGGTGGCCAACGTCACGACTGACGCCCCGGGGGGAATGTGCGTCCTGGGCAGACTTCTAAGGGAACAGTGCCGACATAAGGAAAACTGGGGAAAAGCCCCAGACAGCACAGCCTGCACCGGGATTCGAACCCGCGTACCTCCAGTCTCGACGTGACATGGCCAACACGCTAACCTCTGAGCCACGGGTGCACTAAAGCAGAACGTCACCACATAACAACTTGAATGCCAGTCATCGCACAGAGTGATACTGGTATCACATCTCATTTGTGAGATGCGCGTGACATACACTGTTTTGTAACAACTAGCATATACATATGTGTACAAGTGGCATGGCCTCGTGGATAAGAACATCCGCTCGTAAATGGTAGGTATAAGGTTGTGTTGAAGACTTTGTGATGACGGGTTTGATGTGGTAGGCTCGAATCCTACCACTGGCTGTGCCGATCGAGGTTTTTCGTGGGCATTCCAACCGACTTTCCAAACGCATGTCGGCACAGTTCGTCCTGAAGCTGACCCAAGACGCATAATAAACTCCTTGTCTCCCTCTTCTTCCTGCTGTACTCTCTCCACCTGCCGACGTCTGTACGTTCATAGCCACAGTTACTTCACGGCGCCTACACGAAATCGATCGTGTATTAGGGAGTGACTTTTTCGGGTTAAACCCGATTCCGCCCGGTTATTCCCCCCCGAACTGACCTCCGACCAATTCGGGTTAAACCCGATTTCTCACTGAATTCCAGTCACTATGAAATCCTGAAGTGACGTTTCCACTGAAGACGAACAAAGGTCGCCACGTGTAACACGTGTAAGAATGGGTCACTTACGTTCCCAGCAATACACCCATGTGTGTCAACACTGTCTATGCCTTCGAGGATTACCGCTGGAAGGTCACGATCTCGCAAAAACAACAACAAAAGAACAAGAAAGAGAGGTTAGGAAAGGACTTAATAGACAAGAGGAGAAACAAAAACACCCGATAACACCCGAAGGCACAATTATCGCCCGATTTCTCCCCGAATTACAGATTTTAAAATAGCGCCCGATTTTTACCCCCCGAATCTGAGAAAAGCATTTAACCCGAAAAAGTCACTCCTTGTGTATAAGTGTCACAAATACGTCCCTTCTCTTGATCAAGTGAGGGGATAGAACGACGTCGTTGGGGGTTATGGTTGGCTATAGTAGCGCATCCTGCGGTGAAGTTCTGTTTTACGAGTGTTACTAAGAGATCAAAAGAAAGTAACACTGGGGCTGGTTGGTAAAGTTTCATTGGGAAGCGATGGAAGATAAACGAACACGGAACGATGAAACAAAAACCGTCGCACTACCAACCGTTTATTGACAACCGTGAACGGGTGAATCCCTTCTCTATAGCTCAGACAGAAACTTGTTCGCTTGCTGAGCTGAAGATCGCGGGGATGAGCACTGTCAAGGGAGGCGGTTGTCACCCCCCAGCTTCAGCAATGTAAACATTATGCCGTTGGAACACAATCACAAATTATGATTCCTTTCTCTCAACATTACGTAGTGTTCCTGAGCCAAGACAATACAGTTTTAGTACATCGTAATCCCTTCGCCTTTGAGTGCATAAGGGGTGTCGTTGATGGTTTTGCTCGCGCCCATAACAGAAAGAGAGCTTGGCGCAGTACGCAGAACCACCAACCATATCTGTTACGTACTCTATCGCCTTTGCGTCCGTACGTGTTTGTTTTGGTGATGGGGCGTCTGTTGAGGCAGTGATGCATCCCCCCATCTTGCGCTACCCGGCAAGTTATCGAGACATCAAGAATAAACAGAGCGCAAGATGGATGGGCATTAGTACCCACCCCAACAGCACGACAAATCCAGGTGATAGATGCAGGCGCGTGGCTCGGACAGCCGGTTCAGATTTAAAAACATAGCATGCGTTTCTTTCTGTTTCACCCGTTCACTATGTCAATAAACGGTTGATAATGCGACTGTTTTTTTTTTTTTTTTTTCGTTTTCCGTGTTCGTCTATCTTCCGTCGCTTCGCTATGGGTTACTAAGCGAGCCAGTGATTGACTGTAAGAGTCGATTCACACGATGCAACTTTTGCTGCAGCTTCGTTCCACCAACGGTTGCGCGCAATTGAAGCTGCAGATAGTAGGCTCCTTTCACACGGTGAGCAACCCGCCGCATCGTAGTGTTGAGCGAAGTAGTGCGAGAGAAAATGTCATCATCATCATGTTCATCCGATTACACGAGAGCCAGAACTGAAAAAAAAACAAAAAAAACATACGGTTGGCAGGTTGCAATGACGTATTCGAGAACACATTCTCGTAAAACGTTTTACGTGAACCGCTGGGGCAGCTTCAATGCTGCCGTCGTGTTCTTGTCTGGGCTGCGGAATTTACGTCCCGTAAGTGACGCCCCGGCAGCCAGCCATCGCGACTGGATGTCTTCGGATGGGGAGTCAATTGATAACTACTATGGCTGCGCAATAAGATAATACCAGAAAAGTCGCTTGTGTACGAGTCCCCAAGCAACCGTATAGCAACCAAGTTGCGCAACCAGTTCACACGGCCCAACATAGTTGCGCGCCATTAAAGCTGGATCATGTGCTTCGACCCCAACAGCTCTTGTCGAACTCTGTTTATATCTGCGTTCCTCCACAGGGTCTCTGAGCTACACTGAGACGCGGGAGGAAGGGTTGGAAGAGCTTCGCCAAATGCCCGTCACCTCTCAGATTTGTCCCCCAGGTCATATCTGGAATGACGGAGTTTGTCAAGGTATGTCAAGGTTGCCGGACTTGCGAGCGACGGCTTCCCCCTTCCGCACCGCTGTGGTACTACGATTGCACGCTCTGTTTTCTTCCGCACCAACTATCACGGTATTCTCAGTTGATAACGCAACTTCTACAAAGACAGAGGAGCGCAGACAGTGGCGTAGACTGAGTGGTTTCGGGGGTTCAGGCACCCCCCCCCACGAAATCGTACCTGTACCCGAAATCGTTTGGGAGAGGCGCATGGGGGTAAAATCCTCCTCCACCATGCAAAGTCCCCATTAACCTTTCTCGAAATATTTTTTTCTTGACTACGCCACAGAGCGCTGATGTTCACCGACTCCGGCTAGGGTTACATTCAATGTGGAATGATGCGAATTTGGCGAAAAGTAAAGCGAAGGTGCGATAAATAAGGGAATACGTTACATGTGGGAACAAAAGTCTACAAACTCGCGCTTGCAGAGTGAACAATCCCGTAAAACCTGTTGACATTGTTGACGTTACGTTGTTACGTTGACGTTGCTGGCTGTTGACGTTAAATGCTATTGACGTGTGGCATCGCGCGGCAAATGAACCTCTGCTTCGCTGCATAACTGAAGGCGGATGATATTTTGTGTTTTACATCCTGGTACTTTCAACTCGCAGATATAAACGAATGTCTGGTAGAGGAGATCTGCCAGCATCAGTGCCTGAACACCGACGGAAGTTACAACTGCCTCTGCCCTCACGGATACCGCGTATCGGACGACGGAGTTACCTGCCAAGGTACGCGTCAAGCAAGGCGGTGAATCGATAACGCACTGTTACGCGAAGACTGCGTCTTTTTTAGAAGGGACTGTAAAGTGAATGGTCAATCCATAGGAACTGTGTGCGTTTCTGTAACTGCACTTGGAGGATTCATATACTTAATAGCCCTTAATGCATAATGAGTATTTCTCTTGTAATCGAAGTTCATAGATTGTCGCACGAACAAAAAACTGACGGGCTCCAAGACGCGGCAACCGTGATGCTACTCGCGCGCTATCTATTTAGAACGCAAGTAGCTACTTTAGCCAGCTGGTAAGTCGTGGGCAGCTGGAATGTGCGCTTCGTCACTCCACGTCCACTACACTGCAGCGTAAACCGGACATTCGTAGAGATGGCCAGATTTCGCACGGAGCAGCGATGCCAAAGCGACTTTCGCAGCTTACATTTTCTGGTGACTCTAGTCACACCGGGATCGTGGGAAATGCAGAAGAGCAGAGGAGACGGGAGCATGGAAGGCCGACAGGCGGCGCGCATTGCGCAGATATTCTTGCAGGTTACAACGGTGTTGACCGAATTACTCAGTAGTGGCTGTTGTTCTTCAAAACGGGTCTACAAGTAATGAGCCGAGCCGTTTCGAGGGGAGGCGAGAGGGGCAGCCTCCCGGACATCTTCCCCGAGAGGGGAAGGGAAAAACTTGGGTTAGTGTATCATCTTTCAACCATGGCACTGCAAAGCGGGGACTGGGCGGGAAGAGGGCGCTTCATGCCTGTCCTGCGCCCCTGCCTGTCCTGCCTTTTCATTAATTCCAACATCACGTGATGCGTGTCCCCCAATCTGGAGCGTCCTCCAATGTTTGCCGTATGTCACACGTTTGTGGACGCTGTGGACTCGAAACTACCAGTGTTTTAAATCCCTCGGTATGAAAAATTCGGAGGGTTGATACGTAATGGCTTGACTGTCGCGTCGCATGTAATGTATGAATTACCATTCATTTGTGCTTTCAGATATTGATGAATGCACTGAGCATCATATCATCACCTGTGAAGAAGGACAAAGTTGTTTCAATATCAGAGGCGGTTATAAGTGTATCGACTTGTCTTGCCCTCCTGGTTACCTGCGCGATGCAGAAGACGGGTAACATACTTTTTCTCAAATTTGATGATACACTACGAACTAAGCCTTGATTATAGCGAAATTCTCCAACCAAGATACAGGAAGGGGATACCCGACGTTTCAGAGCCAGTTCGGTTCCTGCCTCAGAGGCGACAGTAGCGGCCGTTGGCAGCAGCGTTCTCGTCGTCGTTCGAATTTGGTGATCCAACGAATCACGACGTTCGAACCGCGACAAGGACACTGCTGCAAACAGCCACCACTGTCGCATCTGAGGAAGGAGCCGGACTGGCTCCGAAACGTCGGTATACCCTTCCTGTAGGTTGGAGATTTTCGGTACAATCATTCTTTTACCCAACTAGACACAATTGTGTTGAAAATGTTCAAGTTCGAACTAAGTCTTGTGTCTTCAGAATGTTATCAAATCAAATCAAATGTCATCGCAATCCTCCTGTATTTCTCAAAAAATAGCGTCCCTCGATGTGGAGCAGAAGTATCATAAAATTAATTTCCAGCTTTGAGAAGTAGGACGTCGTGGGGTACGCAGTGTATCACTCTCAGTACTCCAACGTGGGACAGAGAATGGAGACTGGGAAACTGTTTCAGGATCTATATTCCATAGCTTTTTCCTGATCAGCCAGTAGCTCGGCTGGAGCATCTGGGGAGGACGATGATTGAATGCATCTCGTTTAAATGCTTTGTGTTGTTGGCGACATTTTTTTTATAAAAGACTTCTGGAAATGCTGTAAAATACTGATTTGTAAGCGTTTTATTGTTTCGTGAACTAGTTAACTTTCTTTATATTGCGTTGCTCATTGTAGTGGTTACACAATTTCAGCGTATACCGGGTGTTTCACGAAGGTCCCCTGGCTGAATAATTCGTGAACAGGTGGCGCCATCCAAGAAATTTCTTTGTGGTAAAGATTATTGGCACGTCGGCCATGAACCGAGTAGTGAGCAGCTCATTTGCATACGCTCACTAATTAAAGGAGTACAAAGAGACATAAAAAAAGAAAAAAAAATCAGATTGAGACGTCTGGTGAAAGTGAATGTGTCACCTTACCGAGTACCGCTAAAAGTTTTGATGTGCGCAATTTGTTTCCCAGAAAAAAAAAAAAACTCACATGAACATCGCTTCGCGCGTTCACCCTTAACTCACCACTCCAGGTATAACAAGGAGGAGAAGGTATGATGCCACGTCACGGATGACGTTACGGGGGCAACTTATTATGTTTCGCTGGCCAGTGGGGGTCAGCGCCCAGTCCCTTTGCCACCGTAAACCAGTTTAGCCAGTTGTCAAGAGCCAGGAGCAATGCTGTTTCACAACCCCGAATAGCAGACAGCATTTCTCGGGACCAATTAGCGAGCGTGGCCCCTATAGCGTCTGCGCGAGGTCCCAGGCAGATCACAGTAGTAGTATAATTAGAAGTCCTATAGTCAAGAGTTTTCTCTAATCCAATTCCAATCAAATTCTAAGCCAAAGTCCAGTTCTAAGCCAACACAAGCCAATTCCAAAGCCATCTGATTGGCCGCCATTAGCTCCGCCCACTTCACGTTGATTGGCTCATGCCCGGCTTACTGATCGTTGATTGGTTGACCGTAGCTCCGCTCCTTAATGCTAATTAGTTGGCTTGGCTCCGCCCACTTCACGTTGATTGGCCCATGCAAAGCCCACTAACTGCTTATTAGTTGGTCGTAGCTCCGTCCCTTTATGCCAATCCCTTGGCTCCGCCCACTTCACGCTGATTGGGGCACGCCGATCGCTGAGCTCCGCTGATTGGTCCATTCTATATCTACTGATCACTCTCCCTGACTTTCTAACCGCTCTGATTGGCCGCCGCCACCGATTGGCCCGTTCTAAGCCCACCGATTGGCGCGCATAGCCTTCATTAGCGCCCGTGAGATGCGAGCGGCCCCGCTGCAGCTTTATTTCAGATGTTCAAACATACCTATTTACTATTATTATGTAACTATTCTATGGCTCCACCCACTTCATGCTGATTGGTCCTACGGAATCAGACTTCGCGTTTTGGAGCGTTTCGGAACAATATGATATAACTCGCGTTCAGCGATATCATACGAAAAGAGGCGTTGTGATAGAACAAGGCTTGTGTGATCAGGATCACGGACGCATTCTTATGGTGGCTACCACACACAAACAGCGACTCTACTACCGATAGAACCCCCTTTTCCATGATTTGATCGTTAATAACTATAAGAGTGGGATACTGTTCATCCCAATCTGCAGGTATCCTGTCCTAAACTCCACGCCGTCGAAATCCTTTTCCCATCCAGTTGCATACTTTCGTATGTAGAGTATCTTCTGCGGTGGAATGCTAAATAATTCTGGGTGTCTCATTATATTCTGCGTGAGCACCGTCTTGCCACACATGGAGGAGACGGAGATGAGAATTCGAGCGGGGTGCTGCGGGGGAATTGCATGCGCATTGTGCAATGACTTGAGCAGACTGTGTAGCGAGGTATGACGCATCTTTATTTTCATCCCTAGCTCCTAGTGCGATTGATGATCGTCTCCAGGACTCTTATTTCTTCCTGACATAGTTCCTGAAGCTCGCCCAGTGATTGCTCCCTGTAAGCCGACAGGTACTCGTCCAAGATTTCGCGTATGATGTCCCGCATCTCGTTTGCGGTAAAACGGGAGAGCAATATGTGGCAACACATCTCGACGAAGTTCTCTCGCTCGTGTGACGCCTCGAAGAGGAACCGAATCGGCTGCAGGGAGGATTCCAGTTGCGGTCACTGTCATCATCCGGAAACTATCGAACATATCATGGCAGAATGCCGCGCATGACATACTATGGGGGAAACTCACCTTTCCCGCTCCAGGCCTGGCATACTGACGGACGTCCTCTTGCGTGCATTTGGACCTGGAAGTCAGTAGTGGTCTTGGCAGTGGATCTAGGGTTCCTAATGAGACTAAAATTACTCCTTTCTTCTTTCCCAAGCAGTACACAGTCTTGGCCCAATATTCCCTCCATATCTGTAAAAGTGTTCCAATGCTGGAACAGTCTTGCTAGGATTCTTCCAGTATGGGCTAAATGTTGGGTATATGAGACTAATATTCCAATAATTCTCCAAATATTGGCTATTTCTTGGGCATGTAGACCCATTATTTGCAGCATATTTGCTATCTACTGGAATTTGAACCACAAATAGCTTACCAGTACTGAATACCAGTTCATACAGTTTCTGAATAAGTAGAAACTACGAGAATACCAGTTGACATCACATGCAGTCACTGCGTAATGTAGCAGCCTGTCCATATTGACTAGAAAATATAGTGCCTTCGTATACTGTTACCAGTGGCAAAATATTGGGATGCAACATGACATTCGATATTCCCACTTATGAAAGTGGTGAAAATTGTAATAAGATGTAATCATGATGACATGTACGATTGTAACTGTGATAAGATAAATTGCTGTGCGCCATTTTTGGCCGGCAAATGTTGGACCGACATTGGACCGACATTGGACCGATGGTGTTGTGCTGCCCGAGTTGAGTGTATCTTATACGCCACATACTTCACGCTACCTTTTTCTCCTTCCAAAGCCCGTGCAAGCTGAACTGTCAACGATCTCAAGATAACTGCTCACACGGGAATCCGGACATCGTGGAATTCAGGACGGCTGCCCTTCCAAGCGGTGTCGAGGCGGGTGCTGACGTCATCAGAGTGGCAGCGTACGCTCACGGCGGGGAACTTTATCCCAACACAACTTTCACGATGCTCTCTGCTGACCTACCGTTCTCTGTGAGCCAAAAGAACGGCTACGGATTTGTGCGGACATTGTACGAGCCACCGCCTGGAGCGCTGTACCGCGTGACGTTACAGGCTACGTCACGCGACCGCACGAATGCGACGAATTTGTTCACTACGCGCATAATTGTGTTCATTTCTATCTCCAGGTACCCTTACTAGCTTTTCGTGAGAGCATTTCGATGTACACTCTTAGAAAAAAGGGTGGGGCAGTTACACCTTTTAGGAGGTAACAGTTGTTGCATATGTTGTTCTATCTGTTACCTCGCTCTTAAAACAGAAGTTCACCGCAGAGCACGATGTTTGACAACCATTGCCACGAATGATATAGGGTTACACGAGTGATAGGGTGAGCGAGGGGGAAGGGGGCGTACGCCTTTTTGTAGCAATTTGGATATACATGATAATTGCTTTTACCGTCCCTTTTACACCCTTTATCAGACGCTATATATGTTGACTATATGGAGGTTACCACCTCCTCACACCCTTTTTTCTTAGAGTGTATAGTCACGTGCGAATACAGATGGGATTTGTTTTGTTGACTCTATTCGATCTGATTTGGAAAGTATGTTCGCTGTGTTTCGGTAGGAGGGGCTGCGACACGTTCGTGGGTGCGTTTCTCTGCGACACACACGCATTGTACAGGGATTGTATAGAAATAAAGGACGCCAACGTCTCCGCACGTAACGCTGTGCCTGTTTTCAGGACGAGCATCCAATGGCGCACCACAACACATTCGTGCGGTATAAAAAAAACAAAACAAAAACATAAAAATAATCGGACTAGCAGAACTGTGCGCCAGAAAAGTGTAACCACGCACACTTTGCACATTGTGCATTTCGCATGGGTTAATGCGATGTTAATGTGATGATGACGTTTAATGTGATGATGATGTTTCCGGAGAGTTATGTGCGGGTATACCGCTGAAGGTGCTATAATGAAGCGGAAACTGAAATCACAGAAATGGACATCCAGTTCGGCAATGCGCTGGTCTCGCCTCAAACGATTTGTCCAATCACAAAGCGAAATCCTTTGAGGAGACCAATGGGATGCCTCTTCGCATGGTTGCGCTTCTTGAACAGGGCCATTTTTACCCCATTTCTACGTACGATCCAAGTAATTAGAATCGTCACTTCGTCACTAAAAATGATACCTAGTAAAACGACGATAAAACCTGAGACACGGAACAGAAACGAGACAACACGATGTCTCCGAGAAACAACACGATGATATATCCAAATTGCCGTGCTCTCTTTTTTCTGTTCCGTGTCTCATGTTTTATCGTCGTTTTACAATGTACCAGCTCGCCTGCGCCCTTGCACTTATACCTAGTAACATTTTTAATTTTTCATTTCACAGAAACAGAGCGAATGTCTGTCCACTCCGTGACACTGCAGCAGCGTACCAGTACAATGGGAAGTATCAGTGCAATGGGAAGAAGCGCGCGTGCACCCTTGCACTTATACCTAGTAACATTTTAACTTTTATTACACTCACGAAAACGAAAACAGCCACAGCTCTTTTTAAACCAATGACACATAAGACTCTTCTTGTCTTGGGCGGATTACTGGCCACTTGTCGGTGCGTAGCGTAGCGTCGTCTCCATAGTAACGCGTGCTGCACGTGACCCGCTTCGTCGTGAGAAGGAAGAAGTGACCTTACTCGCAGCCTGCCACCATCGCCGGGTGTGTGGCGTTCGTAGCCATTGGGCGAGGAGGTCAGCCGACGCAAAACGCTGCGATGTTCGTCGTTGAAAATGGCGCTTGTGTACGGGTTTCTAGAAGACCAAGTAGCCACTTCAGTGCAGTCAACGAGGACATTTCGTGCTCACAAGGATGTCTTCACGTCGTTGTCGGAAAAGCAGTTTGTTTCCTTCTTCCGACTGTCCAAAGCCTCGTGTATACACATACAGGATGTATATGGAAACATTGACATGACATCGAGTGTTCCCCATATAGGGAATGTTATATACCCGCATTAGCTGAGTTCGTGTGTATGTAACCCACCATTGTGAAATTAACCCTGCCTTGCACAAGCATGACATTTCTTTATTTATGAAATATTTGGACACAGCAGTAAAAAAAAAACTAGCAATACTAGCGCTATTCATTTGTATGCATTTTCTGCAGAAGCTTGTGCGCACAATATTGTGATATTGGAGCCAGTGCCTGCGGGAATGAGCCAGCACATATTTTATTATCCGTATTGTTAGTAACTCTTTCATTGGGCATACTTGGCATAGGCGATCAATGCTTCCTGCGGTCCACCGTTGTTGTTCCACGATTCTCCTTCGTTCTTCAATGTGTTGGTGGACATTGATGGTGGCACCTGCCTCCTCCTCCGTCGACATCTGCCTCCGCTCCGCACATTTTGAGCTTGGCTGCTTGTTGTAGCCGGCAACTCTCTGGAAGCCCCAGCAGGCTGTGTAGTCGTGAGCTGTTACCCGAATCACTGCTTAGTTTAGTTGTAGAACTAAAAAGGAGGACGAGATCACTCGACAAGCTCAGCAAGCACACCGTAAGTCCACCAAATAACTTTATCCTCGTCAATATAGCAATCTTCCACGCGCCGTATAGTGCACAGATCACCGTCCTCGTCTTCTACGAATGTGATACTAATATAAAATACGAAACTAATTCTCAACACATGTGTAGAGTGAGAAGAAAAAGAGACACCTCTGAGCGCCGAAGGATTCCCTTCGAGCCAGCGACGGCAGCAGACGATACCGCACTGCATTCGCATTGGCTGATTCGTGTATTACGTGCTCATCTAGCGAAGTACGTGCAAGAAGGTTTCTTTCCACGCGGTAACAAAATTTATATTTGTTAGAGGTAAATACAAAGTAAGTTAATGTCGTCAAATTTAGGCTTTTTGCTTGACAGACTTGAGTCTGCCACCTTGAGTCTACTTGAGTAGCGTCATTGCTCCTCGCGCCGGCGAGGCTCGCCTATCCAGCGGACGACGGTGGCCTTACTGACCACTTCAGATCGTGCGTCGGCAGCGCGCGCTTGCCCGACGGTGGGCGTTGCCACGTTAGGCCGACGCACCGATGCAATGGCCAGTAATCCGCCCTAGAACATGCAAACACAGCACGGAAAATAAATCATGTGTCTTGGCACTGTTTGACCTTAGTCGCTCTTGTGCCATTAAGCACCAAAACACCAAACTTTTATTTCACAGAAACAGAGCGAATGTCTGTCCACCCCGTGACACTGCAGCAGCGTACCAGTACAATGGGATGTTTCAGTACTGTGTAGGCCAGCACACGGAAATGTGTTAAGCATACGGGAGGACATTGTGCATGCGTGGAAGGCAACTCATCTTTTTGCGCTTTGCGTACGTACGCTATTTCTCGAATTTAGCGTGCGTACAGAGGGCCGTGCCGTGCGAGGTTGCTCGACACCTGCAGTTGGAAACACCTCATATGCAAGGAAAGACACGACACCGTTGCTGTTGGACTTGGCTGCGCCTGGGTGCATAGCGCCGCATTCGTTTTTCCAGCCGGACCTGCCGTTCGGTGTCCGCTATTGGACCGATCATGTCACGTGGTTTCTCCATCCAAGAACGCGTCGTCCATGTTGAGTCAACACCAACTAGATAGAACTAATAATGAACTGTTTATAGGAAACGAACAATACATCTTCGACCATCGGAACGCTGCAGTACGTGAGGTTACGGCCGTTAGGGGACCTTCAAAAAACTAAATGGACAAGGGTATTTATCTATTCTTTATACTAATGCCCGCAGTGTCGTCAATAAGAAGGTAGAACTTAAATGTCTTTTGCTAGAATACACACCTGATGTAGTTACAATGACAGAAACCTGTCTTTCGTCTGAAATATCACCAACAGAAGTGTTTCCTCCTAATTATACTGCAGTACGAAAATACCGTTCCTCGCCTGGTGGAGCTGTGGCGCTTTTATGCCGCAAAAGGACTGATTATCCGTGTATTCACGCGAGCGACATCCTCACGGAATATTCTAGTGGAAGAAAAAGCGAGAACAGTGCTCACAGAGCTGAAGTTCCGTCCTGTGTTATGTTGAGCATTCACGCGGAATATCGGAAGTGGCGTACTGCGCATTTAGCAGACGACACTTAGCAGACGACACCGTCAGCGCGTTTTCCTGTCGTCTGCTACGGAATATCTTGTGGCTGTGTAGTAGGATATTCACGGTTAGCAGCGTACGTGAAGACACGACGTTGAGCGGTCGCGCTCACGTGACACCAGAAAGCTATGACACTTTTCGCATCTTACGCTTCTGGGGGAATGTCGCTCGTGCGAATACACGGTATATATTGAGGCGCTTCCCGACATCGACTGTGAAGGGCTATGGTACTATGTTCAGTTGAATAACAATTATCATGTACAGACTGGTCTGATTTATAGGCATCCCGGCGCCGATAGCTGTGTTCTCGTGACATTACAAGACTATTTACATGACAACATTAAGCAAAATCAGAAGGTTATATTGTGTGGCGATTTTAATCTTCATGGGGCTGAAGGATTTATCTAATTGTAGAATGTCGTGACAAGTACAATGCTAGTCTTCTAACAGACATTGCTTTTAACTTCGATTTATTGCAAACTGTCAATGCCCCCCCCCCCCCCCCATGTTTTTGTAATGAAAAGTCTCCTCTCCTCGACTTGATGTTCATCCGCGGGAATATATACCTGAGCATGGCACTGATTTGGTGGAGGTCTTTCTGATCACAAAGTGCCTTCTTTTCACTTGCACTGGACTGCACTACCTTGGACTCCACGCAAGACGGGTTTTCGGCAGCTGCACTTTCTAGCTGAAAGGAACTTTATTAGTAATGCCTTTCTTTTCAACAGGAAAGTGCAGCACGAAAATAACCCAGTTCAGATCTGGTGCAGGAGGTGCAAGCGAAAAGAATCCACCTACAGTGTTAGTTTCTTTAATGGTTCTTTAAAATTATACTTCAGATAGACACTAGTGAGTATATCTCTTTCCCTGACTTCCCACGTACAGATAATGAAAGCATTATTGACTACCTGTCTTTCCATTCTGATTGCTTTGCCGCTACTGAGTGTGTTGAGTGAGAGCAAAGAGACCTGTGCGATGCTCAAGGACATTGTACTCGACTGCGTCAAGAAGTTTGTGTCGAATAAGGAAAAAGGAGTTGGTCGGACCTGACCTTGGATAACACGTGACGTAATTCACCTCAAATGTCGTCTGAACAGGTTGTCCAAGCGAACTCGCAATGCTCATATTGCTGAACAAATGAAGTCCCTACGAAGGCAGTTATATAGGTTAATTAAATCAAACCAGTCTCAGTTTTACAACAGTACCCAGTTAGCGGACTACGGACTACCAGGTATATTAGCACACACAGCGTCGGTAATGCTTCGTACTTTTCTTACGTATGAATGTATGAAAGAATATGAAACCCACAACATCAAAAACGAATTTTTGACATTTTGATTTTCACACATTTTTTATTTTCAGCTGTAGATGAAAATCGCGCGATTTGTTTGTTTGCGTGGCATGTGTGTGTGTATGTTTGGTATGTTTGTGTGTGTGTGTGTGCGCGCGCGCGCGGATGTGTGGGGGACGTGTGTTTGTGCGTGTGTGTGAGTATGTAAGCGCGAGCGTGTGTGCGTGCGTGTGAGCCTGTATGCGCTTGTGTCTGTGTGTAAACGCATGTGTGAGCGAGCGTGTGGGTGTTTGCACGTTTGTGTGGGTGTGTCTTTGTGTGCATGTAAGAGAGGATATGCGTAAGCGAACGCGTGTCGGTTTTTGAGCTTGTGCATGCGTCGGTGCGCGCGCGCGTTTGTACGCGTCTTTTTGTGCGCGTGCGCGTATATGAGCGTTCGTGTGTATATATGCGTGTTTGTGCATGTGTGTGCGCCCGCGTGTGTGTGGTGGGGGGGAGGGGCGTGTGTGTGTCGCAGTTGGTTTTGTGCCGCTGACACGGCGATCTCCGAACAGCTTCTCCTAAACCGCAGCCACTGTAAAAAAAAGTAAAAAAAAAAAAGAAAATCGGAAAGGTCAGCCAGACGGCGTGTCGACTCGATGTGTGGTATGTATATCGAGAGCATATGCGCGCGCCTTGTTGACATACATTGTTGACAATTTTCTTAAGTTCGTGTTGACCGCGACCACATTAGATCCGAAAGACCTTCCCTTTTCGAACGAAATTCTCGTCTTGATTGGTCAAGATAAAAGTATCATCCTAAAAATCTCCGAAATTTGCCGAGTGAAGTCACGTTCCTGTTTTTTTTTTTTTATTATCAGAACCAGAAACACACCCAATCTATCACAATACTCACAACAAGGTACCTGGTACAATAGTATAGCAGCTGAGTAAAAAAGAAAAAGAAATCAGTTTCTCGAAATAGACCTTTTTAGAAAAGCAAGCGCCACCTGTGTCACGCAAGGGCTCATGGGAGCTTAGGGCACCTTCAAGACTTAAGATACGGCGGAGGTAGAGGAAGAACAACAACATTCCCGGTGTGCGCAGCAGCAGCGTCAGCCAGAGTCAACCATATTCGAAGCAGACGACAGAGTTCCCTCCCTCAACCCTCAAACCCTCAAAGTTCCCATGCTGCTTTGCGCCTCTCGTTTGGTGGCGCGCGCATCTTTTTAAAATCGCCCATTAAGAGCTGATCAAAGTTGCCAAAGTGCTCCTAATTCATAACGAGGTAGTTGCCGCTAACCCCACCAATGTCCGACAAGCTTTGTTAGACTTTTTTTAAGTAGAATTTCGGGACCCAACAGTTTAAAAACGTAAAACACTACTTCTGACTGTCGCTTTAAGTCGTATATTGCGTTCCCTCTTTGACCAATTCGCTGTGGGAGTAACCCTTCGAAAACAGCGGGCTCAATACTCTACCCACATCGTATACGTGAGTGCGCAGTTCTACATTAGTCGTGTTTTCTTTCACTCCGAGCCGCATTGACATGTAACGATTCTTCTGAGGTTAAACCCATACTTGTTCGGGAAACATGTGTGCACAGCCGCATGTGTTCAAACAAAGTCGTCCTCAATTCTGCGGTCTTATAAATTAGAGCCGTTTCCGCGTTCCAGTAGCTCATGCAGTCCGTGCACAATAACTTCCTTTCACTGATCGTGGAGAGAGGCAGTCCACAATGACCTGTCGTAGGGCTCAGTCGTTTCTCGTGGCAGCGTGCTCGGGAATTCTCTGGATGTCCCTCTTAATCGCAGCGCGGTTCGTAGTGGATCAGACGACGTTGGATGTCATCTGCAGTGAGTCTGCGACGTATTTGCACGTCAGTTAGAGAAATAGTGTTTTGGGGCAAGTAATAGTTTGGGGCACGAGCTGGATGGGGTGCTGGAGCAGCAGTTTGGGGGCAACTTCTGTAAAGTGTTAGAATACTTGTAGGAAATTCTGGGACCTTTTCATGGTCGTTATAACACAACAGTTCGGCCATTCCAGCCGAAACCCGCCAGAGGTGTAGCTCGACCCTCTTAGATTTAGTAGCAAAAAGAAGAAGAAAAAAACACAAAAAAACAAGGAGTTGTGTGCATTCCCTTAAGGGTGTGTACGTAGGATTATGGTAAGTAAGACATAATCTTCTTTTCTTTCTTTTCTTCATGTTTTTCTTTTGAATATTTTGTTTTCTTGCACATTGGGGCGCCCCGTACTTTGTAATTATAAAAGTTACGAAGTTGTTACAATGAGAAAATCTCTTCCCTTCGGTCACCTGATATCGTAGACGCTTTCAGAACATTTGATAGATCGTTCGATGGTTCGTGTCAGATTTCGATAGATCGCCCGCAAAAAGTCGTGAATGAACACAACTTCTTTCTTTATTTTGTTCATTGCGCATCTTCGGAGACGCGTTTTTCTTTCGCCCCCACTGTGAGAGGGTGAAGAAGCACAGTGCTGCCTTCATGTGTCGAAGATGAGCCTTAACTTGCGGAAAGAAAACAAACACAAATGTATCGTGTGGGGCTACACGAACTGCCCATATCTTGGGTTGCAGTTTCTGCTTTCTTCTAATCTTTTTCGAGGACGCAAAAGGCGATAGTGGCTCTTTCATCCTCTCACATTGGGGGTAAAGGAAAAACGCGTTTCCCAAGATGCAGAATGGACAAAATTAAGAAAAATTGGTGCTCCTTCGCGAATTTTTTGCAGACAGTCTATCGAACGGACTTTTGTTCTGAAAACGGCTGCGATATCTGTTCACCGAAGGGAACAGATGTTCTTATTGGGACAACTTCGTAGCTTTAATAATTAAAAAGTTAACTAATGGTTCTTAGGTAATTAATCATTAGACGGTTGAGCAACATATGGCCAAGAACGTCCGTTATCAGGACTACATTACCGGGAACGAACATGCTACCATTGGGTTTTGTCTCTTTTATCCGGAAATCGTCATCCGTATCCGGACAGCAAGTACGGGGAACAATCTCCCAGGACCTAGCTCACTCTGTTTCGCTAATCCGGAAAAGTGCCAACGTCCTCTGTCCCTGCACTGTTAAAACAGAGCTTCACCACATAGCACGCTCATAGCCAATCATCATTCCGAATGATATCATTCTGTGTATTGATTTGTTGAAAATGGGAGGAGGCGCCTATTTGGGACAGATTATCTTGTCCCAGATAGGCGCCTCCCCTCTGTTTTGAACAAATCAGTACACAGAATGATATTATTCGGAATGATGGTTCGCTAGCAGCGTGCTATGAGGTGAAGTTCTGTTTTAACAGTGTGGCATGTGCACTCTTAAAAAAGAACTTCATCTAATAGCACGCTCCTAGCAAACCATAATGTCGAGTGATATCGTTATCTGCCCTGATTTGTTGAAAACGGGGGGGGGGGGGGCGTACGCCTTTTCTGTGACAATTATGAACAGCATAAGTGTCACAAAAATGGCGTACGCCTCCCGTTTTCAACAAACCAGGGCAGATAACGATATCATTCGAGATTGATGATGGTTGGCTAGGAGCGTGCTATGCGGTGAAGTTCATTTTTAAGAGTGTGCTGCGTTCGAATTATTCCGGGAAGGGGGCACGTCTCACGGGGGCGTTCTGTACTGTTTGACTCCCCTTTTTTCAGAGGTCACTCCCTTTTGGTGTGTGTGGGCACACGGTAGAGATGGTAGACGATCAGCTGAAGAGGTGCCCTGTACCCACCGGGCGAGGAAACCCACGTGTGAACGTCAATGTCCACAGGCCGTCTGAAAGCATCGCCCGCCTTTTGGCCTATGCCAAAGGCATTTGCTAAGAGACAAAAACATGTGCGCGGGACCATCTTTCTGAGACATTGCCCTTCTTTCAACAGCAGGCTGACGCAGCGGGTGCCGTCGCTGTGACTAAAAATTTTGTCCCACCCAGTGCCTACTAATTTCAAGCAGCTCACTCCGGCTGAATCTTTGAAGTAAGATCTTTTCTTGGTTTCCTTTTCTGGAGCTATAAAGTAGTGATGGCCACTAACTACTTCTACAGTAGTTTAACTATAACTACTAACTACTTCGCGATGGAGTAGTTTAACTAGTAGTTCAACTACTTTTCAGGGGAGGTAGTTAAAACTACTTCTTCAACTACATCTCTAACTACTTAACGTTGTCCATCGACACGAATCCCCTTCTATAGTGTTCTTGGACACCTAAATATGAATCACAAGCAGTGATAAAAGTGGAGATTTAGTACACATGCACGGCACAATTGCTCTGCACCTCCGTTCTCATCAAGCAATCAAGGTATCAAGGTAATCAATCGTCAATCAAGGTAAAAGTCGGAAGCACAATCGTGCCGTAAAGCTTGCGGCAAAATCGGAAGTAGTTGGCGCCTGCAGTAACCTAACTACAGTAGTTAACTACCTGAAATAGTAGTTTAACTAGTAGTTGCACACTACATTTCTGCAAGTAGTTGATAACTACTTTTTAACTACAATCAGGTAGTTTAACTAGTAGTTTAACTACATGTAGTTAACTACTGGCCATCACTGCTATAAAGACGTCTTCCAAATTTTCGAAGTTTGCTTGGTCCGTTTATCCGGAAATTCGTTATACGTACGAAAAGGGACGACTCCGACGAAGTGTCCGGATAATCGAGACATGACTCTATTGAGGAGGTATAAGGTTGATGACATTGTCAACTGCGGAACGTGCTTGCCGGAAGCCAGTTATGACCGCAGGAAAGAATCGGGTTCTCTGAAAATACCAGTTCATTCGTGCGGACACCATTCGGTCCATACATCGCCGACATCGCCGGTGAGGGCGATTGGTCGGAAGCCATCAATGGCGTGTGGAGACTTGCCTGGCTTCAGAGGCGGCGCTATGATTCCATTCTGTCTGAAATACACCATTCCGCAATATCAACCATTGTAGAGCCTGAGGAGGGCGTGTCGGTTATGGAAGCGTAGATTTTGGAACGCCTTGGACGTAATACCATCAGGCCCAGGAGGAGTGTGAGGGGGTGGTTTCCTTTAGGCAGCTCTCCAATCCCATGAAGGAGAACTGTAGATCCAGAGATTGCTGCTGTGAAGATTCCATCAGGACGACCGGTTTGGCGCAAGCTAATGATCCCTGTGACATCGAGGTCTCCCATGCTGTCGTTAGGCGGGCACAGTATTAGTTTGCAACGTCGAGGCTTATGTGGAATGCAAAGCTGAAACCCTGCAGCAAGAGCTCATTCCACGCCAGAGAGTCACGTGGCTTGGACGTGGTCACGCTGTTGATGTGACAAGCAGATCAACAGCGAGGGTTATCTGGACGATAAAGCTGTTGATGTGGCCAGCAGGTCAACACCTACTCCAATAATCTCCCTCACTCCAAATCACATAACCTTTTTACGTGGAATGAGCGCTGTCCCCTCTGCGCTCCTGATGGACGCGGTTTCCGTTTCGATTCGTTTGCATAGCGAAATTCGGAGATGGATGTTTTAAAGCACGCGCTAGTTTCACAATGATTAAGAAATGAAGTATATTTCAACGAGGACTGTCTTCTATTCTGCCGGCTCGCCCTTGCCCGAGGTCCCCTAATCGGAAAAGTTGAATGTTCACAACTATGTAGGTGCCCTTCCCGTGAGGATGTGCGCGTGGCCGTGTAACTCGGACGGGTGCCCTCCAGTCTATTGCTCTATCGGAAAAGCACAATTCTCATATCGGACCCCACTCCTGGGAGCGAGGCTAACCGGAAGTCGCGAGTATACGCTAGTAATGAATTACGCTGTTATTTGTAAATTTGTAAGTGAGGTTAGGTTGGAGAGCCTAACAGACGGCGGGGCCATGGCAGAAGCCTTACGACAGGGGAAACAACCGTTGCCACTTCAGCTGCACTTCCGTCTAAGCCTCGTTCCCAGTGCTAAATCTGAGCGTCTCAAATGTTGGATATGGGCCTGTTGCACAGAAGTTTCGTTCGGCGACCCCAGCGCCAACAGTCCTCCTCTAGCGTGGAGCGCCTTTACTAGACGGTCGTGTCCGGCATCATCTCTTTTGTGGAAATCCTTGCGCCACGATTTTTCAGAGCCGCAGTGTAGGGATACATGCCTGTGTACGGAAGAACCTCAGGCTATACGACCACAAATGGCGCTGCAGAATCACTGATCTCTATGTATAAAGGCTGGATCGCGCATAGGAGAGGGGTGAATGGGAGAGAGGTGCGGCAACCGGCCCCCATGTTGAAGGGCCCACTGGCGCCGGCTGCTCCCATAGGAAACAATGGGAAGCGATTTGATCTGGAGTATTTATTGCGCTTTAAACACTCCTCATTGCTGACTAGCACGCATCTTTCTTAGGAATCAGTGTGCTGATGTATTCCAAACGTGCTTTAGCAGTGTTCCTGTAGTTTTTGATGGTAATTGCCTTCCTTATTCTTCTCCGCTGCCTGTACTCCGAATACGAATAGGGTGTGGTAACTGTCGTGCACAGGGCGCATACACATGAAGGTGAATTTGGTGAATGTCAACCTATAAAATTAATTATTTTTACTCAGAAAGGTCCCACACTGTTTGTGATTGTAAGGTACTTCCGCTTTTATATTTTTTGTTTGTTTTCGTTTGTTGTTCGGTTTTCGTGTGGTGTTCCGCGGTTTTCGTTCGTTATTATGTGGTTTGGTATTATACGGTTCTCGTTTGACTTTTTCCATTATTGTATTATGTTCTACGAGTGTTTCTGCGTGTATTGCACAACACACAACCTCGATCCTTATTCTGAATAGGGGCTCATTATTTTATTCACCACATGACCACCAGCAATGGGGTGGTGTACGGACCCTGGCGATGAAACTCCCCATTCCTCAACTTAAAATAACGTTATTGTCACGAGTGCTTTGCAGTAGTTCAACTGTCAGCGTTGTTCCTAGCTAATCTGTAACACCCGAGGTTAACACAGCAGTTTATTTACTTCCACCACAGATTAAAAGAACAGTGGAACTAATTGGCACATTAGCGTAGGTTCTGCATCCGGTTTTTCGGCACAGCTGAGCGACTGTGAGGGGAACCTGCAAGCGCAAGCGCATTGTTTATAGAATATACATGGCCTTGAGATTTGTAGGAGCAGCCACACATACACGCAACGGCACCAGCGAAGTAGCAATGCAAACAAGTCCGAGTTGTCAGATGCATGCGATACGAATAAACAGATTTTTCCTCAAAATAAAGAGCTTACCTGTGAAAAATTATCCCTCTTTCTTTGTCCGTGTGAAGTGTACTCAAAGCTGCAACAAACTGGCATGACATGCCCTTTAGTTTAAAGTAAATCTTAAAAAATACGGGTAGCCTCGCTTGAACTAAATGCAGACGACAGAATGCGTTGGGCCCACCAATATGGCGGCTGGTGACCACGCTGTGGAGCACCCTATGCGGGATCCAGCCTATACTATAGAGATCAGTGTGCAGAATACGGTTCGGAGTGCCCCCAGACGTCGTAAAACAGGCCCATGTGTCTTGCTTACTGCTCTGTAGACGAAAGCGTGCTGGACATATTCAATGCATTCTTGGCAGGTCCTGATCACATGTCACAGCAAACGACAGCGCACACGTGACCCTAAAGATGGCTGCGCCCGTGATTTGAGGCCAAGCCTTTTGTATACAAACACGTTTGCTGTTTCTGTGCGCCGTTTCGGACGTCTTTTCACCACGGAAATTATTTTAAACTCATAATCTTGTAGTAAAACGCGCAGTACTGTTGATCACTTCCTAAGATGTGATGACGACCCCGCGTAATACGCGCTGAGCGGATGCGATGTACTAACCTAAACTTATACTTAAACTAAACTTAAACTCGTTCTCGTTGTGGCCTTCAAACTCAGGGAAATGTGTTTCCAGTCTGTGCCTAGCTAGCTTGCCTATTACTCATTTCTTCTACGGGTTACCATCTCGCTTATGAGGCACCCTGTAGTTCACGGTGGCAAAATACATTTATCCCTTGGCTTTATGCAGATGGCAGTACGTCGGCAAGCACTAAGACTTACTAAACAGGGTCACATGACCTCAAAATGACATTTTCTATGGCGTGTGGCCAGGACAAAATGGCGGTTTTGCAAAGAAAAAGAAAAACAAAACACCCGCTTGATGGTCGTTACAGATATGAAGGGTTTTGTGTTAGCCCTGTGATGTAAATGAACAACAAACGCAACATCTATGGTACTCTTATAGTGTGTTTTAATAAAAATATAGAAGCGGTAAAAAACACCCTGTACGTAGTGAGCGTGTCACTGTGAAAACGTTTTGTCTTCCAGACATGTCATCAGAGAAGAAGGACGTCCTGAGAGAGGGGGTTAGGAAATGCGAGAACATGATTCCTCGACAGGTGAGCTTACAATATGTCGAGAAAATGGAAAATTAATAAAAGTTTCAATGTGGGACGTTACTAGGTACGGGAAGCTGGAGACAAACATAAGGCTGCTTGCTTGAAAGAGGTCACAGGCGATACCCTTGGAAAAGACGTTGAAGAATACTTCTGCAAGAAACGGCATCTCTTCACAAGTGTAAGCGATGTGCTGCAAGCGAAACGCAGCATGCAGCGTAACGTGCAAAGCTGATCATATAACAGTGCCGCTTTGCCCTTTGCAATCTTAATACGGTAACTGTAATTCACGCCGAGTGAATTGCATTTCATGTGTTTCAGTTCATCAAGTGCATTGTGGAACACCGCGAAGACTTCAAGGTGAGAGTGGCTGGGAAGGCACGACAAGGAACCGTGATGTGTTTTTTCTTTTTCCTTCGGTGGAATTCTCGAAAACGTAGAACGCCTATCTATGTATTGTAAATTATTTCGGCTATCAAAATTTCCGCCACGCACAATGGTAGGCTTCGCGCGGTTATCGGGAGTTCCTGAAGCGACTAGACCGTGACGCTAATAATAATAATAATTAGGAGTAGATTTCACTGTATAACGCTGTTGTGAATCGAGGCATACTCTATTTCCTCTCGTGAAAATATGATGAGAATGAAGGCCATTGCAATATGTGTGCATGTCAGCTTTACTGAGCGTTAGTAAGGCCTATGTGTGAGAGGTTGTAAGGGTAGAGTAACCCCCTCAGCGCTCTGTCCAGCTCACGTGTACTCAAATAACGTAATTTTGTAGTTTATTAATTTATTAATTATATCATATCGATATACCCTGCGGCTACACAAGGTGGCGTTGTGTAGCGAAGAGTAGAAATCCATAGGAAAATACATAGCCAGCTCACTTGAGCAACTTGAAAGAGAGAGAGAGAGAGAGAAAAAAAAGAAGGAACGAAAGAGAAACAGATAACAAAGCCAAGTCCCAATAATGACCACCTTGGCAGAAAATCGCGCTAGGCATTTGGACTGGTATCACTAGAGCGAGAGAGGAGACCAGGAACACTGCTCCATTGAGGTGTTTGGTTTGACAAAATAATAATAATAAATAGACGATAAACAACTGTAAGCATAACCTTAAACATGCTATCTAAAAACTGAAGCGCAGCTCTGCATTTAGTAGAAAAATTATAACAGGAAAATAAGGGGACAATTATAGCAAGTTTCAAAACATGAGTTGTCTTGCAAAGCCTTCCCTTTCAGCCATGTTTCTTTTTTTTTCTTTTTTTTTTCTTTTCAGAAAATGTCTGTTCGACTGTTACCAGCTGAGAGCGCAGCCGTGAGGGACGCACAGGTGAGATCTGTGTGTCATTCGTGATCTCGCTGTGAATTGCATTAAATAAGTGGGCTAAACGTATTGATAGAGCTCAGTCAACGGCATCAGTACACTAAAAGGCCTTTAATCCTAATCGACGTGACGTCCTCAGGAACCCTGCCAATCATGGTCGCATCTCCGATGGCCGTAGCCGTAAAAACAAGTCGACGCCAGCCGCACAGGGAGGCACTTACAGCCACAACTTTTTTGTTGTTGTTGTTGTGGTTGGGCACGGCCTGCAGCGGTTGCATGCAACAGAGGACAAAGCGACTCAACAGAAGAGGAGGAAAAAAGCATAGCAAAGCAAATAGCAAAAAAAAAAGAAAAAGAAAGAAGGACGGACGGATGGAGGATAGAGGAGGATGAAGGTTCACCACATAGCACGTTCTTTACCAATCACCATCCCGAATCACATCGTTCTGAACGCTGATTGGTTAAAAACGGGAGAGGCATACGCCTTTTTGGAACACTTATGCAGCTCGAAAAAAAAAAGCGTACGCGCCGCACTTTCCACGCACCGGTAGTGATAAATGTATCATTCTGTGCAGAGGTTGGCCTTCACCGTTCTATGTGGTGAAGCTCTGTCGGAGTGCACGACATATGTCGGCCCAGTTCCCTTAGAAGTCGGCCCATTACGCACATTACCCAAGAGCGTTCGTCGTCACGCTGCCCACCTCTGCGGGGCCGACAACGGCGAGCTCGTGTAGCAGCTGCAGCCGCAGCACCACGACCACCATCACCATCCCACCCACGAGTCGAGCTCTGTTGCTGTTCCTCATCGTGAAACAGGATTGTGTTCGATAGCGATGACGGTCAGGTACACTCTTAAAAATGAACTTCACCTCATAGCACGCTCCTAGCCAACCATTATCTCGAATGATATCGTTATCTGCCCTGATTTGTTGAAAACGGGGGGCGTACGCCATTTCTGTGACACTGATGCTGTTCATAATTGTCACAGAAAAGGCGTACGCCCCGTGTTTTCAACAAATCAGGGCAGATAACGATATCATTCGAGATAATGGTTGGCTAGGAGCGTGCTATGCGGTGAAGTTCATTTTTAAGAGTGTACCACAAAGTGACTACAAAAAGATAAAATCACGTTCCTGATAACCAGTGGAATGCGAGAGAAACTGATGTTCTGAGGCTGGAACAACATAGAAGAGACAGATACAGACAAAGCCTCAAATTGCCTACGAAATCAACGATGAAATATGAAAGTCACTGAAAAGGTTAGCCAGCTGTAGGGATCGAACCCACATCTTCTGGATTACCTTACCTGCATCTTCTGGTTAGAGCCCTGGACCGGTAATCCAGAAGATGTGGGTTCGATCCCTACAGCTGGCTAACCTTTTCAGTGACTTTCATATTTCATCAGTGGAATGCACCATCATTTTGTGTGTCCGTCGAGTGATATAGAAAGGCCGTGTCTCCACCTCGGGTTTCAATAATCGGAAGACATACCGACATAATCGTTCGTGCTGGGTGATGTCGGGTGTATTATCCCTCACAGGCAGTCTTCGATGATCATTGAAACCAATAGTCATTGAACATTTGCGTAGTGCTAAGAAGCGTGTTCACACGATGCAACTTTACTTGCGCGCCACCAGGTTGTACCGGAAGCTCTGGCTGCGCAACCCGAGTTGCAGGAGTTGCACAGCCGATCGCTCCACGAGCGATTCCTCCTGCAGCTCTAGGTGCAACCTGTCAATCACATGGCTCCTCCTTCCAAGCTCGTCAAAATCAGAACAATTGGCTGCCCATGCGCAATTTCCGTGATGAAACTTCCGTGTGTCATACCCCTGTCACACGGGCAGTCTTCAATGATCATTGAAACCAATGACCATTGAAAATGCCTGTAGTGACACCAAGCGTGTGACGTGTCAACTTCCCACAGAGTATTGGATTCAATGTTCCCCGACAGCTTGACACGTTACACGCAAGGTGGCGCTTCACGCATTTTCAATGACGATTGGTTTCAATAATCATTGAAGACTGCCCGTGTGACAGGGGTATCAGTTGTTGCAGATGCAATACGCGGGACGATCAATATATCACTGACTCGTAGAAAAATGTGAAGTCGCAGCGGATTGAACTCGCAACGGGTGGAAGTCTCAGTGCGGATAGGACGAAAATGATGACAATGATGTTTTTTTCGCGCCATCTGGAGCGCTCGCTGACCACCACGACATTCCGTGTTGCTCGCCGTGTGAAAGATGGCACAAAATGATCCGAGGAATGTCTCTGCGACGTCCCTTCGCGGATGTTGTGGACGTCCAGGCGTTGTGCGAGTTTCGTCCAATAGAAGGCTAAAGCGTGTCTAGATGAAACTCGGATAGATTTTGTGGTTCACGTTACAGGGACGTCCGTTGTGATCTGTATTGGGCTGGTAGGAGTCCTTATTGGGATGTTATGCATTCACTGGAAGCGGGCTTCCCTGCATAGCATGTCAACTCTGCAGATGTGCTAGCCTTATAGACCCTTTTCACTTACCTCATTCCGTCCGCCATACTTTTGTGTTCGCACGTGCTCGCACCACAGTTAATGCTGGTAGCGTGCACGCGCCATGCACAAACGTATGGCTGCCACAAGCAGGGCGAAAGGCTATGCCGTCTGCGACAGTGACGTCAGATGAAGAGAGTCTATTGATATTGCCGCGTTGAACTTGATAGAGGTTTACAAACACCATAGATCAGGACATGTGCTCATCTATGCTGTTTGACAGACTCTCCCTTGTTGTACAAATTACTGTCATCAGGCAACAGGAAATGATCACTTGCTGCGAGATAATAAACGCGCCTTCTTTATTAGCTCCCCAATCTAGTTTACATGTACAATAACTGAGATAAACTCAATAGCTAAGCCAGTGGCGGGTCCGGACCCTCGGTTGAGAGGAGGGCGGTTTCTTTGTCGAAGCGCGTAGTGGGGGAGGGGAGAGAGGGAAATTCAATGGATGGAGTAACGTTTTTTTTGTGTGTGTGTGTGTGTGTTTTTTTGTGTGCGTGGCGCAACCATGACATTGTCGCTTGTTGAGCTTCTTCCACAGTGGCATCATTGAGGATACACTCTGAGTTTCTGTGAAATAACCTGGAAACAAACAAAGCAAAGAACATGCTAAATATTTAACAAATGCACAGCCAGTTCATCCGTTGCATATCCCAGGAACCTTGTCCTATCAACCTAACGCTGTCCCATGTAAGCAAATATTCGCAATGACTTGGCCAAAACATATTGTGCAGCGCATCTAAGTCAAACTATTGCTCATTTAAACAACGGTATATAATGTCACATTTAAGTAATTCGAAGTATTAGAATCAGCTGCATAGCTTACTCGCCATGCAGTGCTCTCGCCTGTTCCTCACAAGGTAAGCAGCCACACGCATAGTCAACATGGAGGACAAGGTGTCAATGGAAATTTGCCTTCCCTCCACTTTCAAAGAGCAGTTTCAGCAAGCCACATTTCTGCATTTGTCATCCATATCACGAACGCAAACACCTCGAATTATGAACCGTAAACATGGACATCATGATAAGGATTAACCTCAACTGTCGTGGTGCTTCGTATTCTGCATACTCTACTCGGAAGCTCGGCGTAAACTCATCAAATGGCGCCACGCAGAGCCGTGTATGCCAAAGGGAGTCTGGCCATTAATGGAGCATGCCTATGCCTGGAGCTCCACCCACTTTTTGAGCTCTCTGGCCAATCACGAGCCAAAATACAGTTCGCTATTAACCCCAGGCTATCCAAGCTATATATTACCTGTATTAACTGGGTGCCGACATTTTCGAGAAACTGGATTGGATTAGATTGAATAGGATATTCCCTGACGACCTAGCAACATAATGGATTTGCATCCACTTTTAACGGCGCCATCTGGATGGTGAGGGGCACGCCGGGAAGACGCAGAATAGCAGAAGTAGCAGAAGCAGAAGTGCTTGCTAGCAGAACTGATTGGCCGGCAGAACCGCTAGTTGGAACAGACTGCCGGTATTATACGTATTTTAACTATGAAACATAACAAGACTGAACCAAGAACGGGCAAAGGTGTGTATATGAATAAAAGTATGTCATAAAATGTAAATTTTTGGCAATTTGTAGCGTTTTTCTCGCTATTTGCCTGTGATCGCTGTCGTTACTAGGCCTAACAAGGACGATGAAACATATTATTTTCAGGTAAACATCGACACTGGAGCGTAATTTAAAGGTGATTTGCAAGATAATTGCAACAGAACGTACACTTACGGAATAAAATTGACGTAATTTGTGAAAAAAAATTGCCATGAAATCCTCGCTTCGCCGTTCCAAGCTACGCTGCCATTTTCGGGAAAATTTTGGTGTCATGGCGGTCCGCATAGAAAACAGCAGCCAATGAAAAACGCTCAATTTGATTGACAGGTCGAGCCCCTTTTTTAGGCTCCTCCTAATGGCCAGACTCCCTTTGGCATACACGGCACTGGCGCCACGTATCCACTGTCGCGCGAACGCCTCATGTCACCCGCTCTTTCACTCTTTCTCTCAACACACTTGGAGGAGTGGGAGGAGATTCCTACTTCGCACGCCGACGGACATTACATTTCTGGGACTTCATTACGTGTTCCTTAACAAAAAAAAAACAAAAAAACTAACAACTAGAGCCGCTGTTCAAGGGGCACGTCCCAGGGCTATGTTAGGGACGCTCTTTCTGGGACGTGGGATGTTGGGATATTTTTCGGACATCGAAATAAAGTTTCGTGCTGCCTGGGGAACCTATTTTTTGTAACTTCGGTCGTGCGCTACTGTTGCGGGAACTGAGTTGCAGCAAAACAGTTGCAGCGCGTGAATCGACCCTAACACGTTAACCTTGTCTGGGAACCTTTCATGCGATATATTGACGCGTTCTACGCCTCGTGGAACGCTATATGCGTCTTCAATTGTCATTGGTTTCGGTGATCGTTGAAAATTGCCCGTTGGCAAACAGCCATGGGTATTATGCAATGTAGTTCTGTCTTTAGAGAGCAATCGTCAGGCTCCGCCGCATAACATGCTCAGGGCCAACCAACACACAGAGTGATAGCGTTATCGATGTCGCTTTGATTATAGAGAAGATGCATAGGGCGGTGTGTGACATTTAGCGAACATGTGCCTCCAAAAGTGCACAAATTGTCAGAGATAAGGACATGCCTCTGGATAACGGCTTGCTATATGAGCGTGGTATGCGGTTATCCGTTTAATATTTGACATTTCAGAACGACGTACTCTTTGTTTATTCTGCTTTGCAGGATTGCATGGAAATCTTGTGGAACAATACGCTTGCGTCTTAACAATGGCAGGAGGAAAAGCTACGACGCACGGAGGCACCGTAGCATCTTCCGAAAGAGCAGGGAACAGTAACAAATACGCAGGTTACTGCTGTTAAAAAGTATTCAGTTTTTCGATTCTAAGCAAATAAAGTTGAGCCTGATGAGTTCTGATGTTTATTGTAATAAACACTGTAAAATGCGATAGATTGTGAATAATCTGCATGGAACGACATTTCTACGTAAAAACGTTGCCATCACAACATCTAAAAACAAGAAGTAGCACTCGAAACCTGCCTTATGAATTATGCTAATCGCTATCCAGTAAGTTATGCGAGTCGCTATCCTCAGTCGCTATCCAGTCCTTCAATGGAAAACGGAAGTCTGAGCTACGACGATCTTGGCATTCGGCACGCTGTTTCACAGAAGTTGGTATTACAAGGTGCATTCTTTTCGCTTGCACCTCCTGCACCAGATCTGAACTGGGTCATTTGCGTGCTGCACTTTCCTGTTGAAAAGAAAAGCATTACTAACAAAGTTCCTTTCAGCTGGAAAGTGCAACTCCCGAAAACCCGTCTTGCGTGGAGTCCAAGATAGTGCAGTCAAGTGCAAGTCAAGTGCGCTTACAGTTTGTGTGAGCATTTTCGTGCTTGTCTTTCACCATCTTTCCGAACATCCGCGTGAATCATGATGGCATACGTCTCGACATCACCCGAAGTCCGCACCTTCCCCCTACATCACCCCCTCACCCGAAGTGCCTGTAACGGTGCTGAACGCTGCCTAAACAGCAACTGGCTAGATAGCTATACAAACAACAATCGCTGGATGTGAGGTTTCGCCAGCTGCCGAGCGACGAATCGCGAAGGCAGCTGGGGGCGCTCGGCGGTAGCGTCCCGTAAGGCGTCCCTAAAATGTCCCTCTGGATGTTCACAGGATTGCCAGAAGGATGTCTCAATATGGAAGTGAGTGGTTGTTTCGTCGCCCTGTTTCTGTGTTGCGTGTGCACTCTATTATGAATATGTCACAATATGTTGCATTGGCAGTCCTATAGTCATCCAAGTTACGTCATAGAGACAAATCTTGGACGTCCTCGGAACATCACGTTGTCCATTAAGTAACGATGGTAGAAGTGCGAGGGTGCATGCGAGGTGGTACATTGTAAAAAAACGACGATAAAACCTGAGACACGAAACAGAAAAATGACAACACGACACGTTCTCAAGCTCAGCAACCCATTTAACCCATTTAACTCATAACCCATTTAAATGGGTTGCTGAGTGAGAACGTGTCGTGTTGTCTTTTTTCTCTTCCGTGTCTCAGGTTTTATCGTCGTTTTTTTACCATTAAGTAACATCTTGCGGTTGATAATGTCTCGTGGTTTGCTGGGATGGCCATCAGTAATTTGATGACAAACACGCTTCCACAGCAATGTATGGATATGAAATGTTGTCAGCTGCGTTTCAAGGGTATAGAATACGGGTGGGACCCAGTAACCCCTTCCTACACTTAGCTGTACCATCGCTAGATCTTCCTTCGCCTAGTGCAGTTGGAATATATAACTGGGTGTTGTGAGCTTGTGTTGCGTTTCTGTATGTGTTCTAAGCCTCAACGACTAATAGGTTATATTTGCATAGCGCCGCGTCTGGATATGACGAGGGTAGTATGTTTTCTATACTCCTATACTCAAATCGAATGCTTTTTTTCAGCATGCTAGTGTGCCTGGTTGTCGTGCATACGTTTTAATACGAGCGCATATTCCTAACACGTAAAATATCCTTTCAGTGTATGTGAGAACTGTGAATTGCATTCTAACCATTCACTTTAATGCGCGATTGTGAACCAGCCTACACACAGCCTATTTGTAAATATTGGAAGCAATTGAAAAGCGTGCTGTATGACAAAGTCAAATACGCATCGTTAAGGGTGTAGACGAAAACACACTAGCGACGGAGTTTTGTGTGGTACTAACAACACCGACAGTTGCCTCGACGACTCCGGTACATAGCAGTTTGAAATTCACCAGGATTGGCTCAGTTCACCGGAGGTTATGCACCGTGACTTCACACCAATCGAGCTAAAGAAAATTGTGAACGCCGGCTCGTCCCCGGGACTCGATGACCTATGCCGCACTGCGAAACAGTCACCAGCGGTCACTCCATGCTCTACTCCATGCATGTGTATAACACTTCTTGGTAACAGGGATCTCTACCACCTACCTGGAGGCATTAGTTGTTCCTATCCTAAAACCCGGTTCCAAATCCATCCTATCCACCTTTCGCCCTGTGAGCATGACAAGCTGTCTGGGAAAACTGACGGAGAGAAAGGTTTTGCATCGCTTCGACTGGCGGCTGGAACAGCAATGTGTGTCCCCTCACGACATAGCTGGATGTCGTCGACACAGAAACTCCATTGATCCAGCTCTCGACCTTAGTCTCTACACTTCAACATGCTCGTGCTCATCGGCGGATCGTCATATCGATTTTCCTGAACATGAAGCGCGCATGTGATACCGTCTCGCACAATTGCGTGCTTCACGCCTTTTTTTTTTTCTTGGGGGGGGGGGGGGGGTTGTCCGGTGGACTCTTCATCTAGCTCAAAGACCTCCTTACGGACCAAACTGTCGCTGTCAGGACATCGCAAGGCCAAAGCCCTAAGCATTCTGTTCATCATAGGGTCCTTGAAGGAAGCATTCTCAGCCCGACACTCTTCTCTCTCTCTCTCTCTCTTTCGCATTGAACATACCCCCCACCCCCACCCCCCACCAGGGAACGGGGGTAGTTGACGTTCGTCCCCCAACATTAGTATTCCTCTTCCCCAGTTACGCGCTTCGACAAAGGAACCCCGCCCCCACCCCCACCCTCACCCACACTCAAGCGAGGGTCTGAATCCGCCGCTGAGAGAGGGTGACGAGACGTGAGAACGAATCGCTGAAGACTGATCGCAATTACATCTCTGTGACGCCACATCGTCACGTTTAATGACGTGCAAAGGATGCAGCGCCTCACTTTATCCAGCTATCGAACTGCCGAGTTACGTATCCTTGTGCACTGCCACTGGGCGGCGCCAGGTGTACCTCATTCGTACTCCGTTCGTTCACGTTCTCTCGGCTCGGCGCATCTCTCGGCACATAGGCTCGGAAAAATCCTTTGTTTGAACGAAAACAAGAAAAAATCGTTTCATAGACTGTTCAAAGCTAGATTTCTACGACTTCTACTGCGAGTAGGTATGCAATTTTCTTTGCTTAGTGTAACAACAAAGTCTATCTGCCAAAGTGCCCCAAGAACACTCGCGGTCCTCAGGACGTCCTCAAAGTGTCGTTGGGTCCTCATCCGTGATGGGTTGTCCGGAAGAGGTCCACAGACTGCCATTTGGGTATATTGTGGATGTTGAGTCCTGGGACTTCAACCGCGGGAATATCGTGGCATAGCCCCTTGAGCGTAGCTCGCTTGCAAGCGTACCCTTGTATTTCTTGCTATAAAAGTTGCCGAAATTAGCCTTCCGGCATTTGATGCAAAAAGTGTCATGTGACAAGTTTCGAAGGTCAACCGTGCGCACAATGCAGCAAAACTGTGTGGCACCATTTGCAATCTAGAACGTGTTGCAACTTTGACTTTAGGGGGCTGTCATTACCAAACATATGAAAGGGCGTCACACATCAACCACCACTCATGCAACCATCCTCCACGCCTCCAACCACCACTGCACGCAATGACAACCTTGCATTGGTAATCAATAGAGCATTCACACGTCATTAAAAGTTTACACACGGAAAAGATACATGCCACCATAAAAGGGAGGCCCAGCGCTAAGTTGATGCATGGTTACGCGGGCCTTACGTAACGAGCCCCCATAGTTAACGAAGCCCAAGCTGTTAGACGGGCTATGACCCTGTCTGTGGCGTTCGTCGCCGCTTCGCGACATCTCCAGTGGGTGTGGGTGGATGCGTCTGGCATTCCTTTCCTTAGGTGATCTGGGGTAGCCGGCCCTCGTGATGAGAGCTACAATCCCCATTTTTTTCTTTCAATCATCATCATCATCAGTTAACGAAGCGCAGGCATGAAGAACTCTCAACCAATAGATGCATATTGGTGTCGTAAAGAGGTGTTTCATCAGAGCGGTCGCGGCATGTATACCTCGTTCCACATCGGTTATTATGTAATAGGGATGTCGATGAAGTGGATGAAGCACACATGACAGATGATGAGCAGAGCATACAGGAAGACTCTGTGGCTGTCCTGAGGTCATGATATTACACATGATATTACACGTTACGTTAACATTACACACACATGTAGTGACCATTACGATCTTCTGAGTTTGCGAATAACAAGAAAATAAACGTATACCTGGCGTATCCCGGGCTGGAATATTATCTTCGGGTTCATGGTCTGCGTCAACTGACTCTGACTCATGTCCACCCATAATACATGATATTTTGTGCTTAAAACATTTGTCGGGAGAGCTGGAATTTTCAAAGCTGGTTGATGTGTTACCAACACTGTGTGAAAAATGGCAGTGTATGCCTGACAACGGATACACGGATATACCAAATTTGAACAGCTTCTGTAATAATAATAATAATAATAATAATAAGTCGTGACTTTACTATGGCAAGGCAACTGTGATCATGAGCGAAACAGAAGATTTTGACTTTGCCCCCCCCCCCCCAAAAAAAACAACAACAACAAAGAAACAAAAAAACATTCTGTTATACAATGACTGGCTGTCATTCATCACTGGCAACCAAAAAGACGAAGGGGAAAAAAAAAAGGTGAAAGACAATTGGATGAGGTACCCTCAGCAGCTTGGGGGTACGCACTCTCATCCCTGGGTGGTAACGACGAAAGGTCAGCAGGTTCTGTAGAAGAAAAGAAAAAAGAAACAACAAGAAGAAAACACCATAGCTTAAGTTTCGAGCATCAACATTTCTTGAGCTCTCGATACCACTGCCATTCACAGCCATGATACCTCTGATACCATTCCATGACCATTGGTTCCAAAGGCCACTGAAAACTGCCCATGTAACAGGTGTATTAGACTATAACATCTTTGCGACGATGCGTATATATCGATCAACTTCCACGAGATGGCTTCTCCTTGACAACCCACACCCTTTTCGGTGCCTCCAATTTTGTCTTAGACTCCGACGACCAGACCTGTACCCTCGAGCAATTCGATACAACGTCATCTTCCGAAGAAAAACCATATATTTGCATGGAGAATGCGGCTAACGTTAAAGCGGCATCTGGGAAATATTACAATCTATCCGGCGGTCTCGGGGAGACAATCTGCCAGAGCAGATTGATGCGCCGCGGTGGCTTTGCCCGAAGGCTCGCATGGGACCCATCGCTCACAAGCCCCCAAGGGTCTTCAACCCAATTAGGTGACCATCAAACGGGGATCCTCCGCTCTGTGAAGCGATTTGTCGGCGGGCATAGAATGTGGCCTCCACAAGCGAATTGGGCACGGTAGAGAAATTCGTGTGGGAATGTGGCCAGAGATTTCGTAGAGCGGGGGGTGGGTGTGGGGGGGGGGGGGGGGGGGCGTAGGTGTATGCGGACTGTTCCTGGAGAGGAGGAGTTCAAAGCTGTGGGCAAGAAAGTTTGGGGATGTTGGATGGAAAATGAGCGTACGAATCTGAATAATGAGTGAGTGAGTGAGTGAATGAAAAAGAAAATAATTGAGACAATTTGTACCACCAACGTCGAACCCGGCTACTCCACACCGCGTAGACAATTCAGAAAACATACACTAGACTCAGATAGAGAGAGTCACACAAAGATAGAACAGTCAAAAGAAAAGAAGTGAACAGAAACCGAAACAGATGCACAAAAATCAAAACTTATCGTCGGCATCAATATCACACAGGAGCGAGAACAAGGCACGCAGCGCAAACAGATCTTCATGCGGGGGTCGGGCACCCAGAACCGTAGATATAACCCAAGAGGGCGACTGTCTAGGGCCGCGAGCGATCGCTGAAGTTTCGATCGGGTATCAGAGTATCGAGTGCACAACACCAGTATATGCTCTGAATCCTCGATGACACCGCAGTCGGGGCAGTTGGGCCAGTCCGCCTTCCCTACCTTGTGAAACAGCCGAGCAGTTTAGGGAACATTCAGGCGCAGCCGGTGGACAAGGCACTCCATGTAGAACGCGAAAGAGACCGAGGAGTGCGGAAACTTAACTGAAGGTCGATGGTAAACCGCAGAGTGGACCGTGTACTGCCAGAAAACCACAGATTCCTACTGAGCCGCTCTCGAAGGGAATGAAGCATGCATTTCGCGTCCGATCGCGAAAAGAACACTTTCCGCGTGGACGCAAGCTGGTGTGCCGGACACGCTGCATCGTAAGCTGCGTCATTTCGTTGAATTCCGCTGTGACCTGGTACCCAGTGCAATGTCACGTCGTGGCCAGCCGAAGCGGCAGGAGTTGTAAGACGTGGTGACCTCGTATATGGGGGCAAAAATGGCGTCAGACACAAACACATTCTGCAACGCTTGTAGGACAATCTTCGAGACGCTATAAATAATCCATGAAGTGGCACTGGAGGAGGATTCCATGTAGTGGAGTATCAGAACCATTGTATAGAGCTCCACAGCAGTCGAGGTCGTACGGTGCGATAACTTGAGACCTTTTAACAGGGAGGTCCGGGATCACGTAAGCACAAGTAGACCCCGTTGCCGTGCTAGAAGCGTCTGTGAACACAGCCATTCGGTCGCTATACTGGGTCATTAGGTCCAGACTGCACTGACGGGCGACGCAGTCTGGGGACCACGGTGCTAGTAACAGGGCCTTGAAAAATCCATACTAGACTACGCTGTTGGGACGGTGGCCTGTGCGCAAGGATAAGATTCTTATATGCCATTACTGCGTTATGAATGCTTGAAAAACGTCGTCTATGAATGGCTGAAACTAACGGATGATTGAACAGACGCGTACAGAGACGAACGTAATGGCGAAGAGACTCTGTTGCACGTAGCACCTACAAAGGGGCTTCCTAGCCTCAGGTATGGCTACCTTGTTCCGAGTTGCACGTGGTAGACCAAGGCAGACCTTCACGCTTCGAGCAAATATCCTGTGCAAAACTTGCTCAGATGTCGGACACAAGCCATGGAGTGCCGGCAAGTGACACCCAAGCATCTGGCGAATCAAGGCAGAATGGAGCCGAAGCATCGAAGCACAAGATGATCCCCACCGATGGCCTGCCGAAAACTTCAAGACGTTAATACGTGAAGCAGCCTTTTCACGGAGGCTTTAGACCTCTGCTGACCAGGAGAGGCATATGTACAGCACAACATCCAGGAACCGATGTGAGGTTACTCTGCGCACTGGGTTCCCACCGATAGTGAATTGGAAGCCTGCAAGCTTCTTTCTAGTAAATGCTAGGACGACTGTTTTGTCCTGAGACACATCCATGCCACGCTGAGACAGAAATTTGGCCACTATCTCCAGAGATTCCTGAAGCCGACGCTGCATGGCTGGCCATTGCAAGCCTGGCGACCACAAGCTGCGTACATGCTGATATTCACGCGGCGGGAAAGCAAGCCCGGGAGTGAAGCCAGCACTACGTTGAAGAGCAGGGGGCTCAGAACTCCCCCTTGCGGAACGCCCGATGACTCTAGGTGGTATGGTGACTCACTCCACTGTTGGTGCGTAGAAAGATCGACCGCCCCTCCAGGTACGAAGCAATCCACCGAAGAGGTCGTCCGACAACACTCAAGATGCACAATGCAAGCAGCACATGGGCGTGGCTTACAGATCCATAAGCCCTCTTGATGTCCAAAAAAGGCAGCGGCAGTTAACCGGCCACATCCACGCTCGTGCTCAGTGCTCGATACCAGGTCAAGGACGCAATCCATCGTGCATCGCGGTGCCCTAAAACCGGTCATCGCCTGAGGCAGAAGTGCGTTTGCCTCTAGATGCCACTCGGTTGGGATTGTACGCTCTATGAGCTTACACAGGCAGCTTGTCAGGCTGATGGGTCGAAAAGAGTCAAGAGCCATGGGCGACTTTCCAGGCTTCAGCACAGGCACAACTTGCGACACCTTCCATCAGTCTGGGACTCTGCCCTCCCTCCAACTCTCATTAATAAACCGTAGGAGTGCATGTAAGGCTGCAGGACCCAGGTTTGAAACCGCTCGATTCGGTACTCCGTCCGGACCAGGAGAAGGACTCAGACGGGAAGCGCGCAACGCCGTCCGTAGCTCCTGCACCGTGAAGTCCATGTGGCCGGCATCAGTCCCATCTCATCATCGTATATCTTTATGTGTGTGCGTGTGTGTGTGTGTCGACCGAGGTCCCAATGTCTGTATCCAGTTTAACTCTCTCCTGGGAGCTCATATGCTCAAGAGACGTTGAAGCTGCTGGTGGCCTTAGGATCACTCTGCAGAAACCATCGGCAAGGAGAGGCTCGTCTACGTTGAGGTGCATCGCTAAGGCTTTAAAGGGAGACGTTTGCACCACTGGGAAGCTGAAGAATTTCACAACCTACTATATTCGGGTCGTCGGAGTGTTGGGTGACAGGGTTGAACATAACGATCTCCATGCTCTACGAGTAATGGTAAAGACCCTGTTGGTGTGTTGTCGTACAAGCATGACACCCTGAAAAAGAAATTTTACGTCATAAGACTCTAGAGGAACAACGTATCGTTATTAGAGAGTGTTAGAATAGGAAATCCAAACGTTTTAGGGTCCCCAAGAAATAGCGTCTTTGATCTTGCCCAATTACTTATTCGTCTAGCCACCCCCGCTGTGGTTGTGCGAATACCTTCCTTTTGTTTTTAATGGCGAACGCAGTTTCCGTCCTGAATAATGTGGCAGTTATGGCTACCAAGACACATAAAGGAAGAATTACTGAAACGAATTGAACGAGCCACGAGACAATACTGGGACGAAATACGGGCCGTGAAAGGAGCGTCTTCGTTTCTTTGCCTTTAAAGGGGCGGTCGCATCGTTCCCTGGTGCATTTCGAAACTATGGTATCATTTCATTCCTGGTAGACCATCGACCACGCTTTCGGAAATCCCACGCGAGATACTGGCGCAGTCTGACTGTTATTTGATGGAGCACATGACAGAGCAGGCTCAGGATTTTGAAAGTGCGCTGCAATTCCCTCTCCGAAGCCTTGAGAAGAAGGATACCGCGGTTATGCGGACGTGTGGACGGTGCTTTTACTTTCTGATGTGAGCTCTCACACTCCTTCTGTTAAGGAGTGTGACGTCAGGCTGATGTCGTTTCCAAACCCCTGCAGCTGCGGAAGCAACACTGCTGTTTAAAATTCGTTGATTCAATATCTAAGCACTTTTCGGACGAAAAAAAAAATCACCAATTTCATGGATCGGATCCCGAATGCGACCGTTCCCAAGCAGCACAATGCACTGAAAGTCGAGTGCAATATGGGTGGACGATATGTATCTTATCAATGTTCTTTAGTTTCACAAGTCGGTTCGACGCCTTCCACCTACCCATCCACCCTTACTGCACTCGAGTTTCAGTACATTGTGCTGCTTGGGTTCCTTCAGGCTTGGTATCAGTTTTGGGTCACGCGAACGACAATAATCTACCAGGTGAAAACTGTACAACGAACTGAGGACCAGACTCTTAGTTCATGATATTCCGAGAATTTTTGTTCCTGCTTACGTCGCGAAGTCCCTTTGGCTATGAGCGGCGTACAGGCGTAGGTGGAGAGAGGACAGAAGAGAGATGCTCCCGAGAAATGCTTCGTTGCATGCATGAAAAGATTGGCGTCTGGAAGGGCCACCACCCAGGAACACAGTATCTCAGCGGTGGAGGTGGTAAAGTGCTATTTCCTGGCGGTCTGCTTGCCTGCCTGCGGCATGTTGGTTGGAGGAGATCGTGAAACTTGGACAGACTTCACAGGGGACTCTGCCGATATTTTGTCGTAAACCGTCTGAGGAAAGCACGCATGCACAGCCGGAGCCCTGATTCGAACCCCGCAGACTCCTGCCGTGGTGGTGGTGGTGTGATGTTATAAGGAAGAGGAGTGAGGTCTCCCTGCAAGGACAGGGCGGCAAATTTCACTCCTTTGTGAAAAGTGAGGGGGAGAGGGGGAGTAAAAGAGAGAGAGAAAGTATAGAGGGTCAGAAATTAAAAAAAAAGAAGAGAAATTAGAAACATAGAGATAAAGAAGAAGGGAGGGAGGGAGAAGGAAAGCATTCACAACAGTCCCACAGAGGAAGCGAAAGCTAGGAGCGCGTCTCGCGCTTTTCTACGGATGTGGGTGGGACCCTACGGATACAAAATCTCGTCCAGAGAGCCACAGGGAAGCGATAAGGCACTGAAACTCTAGATGAAGGTGTCTCTGGCTGCTGGAGACTCTGCACAGTCCATGATGATGTGCGCCAGGTCACCAAAACAGAAACAAGCCTCACAGCGTGGCGATGACGCGAAGCCCAATTTGTAACGAAAGGCGGGTGCCATAGTGGACTTGCATCGGAGTCTGTGGAGAGGAGGAGATCGCTTCCGGTTGGGATCCTTCACGGGGCATGGTTGGGAGAAGTGCCGTACTTCCGGATAAGCAGTGAGACGGATTTCTTGGACGTACGCAGAGGACTGCTTCCTATTATGTCGTGGGTCCAGAGGTGCAGGGACCTGAGGAGGAAGCTTGTGGTAGCTGTTGGCGATCTGGTCAGCTGTTTCGTTGCCAGATATTCCTACATGGGAAGGAACCCACTGAAAACCCACGGCAATACCGTTGTTCTTGAATTGTTTCCATATCTCCAGTATGGTATGTGCTATGGGGTCGTCGATGCGGGGCTGAAGAGAGCACTTGGAGTCCCAGTCACTGCGTGGTATGTCATCATCCAGGGCACTAAGGCGCGAGAGCTCAGGAAAAAAAAAAAAAAAACGAAAGAGAGAAAAGAACACATCGTCGCGCGTCTCAGGGTCGTGGTGGCGGTGATGGCGGCGGTGGTATAGCGTAATATCTCCGAGCATGAAATAACTGATGTTCTGAGACTGGAACAACATAGAAGAGTCTCAGAACATCAGTTCTTTCATGTTCATCAGTTGCTGCCTGCGTCGATCCCGTCGTATGAATGTGTGTGTGAGTAAGCAAAAATGTAAGAGTGAAAGGAGGATGACTGAGAGAGAGTGGCTGGTTTGTCCCTTCAGGTGACGCACCCTGGAAGTCGCTGAGAAGGCGTGTTAGCTTAGCTCAAATGGTAGAGCCCTGGACCGGCAATCCAGAAGATGTGGGTTCGAGTCCTACAGCTGGGTAACCTTTTCAGTGACTTTCATTTTTCATCTCCGAGCAATCTTCCTGCTGCCTGTCGGCATGTAGCTTGAGGGATTGTGTGTTCTGGCCCGACTTCATAGGGAATTATGCCGACATTTGTCTCTAAGCGTCTGAAGAAAACCAAGAGAAAACACCCAGATAGCACAGATGGCGCCCTGACTCGCACCCGGGTCACTTTGCACGTCTTGACGTATCGGGCAAAAAATAAAAAATAAACAAACACACAAAAGTACCTCTTTGCTAATGTAAGAGAGAGGTCTCCAACTACTCATGCGAGTGAATCCGTATTAAAAACAAACTTGGTGTTTTCCAGAAAAACATGAGCATAGTGTGCAGATTTGAGCGCTCTTCGAGAAACACGCGTTTCCGATACAAACAAATTTGATATCATACGAAAGCTATGATATCAACCTCACTGTCGCGGAACAACCCGCCACGAACGTATGTGTTGGGGAAGGTTGGTACTATATGACGTACGTGCCAATTTTAGAAGATTCTAAAAAAAAAAAAATGAAAGATCAAATTAACTACGTATGTGCCACAGCGAAGCGTCAGCTGAGTGACGCAGAGACAGTAAGGTTTGTCTCGTACACCAATAAGTATTTTCCTTGCACGCCGAGAACGAACGTCTCAGGAATTGCTCAAAGAGGACACATAAGAAAGCGCGCGCAAGAAGCATCGGAGTTTCTCCACGTCTTCACCTCGCACACTGTCACCTGCACGGGCCTAGTATAGACGACCCTATTTGATTGCTTATAAGACCCAAACGTCGCCACAGCAGCACTGGACAGCTGTTTTGGTCTTATTGGGCCATCATTACAGTGCGCAGGCGGGCAACAGCCAAAGAGCTTCGGCTACTTTTCTTCCCTATCTAGTTGTGTTCGTTTAGACGTTTACTGGACTCGAGCAACTCGAGTGTGTCGATTTTAGGGGGAGGCGAAAATACAGCCCGCGCGCTTCTCGTGAAGTCGTCCCCGTGGAAGTGACTCCCGTTCGAAAATTCGAGGGTTCAACACTAGACTGCTTCTCAAGAGTCGCCTTCCAGCGACTCTTCGTTCGACGCGGAGTGCTGGGGTCGGTAGCGTATACGATCACTCTCATGCGTCACGACCCTGACCCACGCGGGTCGCAGAGTGGCATAAATCAACAACTCTGTTTGGCAAACATCTGACGTCACGAGAAGACCGGTTCGAGGTTATATTTTGTTATAGTCGGCAAGAAGTCGGAAGAATACGTCGGCTGATAAGGGTGATAGGTGCAAACCAGCATGCTTTGCGCGGCAGCGTTACGTGGTCGATTACGCGGGAGTTCAGGTCGTCTGTAGGGTGCCTTTCACATTACCCAAGGTCCCATCCAACGTATATATCAGTTTTTGTCCCTCGCACCTTCTTGGATTTAAAATGAAACTGCCCAGTATATTACTCGACGTTGAGTCACAGGAGTACAGATTACAGGGGTGACACAAACCCCCCATTGTTGTAACAACCCTCGAGCGGGTGGATTTCGCAAAAGCGCCATCTTGTTGTGGTCACACGTCATAGGCAACGTCACTTTGAGGTCATGACTTTGTTTTCATGTCGCCTTAGCCCTTGCCAAAATATTCCTGGTGGAATAAAGTCGACTTGGCCACCGATCAAGGCCGCTGCCACCTGTAACGGGACTATGAAATAAAATGCTTTTTGGTCTACTGGCGGAAATCTGCCCTCTGCAGGCAGGTCCCCCAAACTCACCTCAGAAAAGCGTGCAACGAAGAAGGCCGCCACTAGATACCCCACTGTTGCCGTTCCGGATCACTTCAGCGCGCTAAGTTTAGCGGCAAAATGTTTTTGTTGTTTCTGCGAATGAATCTAGTCTTTATATGTCCAAATAAAACGCGTATAACAACTTTCTGTGCCGTGTTTCACTTTTTGGTCCCGTTTTTAAACGTGTTGAGCGATCGGAAGGATCTAGTGCACGGCTGCGTGCATCACATAGCGTACCTGTCGTACCAGGCGCCGCAGGCGCAGTCGTCCATTTCTCCTTCGGTGACTTGGCCTGGCTTGGATTGTGCTTCAACTGGATCTTTAGCGCGCTACAATGCAACGCAAGCCAACGTCTGGTAACAATGGGGTATCTAAGGGCGGCCTCCGGCATTGCACGCATCGGGATAGGAACAAATACATGGGAAAATGGCGACTTTGGGGGACCTGTCTGCAGGGAAAGACGCTGGCATGACGAATGTAAAATTTCAGTTCTGTATTCAGAGAAATGTTTTATTTCTGATGAAAACGGGACAAAAATAGTTTCATAGTCCCTTTAAGGTCACGTGTGCGGTGACGTTTGCTGTGACGAGTGACCATGACCTGTCCAGAATGCATTGCGTTCGCCCAGCACGCTTTCGTTTATGGAGCAATACATTCGATGCCACCCCCTTTGCTATGGACGTCAGACGAACTTGTACCTCAGTCATCGGAGAAGGACGCCACCCAGCGCTGCAGCGACCATGGCTTCCCGTACCGGACATTCGGATGCGAATCGGCGTAGCTCTCAATAAGGAGATTTAGGAAAACGTAGAAGTCTCACGATAACGTTTCCGAGAACATGATAAGCCAATCGCCTGATAACCTTTGGAGTGGATGACATCACGTTGCTGATATCTGATTGACTGACAGTGATTGGGGTCGGAATCGCTTACAATTTCCTACAACTCCCTCATGCTTGAGAAAATGACCGCGGTACCGACGCAAGATAGAAAGCAACTTAAAACTTCCGTCTCACTATCGCCGCATCAGTAGATATTGGCTGCATGAGCACTCAGAAATAAGAAAACGTTGATTTTGTGCATGATAAATGACCCCCCCCCCCCCATCCACTACCACCACCTCCCTGTCCCACGCGTTTTTTGGAGCAAATAAAACGAAGGTCGTCATCAGCCTCAATGCGGCTTTAATGGTTTTTCACGCCTTCATCAGGGCTTCATTTGAGACACTTTTTTTGCGTAATCTGGTACGCATGTTCGTTATCGCGCCTGCTTTCTATGCCGAATGTTCTCGAAAGAATATTCTAACTGTTTTGATGGCATCTTTTCAGTCAAATCGATGTGGTCGTTTGGGCGAGCGTGTTGATTCGAAAGAGCTTGAATGGCGTGGTAGGGGCCATTATGCAGCGTTGAGAACGTGTTCGGGTTTTTGCTATCCGAGCAACTCCGTGATACGCTATCTCTTTGATATCTCTTTGTGGAGACACATAATGGCCCTCGCGAGCTTTAAGAGGGAGAATTTCGTGCAACACGGGCGCGAGAAATGATATTACCGTCTAATGACATTTGAGTATCCAATGACGATTCACGATGACATTAAATACCACGATGTCGATGCAGTCCACTCACTGAATAAAACAAGCTTTATGCTACTTTAAAAAATAAACCCAGTTCAAAGCGTTGTAACGCGCGTAATATGCGTACAAAATACGTGTAATATTTTGATATATAAAAATATGGACCCCACTTTCGTGCAGAGCGCTTCTAATGTGATATTAACTTTTCCTTGAGTTTGAGGGGAAAACACCGGACGAACACAGGACGAGATGAACAGATAGACTCACGAACCAGCAATGAAATACACAAAGGGCAAGGGAGACAGCGTAAAAAGAAAGTGTACACTTCGGCGTCTCAGCGTAGGTGAATATGAGGCGCGTAATACGAACCTCTTAACGATCGGTGGTAACATCGATAACTGCACGAGGGAACGTGTGTGCTTGCAAAGGATGGAAAGGTATTCCAGTACAATTGTAAAAAGGACGATAAAAAGTAAAAATATTGGTAACTGTAAGTAAAATATATAAAAATATAAACATACATGCAAAACTCAGGAGTGAATAAGGTACGGAATAAAACATGTTTGAGTCTCTCCCATGGAATTAGTCAAGATTAAAGAAGTTATCCGTGGCTAACGGGGCTAAGAAGAGTGACCAAGCCTTCTGGGAGGACAATGCGACAGGAACTATATAGCGAGAAACACGGGACCTCAGACAGACAGTCGAGCGCCAACGAGCAGCAGCCGATATCATTGGTTCCCTCAGATGATTTCTCCAATCACCACTCTGCATTATTTTACTAGAGTGCCAAGAAACCAATCAAAGGCCCCTCCGCACTGTTTTGTCTTCCACTCCTTCACGAAAAGGAGAGGGAAGAGGAAAGCGTAAATTGCGCTATTTTTTTTTTCTCTCTCTCTCTCTTTCGATCATAAGCCATGAACGACGCAACTGACTAATTAACTTGTACTAATTAACTTTTCAATTATTAGATATAGAGGCTCGGTTCAAATGTAACATTGGTAGATCTTGTTCCCCTGATGCCATTGCCGTTTTCAGAATCCAAATCGGCCCAACCTTTGCTACACAGTCCTTTTGCCGAAAAACCGTGTGTTTTTCTTTATTTTGTTTATTTTCGGCCCCGCAGACGCGTGCGCTTTCCTCGCCTTCTGATGTGACAGAGTTGACGTGATTTCTACCAAGCACCACCGGGGCCCGCAGTCTGGAATGGCGTTCAAGTTAACTCTGATACCAGCTGTACATACATACATACAGGGTGGGTGCAGATAATGCAGGAAGTGGGTGCAGGAAAGGTGGGTAACTGGCAGATAAACCTAACTGGCATTTGCACGCGTAACTCGTTGTCAACTTACCTGAGGAACTTCCGGTGGCGCATGATGGCGCATTTATGCCTGCGATAGCTACCAAAACAACCCTGGAACCCATACTCAGCGTATTAAAAAAGAAATAGGGCACGAATACGTCGGCTTCCATGCATTAGAATGGTGCAACATAGCGGTCCCCGGTGAGTTGTGTGCGGGTACCACTAGGGGCACTACCTCTGAGCATCCATATGTGGGACATCGTTTCGGTTTCTTCACCGATAGCTCCCTTAGTTGCACCTGAATGCAACTCTCCTGAGGCCGCCACGTTGTCTATTCTAAAGCATGGAAGCCGACTTCTTCGCATTGTTTATCTTTTAACGCTGAGTATCGCTTCCAATATTTTTTGTAGCTTTCGCACGCATAAATACGCCATCGTGCGCCACCGGAAGTTCCTCAGGTAAGTAGACAACGAGTTACGTGTGCAAATGACAGTTAGGTCTCTATGCGCACATCCCGTATGTATGTATGTACAGCTCGTATCAGAGTTAACTTGAACGCCGTTCCACCCTGCGCACCCTGGTGATGCTTCGGAGGAATCACGTCGGAGGGTGTTTTGGTCATCTGTTTACAGTCCGAGGGGGGGACCCTTGTTACGAAGGTGTTGTTCTGTGCTAGGCACTGCCGGATGGCTCTTTTCCCGCTTCGCGGGCTAGTGCGGTGTTCAAGTTAACTATGACGCGAGCCGTACATACGTATGTATATATATACGATTCTTCCGTTCTCAGGATTCCTGCGCACAGATGGGGCTCCGTTCAACCACGAATGCAGGCCAAAACCGATGTTACGAGTAGATACTGCGTAAAAATACTTTGATAATAAGGGGAGATATGAAGATTTTTTTAAAGGAAAAGGGAAAGGTCAACCAGAAAGGCGGTCGGCTTGCTAAATAAATATAATAAAAATATAATAAAATAAATAAAAATAATAATAATAAAAATAAAAATAATAAAAATAAAAATAAAAATAATAAAAATAAAAATAATAAAATAAAAATAATAATAATAAAAATAAAAATAATAAAATAAAAAAAATAAAAAATACAATAAAGAAGAAGAAGAGGAAGAAATAATTTAATACTCATACTGTCTGGACACTGAGGCATCCGAGCGTCCGCTCGTTTATAATAGCCAAGGTCGTGCTGAAGACCGAGAGGTGGTGAGTTCGAATCCTATACCAACGGCTATGATTTTTCCGGGATTTTCCAGCGGACGTTCCAGTCGAATGTCGGCACGGCTTCCCTTGAAGTCGCCCCAGGAAGTACACTAACCCCCATGTCCCCCATTCCCCCAGCTGTACACTCTCCATGTGTCCATAGTCTGTACGCCGTTCATAGCCACCGTTGCTTCGCGGCGCTAACAAGGTATAAAAACTCAGGCATCCTTCTGTGGTCTCATGCGGATGCGACAGGACATACCCCCAGTTACCGTTATCTTTTTCTTTCTTTCTTTTTCTTTTTTTGTAATTATAGGTCAGCTTCTGTGGGTGTCACAGGACGTGACACGTGACGTGCCTTCCGATTATTTTGAAGAGCTCTAATAAGAGTTTTCTGCACATCTTTCCTTTTCTTTTTTTTTTTTTTGTTGTCCTTTTGCACCGGGATCGACCCGGGACGTTTTGACGCCACCACCATCAACACTACCCATGGAAGATTAAAATGATGCTCTTTCTCACGTTATATGTAACAACGTTCTCTTTATTCATTTTCACAAAAACTCTCAACCAAAAAATACGATTTAGAAAAAAACCTGTAAATGCTTCGCTAAGAAGCATATAATTTTTACAGACTACATGCGAAAGAGCTATAGAGAGAGGAACCACATCTACCAGGACGCACATAAAAATTGATTCGCGCGTAATGCTTTCGAACATAATGTATTGCTGCTTTCTCCCTTTCAGAATCACTGCACATTTTCCTCACCAAACACACTCGCCATAGAGTGCCGTCCTTGCACACAGAAATACACGCTTTGTCACAAGTCGCTTCCAGTTGATCCCCTAGTAAATAAACCATACATACGATCAATAATGCTATGCTACCATTACTAAATACTCTATTTCTATCGCACTCCGTCGATAGTCAGTCGATAAACGAGCTATGACAGTGGATGGACTCCAACTCAAGTTTTATCTCACCCTGATGCATGTACATAAACGCTGTCCACGTTTTTAAGTCCAGACGATTTTCCATATTGGACCTGTCATTGCACAAAAATATTAAACGTTCAAGGGACTATTGCATCTGTCCCGGTCGATTCCAAAACTATAGTGCTGTTTTACTCCGTGTTCATCACTGATAATAACCCCGCATATCCGACGCGAATTGGTGGCGTTCTTCCTGTGCAGTTTGATGTAACATATGGCAAGAGCAGACGACACATATTGAGGCTATTCCGGAAGTCCCTTTCTGTAAACGTCATCTGGACAAGGCCAATCAGTGATCGCCCCTTGCCAAGAACTAGACCAATAAGAGAGCGGATGGAGAGACCTTGGTAGCCTTGGCGACAGGAGGGTTGGCGGGCGGGCACCAGCTCCGGTGGCGCAGCGGTTACGCGTGCGCTTGGAGACTGGGAGGTCCGCGGTTCGAATCCGCGGGCCGGCTGTGCCGTCTGGGGTTTTTCCTGGGTTTCCCTCAGATGTGTAATAGGCGTATGCCGGCACAGTTCCCCTGAAGTCGGCCCATGGACGCAGCTATCCTCCCCCCGAGCGGATTCCGCTCGGTCTTCCACTTCACCCTTTCCTCCTGTCCACCATCTTTCCCTTCCCGAGAAACATGCCGCCTAATCAGGCAGGCAGACCTCTCGGGTTCCTCCCAACGACACTCCTCCTCCTCCTCCTCCCGCGGGCGGGCGATCCGGAATACTACGGGACGGCGTTTGCTCAATGGTCGGCGGAATGTTGTTTCTGCTTAGCGGACGTGTTCGTACAACCAGGAGCGTAACACCGCGTTCCGCGCCAGCAAGGTCACGTTAGAACTCACACCGGTAAACGAAAGTCGTCGTATGTACCGTGGACTTTTCACTTAGCATATTGCGATGCGAACGCCGAACAGACGACCTCGGAGATAATCGCCTGCGCTGCGTTCCCATTCGTGTGCCTGGCTTACGTCATCGTGGCGTTAGCTGCAGAGGGAGAGCGAATCTTTCAAACTAGTTTATTTAATATGTAGGCTTTTCTCGGAAGCGAAACTTGGCCAAGTTGACTGTGAAGCGGTGACGAACATTGCCGTATCAGTCTCACACGTACGTTCCTGGATGCCATAGTCACTTTAAAGGGACAGTCTCATCCGAAAACCCATCTGTGAAACTGATACCACTATGTTCATGATGGCGAATATCAGCAAGAAGACAAGGGCATAGGTAGAAGTAGACAGGACAACTGCGGCGATCTACTTCTACCTATGTCCTCGTCTTCTTGCTGCTATTCGCCATCATGAATCTACACCAACTACCCCGGTTTGTTCCTATAGTGACCACTAGGTTCGGCACCGGCCGACAATCTACTCGTCTTTTTTTTTTTTTTTCGTCCGAAATGTGGTTGGATATTAAGAGCACACGAATTTTGGAGGTCAGCGCTGCTGCTGCAGCTGCAAAGGCTTCTGCGGCATGACGTCATTACCTAACCAGACAGGAGTGAGAGGGCGGCGCTAAGAGAAGAAAGGCGCCGTCCAGACGCCTCGTAAGATGTCTGTACGCTGGCGGCATTCCTTTTCTCATGACCGCGCCCCCATTGGTCCATAAGGAGTGACGGTTCCTTGTTGTTTCAAAGAGGGAATTCCGGCGTACTCTCAACATCCTCCACCTGCTCTTTTCGTGCAATCCATCGAATAAAAGTCAAACTACGCCAGTACTTTGCGTGGGATTTTAGATGCCGTGGTCATCGAGGAATAATACGACACTATAGTTTGGAAATCGACAGAAACTGACGCGATATTCCCTCTAAGGTGCCGCCGCGTACTTCTTGTGTCTTGTGTGAATCTTGTATCTTCGGAATCCTGTCTAATTTATGGCACTGCAATCCACCTGTCTTGCATTATATTCTCCCGAAACAGCCTGACGGGAACGCGTCATGAAAGTATTTTCTAGTTTTGAGAAGTATGACGTCATAGGGTGTGTAATCTGCCAGGCGTCTGACAACATTGCTCCTCGAAAAACGATTTCCGCCTCCTCACTGCAGTTGCTGGCATTCTTTCAGTGTGAGGTGAAGAGCAGAGACCCAGTTGTGTGAGCGTGCCGTTACACACGACACATTCCATAGCTTGCGGTGACGTCATATACTCATGCAGAATCCGAAACTACGAGATTTCGCGGTCTCTCTCGAAAATCTGTTGAGGTATGCAATGTTCGCAGACACCATTTTATTGCGTTTTCTTTCCTTCGAACGAGGTTGACTTAGAAAACGACATCTGAAAACATGTTTTTTAGTCCGTAGTGGCACTTTAAGGTAGCTACGGTACTGCACTATAACGTTATCACTTGAAGACTTCAATGCAACAACTTCTGGCCGCTGCACTGGTAGAAAGTTGTTGCAATTTTTTGGCAGATGTACACCTGTATAGCATTCGTCTGACTAGAAGCCGTGTGTACATGCTCTTTCACTTCATGCTGAACCTGGAAAGTCTGGCAAGCGTCAGTAAGATCAAGACTAACAATATATCTCTGTACATCGGTTCCAGCGATCGGTTCCCTCACCCTTTCGGTACAGGAACAAAAAATGCTTCAAAGTCACCGCTTCCGGAACGTCTTCTGATGGAAATGTGTTCTAAATGCACACAGAAGGTACACGAACGTAGCACCCAGATTATAATATCGTCTCTACAGGAAGTGTATGCTTCACTGATGCGAAGTCATATGCCGCGTGAGATGGTGTCTCTCGCGGAAGGTCTCGTGACAAATGTGGCATCGCAGCTTCTCCTCCCTGCGTTTCTTGGCCGGGTCCACTTCCCGCTTGTGATGCGACCGCATATGGTACACCAGGTCGCTGGTCATGCGGAAACTGGCCTGGCACTTCGCGCACCAGTTCTGCGATGGAAGCGACAAGGCCGCCAGGGACGGTGGCATATATGGCACCAGGGGCGGGTAGGCTGCAGCAAGGAACCTCCGGCCGCCGTCTTCGTCACTCTTAAGGCGGCTGTCCAGTGTGGACATTGTCAGGAAAGGTGGACACAGTCCAGGGAGAGGGTAAGGGAATGAGGCAGAGACACCTAGGCCCTGAGGTGCCGTACGATCCGTCTTATCGACCTTCTTGAAAGCGCTTTGTGGCGGAAAGGATGTCGGGTCGTCCTCGGACTTTCTTTTACGAGACAGATCGTTGGGCTTGAAGTCCTGGTCCGGCGGGGACGCGTGCCGGTCTAATGCTCTCTGCGACGATTTTGATTCAGCGATTGATGCTCGGAGTTGATCCGCGAGGGACGGACGTTTGACGTCGGGTAACGCGGGAGCATCGGGTGATGGTTTCCGCCGCGAAATGAGGGCCGTCTGTTCGGAGTCCGGAGGGGTGAGACGGTCGGCAGACAAGTGTTCCGATGGAGGCGGCGTATTAGGACTTTCGATGGCGGTGTCGGTCAACGATGCAATGTCGAAGCCCTTTACACGTCTGGACATCGGCGCAGGATGCTGCCGCTCAGGACTGGTTCCCAGGAGACTGCCTGGATTCCTAGCGGGACAGCGATACATCAGGTGGGAGATGACGGGGAACGGGAAGCAGAAGGCTTCGTTGCACAATGCACACTGGTAGGCTTTGTCACCTGCAAATTGTAAAAAAACTATTGTAAACGAGCGACGAGAACCACTATAGTGGACACAGTGTGAGACAGCGTACCGTCGACGAGCGTGGGTGTGATCTCGGGTAGACGAAGGACGTTGGCTAGCTCTTTGCCGAACCAGGCAAGAAGTTGGTCACCACGATGGAGATCGCGCATTGCACGCAGGAAAAGTTGGCCGTCTTGAGCGATCACCTCCACTGTTTGCTCGTGAGGGCCTCGCGCGGGAGTCACTTGACACAGCCACTGGCTCGCATCATCTTCCTTGGGCGAAACCTTTCGGGAAAGAGAAAGAAGTAGTAATACTAATTAATAACTGGAGTAGATTCACACGTAAGGCGACTCATCCTATATTTATGTACTGCAACAAAGGAAGGAGTGCAATCGCGTACCGCAAAATGACGCGTAATTATTACGCGCCAGTTTGCATGGCGAAAGCAGACGACGAAACCCGGAGACGAGCGACAGCGATGCCCCTAGCGCCGTCCAAGCGCATAAACCGCTAGATTACTGTCATTTCGTGTTGCAACTGTCACGTGATCCAGCGCGGGCGATTTCCGAGTGCAGTGCTGCGTTCGGCGACCCGAATGACCAATAACCACCCGAAATCGCTATTAGCCAAGCACCGTCGACAATGACGTCGTTCTGCAGCCCGAATGGTCAAAAACGGAAGGCGTACTCCTTTATGTGACACAATGCAGCTTCCCACAAACCAGGAGTGATGCTGCATATCAGTCCATTACCAGTCAGTTATCATTAGTCATTATCAGTCGTTACCCTTCACCGTGTTATGTAGTAAGGTTCTCTTGCAAGAAGGTATACATAGCCTGCAGGTATCTCGACACGGTGTATAGGATTATAGGAACGCGGGACGAAGGGAAACGTTCAGCAAGAACTGACGTAGGAGTGATTCTAGCATTATTTTTTACTGCGTAGAATGAACGCAGTGCTTTATATTCGGTGGACACAGCACACACTGTCATCGACAACGACGAGCGTCTTCGCATGGTCTACGCTTACAGGCTCATAGTTCAGTCTCCACTGACATTTTGTTTTTTTCTCCCATAGACGGTCGGTCCCTTTTAGTCTCCCTTCCATGTGACTTCCAGAGCAAGCTGCTCAACACACTATGGACCTCATTTGGCGTCGTTCCGGTCATATCCCCATCCAGACCCTCTGAAAGACGTTTTCGTTCGTACATTCGCCTGTAAGGCAAGATGGCATGCGGAGATGCGCCCTCTGCCTCGATCTATTTAATGTTCTTTTGTCGGTGGGCTTCACTAATGAACCATCGTCGCGAGCTACTGGCTTACAATCTCGATGACGACTGTCATATACGGAGGAAGAGAAAATGAGTGCGCTTTTGTGAAGGCGAGGCTATCTTCAGCTGCCGATTCTCCTCTTTATGTATACGGTCCGATATTGACGCTTTTATCTGTAGATCCCCGGTTTTGTATCTGCGTTGCCTTCCTCCTGCGGGCTTCGTTCTTTGTTTCCATAACGAATGCTTACCCCTTTTTGCTTCACCCAGTTTCCCCCGCGAGTATATGTGGCGGGGTCGCGGGCGGTATTGACTCGGCGGGCGAATCGATGAATGTGCTCGGGGAGCGCGTTTTAGATTATATGCGGGGGGTTTCCTTATGACTGTGGCATTGCGCCGAACAATGGGCTCTCCGATGTGTCTTTGACGTCGCAATTAGCGAGCTGTGTACTGTCGTTCTTTTCGTGTTACCCTTAATGGGCACGTCGAATGGAAAAGTGACTGCTGCTTCGCGTCCGTGCCCTGTAGCGAAACAAAGGGGAACATAATTAGCGCGTTCGATAAGCTTGTTTGTTTACATATGTCGCTTATATGGAGGCTCTTCATCACAAAGGGGATCAAGTGCTTCCTGTTTATTCATTTATGACTCCCTCTGTGCGCCGCGTGTTCTCGGGTGAGAGAAAGAAATATTCAGAGTTCGAGGTAACTCGTTACTGTAACTAAGTTCTTTTTTTTTTTGTAACTTGTAGCTTAACTCGGTACTTTTGCGCCGTGGTAACTTTCAGAGGGACTCGTTCCTTTTTCAGGTAACTTTGCCAAAGTAAGTTAAGTTAAGTTCCAAGTTACTTTTAACTCGCTTTTCACTCACGTCCACATATTTTCTTGCTTTCTCTCCGGGTCCTTCATGGAATTTTTTCCCATAAAACGTGATGTTCAATCAATGACAGTATTTTATTCAGGAAGTAAGAACTGCTGCCATTGAAATGAAGCTGAACCATTGTGCGCCCACGGGGGGTAAGGTGCAAAGCGTTCAAATAGATCTCTACCAGAGAAACGTCATCATGACATTGGTATACAGACTGAAACCGAAACAAATCGGAAGGAGAGCTGGGTTCCACGAACGGTCACTTGTTCGCTGTCTCCCATTGAAAGCAACTGAAAGAAAAGTAGGACCGAGGGTCGCGTCCCTTTAAGGGACCATGTCGTAACCCCCTCAAGACCGTGGCTTTCGGGCGCGATCTTGTTCACCTCTAGCTTCGAGCGTAGTTCAATTCTACCAAATTTTGGCGCTGTTGAACACTATGACGTCATTTGTTTACAAACAGGGCGAGGTATACTGTTGGACATACACGAAAACGATCTAAGCGTGTTGCAGTCCTCCGCTGCAACTCAAGGTCTAACTCAACTGCTCACGCGCGCTGCACCTGCGTAATGCTATTTTGTGTCTGCAGTAACTTGGAAGTAACTCGTTCTCTTTTTTAAGTAGCTCAGTAATTGCGAGTTACATTTCATGCTGAAGAACTTCGTTATTAACTTAGTTACATTTTGCACACGGTAACTTGTAACGAATTCTTTTTGGCGCGTAACTTCTCAATCTATGGATATATTTGCCTGTGAGACGCACCACTGAGCTGGCTCAGATAGGATGCAGTAACAACGATCAAATGGTGAATATTGACGTCATATAGGACACGTCCCCGCTTAGGGTGCACCTATACAGTCTAAAAATATAGCTTCACTGCATAGCACGCTCCTGGCCAACCATCATCCCGAATGACAACGTTATCATCCTTGATTTGATGAAAACGGGCGTATGCCATTCTGTACCAATTATGAACTGCGTATGTATGTATGTATGTATGTATGTATGTATGTATGTATGTATGTATGTATGTATGTATGTATGTATGTATGTATGTATGTATGTATGTATGTATGTATGTATGTATGTATGTATGTATGTATGTATGTATGTATGTATGTATGTATGTATGTATGTATGTATGTATGTATGTATGTATGTATGTATGTATGTATGTATGTATGTATGTATGTATGTATGTATGTATGTATGTATGTATGTATGTATGTATGTATGTATGTATGTATGTATGTATGTATGTATGTATGTATGTATGTATGTATGTATGTATGTATGTATGTATGTATGTATGTATGTATGTATGTATGTATGTATGTATGTATGTATGTATGTATGTATGTATGTATGTATGTATGTATGTATGTATGTATGTATGTATGTATGTATGTATGTATGTATGTATGTATGTATGTATGTATGTATGTATGTATGTATGTATGTATGTATGTATGTATGTATGTATGTATGTATGTATGTATGTATGTATGTATGTATGTATGCCTTCATTTCATTTCCATTGGAAACGAGGGTCAGGTACAAAAGGAAGAAACCCTGACAAGGTACCTGACCATGTACGTACCAGGTACGTCCCCCGTTCTCAGCAAATCAGGTGACAGAACGATGTCATTCGGGATGGTGGTTGGCTACAAGATCGCGGGTTCGATCCCGGCTGAGGACGGTAACCATGTGGGGGTCTGAGGTTTTCGGCGCCCGTCCAAAGCACCCCAGGTGGTCGAATTCGTCCGCAGTCCTACCCTGAGGCAAGGCTTACCCTCCTGCTTTCAACAAATCAGGGGGCTTAATCGCTTCATCATCCTTACGGTCGTTACAAGCTAACGAGTGGCGGGTAATTCAAAAAGGTGGGCACGTGACACATTGCGCGTGACGTGTACAGCGTTCACGTATCGCGCGAAGAGCGCCGTGCACGTGTTTTATCACGTGCCCACCTTTTCAAATTTCCCGCCCGCCTTTTGGAATTTCCTGTCACTCGTTAGCTTGTACACTCTTAAAAATGAACTTCCCCACATAGCACGCTCCTAGCCAACCACCATCCCGAATGACAACGTTCTCGCCCCAGATTTGTTGAAAACGGGAGGAGGAGCCTATTTTGTGCCGTGCATAATGGCACAAAATAGGCTCCGCCTCCCGTTTTCAACAAATCTAGGGCGAGGACGTTGTCATTCGGGGTGATGGTTGACTAGGAGCGGACTATGTGGTGAAGTTCATTCTTAAGAGTGTAACGACCGTAACGACGATGAAGCGATTAAGCCCCCTGGGCAGATAACGATATCATTTGAGATGATGGTTGGCTAGGAGCGTGCTATACGGTGAAGTTCATATTTTTTTAAGAGTGATAAAAAAGAAAAACAGCGTACCATTGGTAGACACTAAAAACACAACTTCACCGCATCACACGCTCTCAGGCAACCATAATCGCGAATGACATCGTCTTCTGTCATTCGTTGACAACGGGAGGTGTACGGCATTTTTTTTTTTTATCTTACGCAGCTCTGTTAGAATAACAACGAAGCGGGTGCGGATTACAAAATACGGCGCACCCTGAACTTTCTGCCAATCACAAATATTCCCGGTGTCATTTAACGCAATGGTTTGCCTTCAGTGTGGCGTGGTCTGCTCAGCGTCTCGCATTCTGTTTGCCTGTACTGCCACATTGCTCCACCGCTCTCAGAACTTAACTTCACCTCATAACACGGTGAAGGAAAAAAAAAAACATTTCGTACACTCTTAAAAATGAACTTCACCGCATAGCACGCTCCAAGCCAACCATCATCTCGAATGACATCGTTATCTGCCCTAATTTGTTGAAAACGGGAGGTGTACGCCTTTTTTGTGACAATTATGAACAGCACAAGTGTCACAAAAAAGGCGTACGCCTCCCGTTTTCAACAAATAAGGGCAGATAACGATATCATTCGAGATGATTGTTGGCTAGGAGCGTGCTATGTGGTGAAGTTCATTTTTAAGAGTGTAGAATGATGCCGTTATCACTCCTGACTTGTGAAAAGCGCAAGCCGTACACATTTTCTTTCTTTCTTCTTTTTTTTCACAATTAACATACTTGCATAAGTGTCACCAACAGGCGTATACGCCTCCTGTTTTTAACCAGTCAGGGGACAGGACGATGTTATTTGGGATGGGTGTTGTCTAACAGCGTGCTATGCGGTGAAGCACCTGTGCATCATATGCCATTCTCAGAATAAATTTTTCTAATAACAAGTTCTTTGTCTTCTCTCGAATCCACGTAAGATGGGGTCAAAAGATAGAGCCTGTTCTTCTTCTCGGGTCACGAGCACCTCTGCTACTGCGGTCTGCACTCCAGACACAGAACTTCACCACATAGCACCGTGAAGACCAACCACTGCACAGAATGATACGCTTATCACTCCCGATGTGTGCATGCTATGTGGCCAAATTTTGTTTTTGGAGTGTGCCTTGCTAGAGCGTGTCTTGGAATACGGCCGTATACGGTTGCGCGTGGGGACTGTATTACTTGCAGTAGAGCCACTGGAAAGAATTTTCCCAATAGTTCACTATTAAGGATGTATTTAACAAGTGGTGAGCCGAAAATGAAACTGCAGGTAAACGTTGACGGCACCTTGTGGTAGTGCAGTATAACTTCTCCATTTCTCCAGTGGAGTAATACCGTATAGCCACATGGCAAACCTAATGCATTAAAGTGATTTGTAGTAACTTCACCTCCTAACCAACCATCATCTGCAGGATGAAGGCGTATACGCCTTTTCTGTTACAATTATATCCTTAAGGCGTACGCCTCCTGTTTTCAACAAATCAACGGTGAGAGGACGATATGTCATTCGAGATGATGGTTTGTTAGGAGGTGAGGTTGCTGCCATTCTTTTTAGTGCGTTAAGTTTGCGCTGTGGCTACTCTCTTAAAAATGAACTTCACCGCGCATAGCACGCTCTTAACCAACCATCATCTCGAATGATATCGTTATCTGCCCTGATTTGTTGAAAACGGGAGGCGCACGACATTTTTGTGGCAATTATGAACAGCATAAGTGTCACAAAAAAGGCGTACACCTCCCGTTTTCAACAAATCAGGGCTGATAATGATATCATCCGAGATGATGGTTGGCTAGGAGAGTGCTATGAGGTGAAGTTCCTTTTTAAGAGTGTATAGGTATGACTCTATTTGGGTTGACGGTTTACGTTTTACGCGGTTCTTATCGGCTGAACACGTACTCTCTTAAAACAAAGCTTCACCACATAGCACGCTGAAGGCCAACCATTGTACATAGTGATACCTCTATCACTCTCGATTTGTGGAAAGCACGGAGCGTACGCCTTTTTTGTGACAATTAACATTTCTGCATAAGTGTCACAAAATGGCGTACGCGTCCGGTTTTCAACAAATGAGGGGTGAGAATGATGTCACTCGGGATGATGGCTGACTACACTGTTAAAACAGAACTTCACCACATAGCACGCTCCTAGCCAACCATCATACCGAATGATATCATTCTGTGTCATGATTTGTTCAAAACAGGGGGGGGGGGGCGCCTATCTGGGACAAGATAATCTGTCCCAGATAGGCGCCTCCTCCCATTTTCACCAAATCAATGCACAGAATGATATCATTCGGAATGATGGTTGGCTAGGAGCGTGCTATGTGGTGAAGTTCTGTTTTAACAGTGTAGGAGGGTGCTATGTGGTGAAGTTCATTTTTAAGAGCGCATCACGATGTGATGAGGCGTGCGCTAACGTCACGGCGGTGGCGCAAGGCAAAAGGGGTGACAGGGTAATAACTGAAAAGAAGTGCGCTGTTAGATTGAAAAGACCTGTGCAGGACAGGAACTCCGCAACATTGCGGATGCCCTCTTTCTGTCTTCTATTTGTTTTTATTAGTTTGTTTATTTATTTATTTGCGAGCTCCGACCACGACCCGGCGGATTTTCGGGATTTCGAATAGACTCCACTGTAAGCTGACAAACACCCTTATGGGTGTAAATGGCTTGTCCTATAACTGACACCTCTTTTTACACCATATGGTCTTAGAACACCCTTTTCAGACGGTGTATGCTGTGTAAGACTCCCTTTGAAAGGGTGCTTTTCCTTGAAAATGCTTTCTTTTGCACCCTTTAAACAACATTCTAGGAGGGTGTAAAGTTGTTAAACACCCTCCTGAAAGGGTGTTTAAAGGGTGCAAAAGAAGGCATTTTCAAGGAAAAGCACCCTTTCAAAGGGTGTCTTACGCAGAATACACCCTCTGAAAAGGGTGTTCTAAGACCATATGGTGTAAAAAGAGGTGTCAGTTATAGGACAAGCCATTTACACCCATAAGGGTGTTTTTCAGTTTACAGTGTCCAATGCATGCCATTTACCATGAGGGCGCGCTTCAGTTCAATGCTGTCTGACAGACCAGGAGGACGTGGTGCAAGTAGCCACGCACTCGCCGTGCGGAACGCTGTCCGGATGCGTCGAACCAGGCACATTCTCTACCAGGCACAGCGCTCTATGTGCCACGTTAGTTACCTCGCAGCTTTCGAACACTTTAACAGTATATTTACCTTTATGGTATTTGTTGGTGTCGGCGTCCTGTCGGTGCAGAACCATGCCATGGAAGCGAGTGGGTCCAGGCCTCCTATGCTGGACGGCAGGGGACCGAAACAGGTGCCCTCGCGGACAGCTTCCTGGGTTGTGACACCAGACCAGCGACGCTCTCCCATCTCGACGTAGCCGTTCGCTAGTTCAGGATACCTGAAAAGTATACAAATCGCAAACCGTGAACACATAGCCAGGCACAGATTGCTTGCATACACATGTTTTGTGTGTAAAGGATAACCGGATACTGATCATGGGTTGGGGATTGTACCGAAGGGGAACGTTTAGGATACCCGACGGACAGCGAACCACAGGACGAAAAGGCGTTTCTTATTACCCACATATTTTCCTCGTATCGAACAAGCACATGGTTGTGCACAGTAAAAGAACACGTCAATCAGAGGGTTTCGGTCCCAGTTTTAAGGCGCGCAATGTAGTTTTGGTCCCAGTTTTGAGGCACGCAATGTAGTTTTGCCGTCCCATTTGACGGGCGATGCAAAGTTGGTGTCTATACTTCGGCGCAGTGTTGCAGGCAATCTTCATGGTTGATCTTCAAAACGGCCCCGATGTGATTTGGGGAGGGGGGGGGGGGGGGCGTTTGCAGAAAGAGAAGGTGGTCTGCCTGTCGTGAAGAGCGGCAAGTTGCAAAAAAAAAAAAAAAAGAGAGAGAAAAGAAATAGAACTAAACACACGCGACACGCAGAAATTGGGGTTTGGACGAAACACGTGATGTTACAATCCTGAGGTGATGTTGAATCAACACATTTTGTTCGATTGCGCTTCAACTGGTCTACGATACTTCTAAAAAGACGCAGCATCCATCAGTCTGCACGGAATTCGCCAAATTTATTTATTTTTTTCAATAACGGCATGGTGAATTATGCATGCATAATGCTCTCTCCGGTATATCAGTGACATCTAGCGCTTATACTGTCATAATGTCGTAACGCATATCGTGTCGCAGCGCTCAGAGGACGACAAGATTGCTAGAACACACTGCTTTTGGTCGTACGTCTTCAACAAATCAGGGGCGAGAACGTTGTCTTTCGGGATGATGGTTGGCTAGGAGCGCGCTATGTGGTGGAGCTCATTTTTAACCGTGTATGATCACCAGCTCCCACGGTTTAGTGGCTAAACGATTAGCCTTCCACGCTGCGTGTAAAATAGATGTTTAAATCCAGGCAGTGCAGTCTATAGCCATGTTGAACGAAATAAGGAAAAGAAACCTAGCCCGTGAGCGCTCAAAATGTTACTGCGCCGCAGATAGGACGGCTGGACACAGAGAGGCCACTCTCCCTCTCGCGCCAGGTAGTGTAACCCATCATGTTCACTCTGCTTTCGTATTGGCTGTTAAGACCGGCCGCATGACGCAACGCTGCGGCAAAAAGTGCGCTCTCCTACTGCGCTACTATAGGTCAGTTTCCTGTGTTCTGGCCTTGCGCTGTGACGCAAATGCCGGTTCAGTTCCCCGTGAAGTCTGCCCAGGAGGCACGATTCCCCTTGAGCAACGTACCGCTCGGCAAGCAGCCAACCAGCCAATGGCGTACGATCGTCGCACTCATGATGATGATGGTAGTAGTCAACCTGTCCTCCTCCGCTTTTGAAGGGTCGCCCGCGCTTCTCAAAAAGGAGAGAAGCACGAGTTTTTCCTCGAATAGGCTTTCGACACAAATCTATTGTTCTACTACATAATGGATGACGGCGTAGTCATCGCCCCCGTTCGCGCGGAAACGATTCGAAGATCGTCGCCTGTCAAGGATGGAAGATAAGGCTGCGTGGAAAGAAGCTGCTATATCACCTGTGTCACCCCTCTGTTCTACAGCATCCATCCCCATCAACGAGAAGATGTGGCCCGAGCGCCCGAAATATTCTACCGTTCTTCGATCCACGACCACAATGGGTGGCGCAGATTAGGTTCCAAAATTAATCGGGTCGCTTTTTTTTTCTCCTGTTTTTACAGGGAAGAAATCCTTTCATCTTAGCTGCGTAGATACTTTTTGGGCAGAACGAAAAAGTGGAAATTACCTCAAAATGGCGTAGAATGAAGGGCGCAGATAAAGCTAATGACAAGAACGCCAAAAGAATATTTCAATAGGGGTCACAAGGAAGAGAGACAAAGTCATAATGTCGCGTTTTCTTTATACCTCATTTATTTTATTTTATTAGTGTTTACGTACTTTTCGTATTTTAGATTGGAGAGAACTGGACAGGCGGCATGCGCACTCCAGAACATTACCGCGTAGGAAGCTGTTCGCCAACCGTTGCAAGGAATAATAGGGTTAGTGCTTCCGATCCCAAGAGAGAGTAGTTGCATCTTCTACTCCTCTAGATTGCCCCCCCCCCCAATTACTCCCCATTTTAGTCCCCTATCCTGGACATTTACTCCCGAGGACTGCAAATAGTTACTGAACTTCGCTAATGGTCTCCCGAATGCAACGGTCTACGTAAATGTGTGCTCTTGGTCAATTTGATGGCATAAGGCTGTACACTGTAAACTTTTTCACACTTTTAAAGGTGTGCGCTATGCACATTCAATCTGGTTGCGTAACATTGCATCTCCAGGATGATATTTTACAAAATTCGGAAAGCATTACTAAAGATCAAGTGTCAGTGCAAATCTTGCTTTCGTTATGTCTTGGATACCGTAGGTACGAGCTAATGCATATACGCATCGCTATCGATAATCGAGCACGCGCAATGGTCTACAATACTGTTGAACAATGTTGAGATGCCGCAAGACTGAACTTTTGGAGGAGAGACAACACTCGAGTAAAGAAAATTTGTGCGAAACCGTGCTCCATTATGATGTTACCAAAATTACACCTAAAAAGGCGTGCGCCATGCACGCTATTCCACCTTTAAAGGTGTGAAAAGATTTAGAGTGTATAACTGAGTCAACTTTTCCACCCACACAGAGTAAGAAATAGCGCTTCTTTCTTCGCAAATTGTGTCCTATATGTGTGTCGCAAGATTTTATATTCCTTAATACATCACGATTGGCGGTTTCATTCAAACCGCCTATTGCTATATGCATGCACCGGGGACTCTTAGAACATAGCGTGAAATGCAGTCCCCACTCCGTGCCATTCATTTACTCCATGCATTTACTCCCGAAAGGGACTATTTTTTTGTGGCAATGCATTTAGTCACCAAAAGGAGTAAAATTACTCCTTTTTTTCTTAGAGTGCACCTTCATCTCTCTTCAAATCACTCAGCCAAAGGCAAGTGTGTGTTGCCTTTCCTGCTATTAATAAAAATGACAAAAGGGGTTCCCTAATCTTTCTGGCATCTCACGGACTTGATATATGTTCCGATGCCTTCCAACGCGCGGACTTTGGGTTAACAGCGGCTCACCACCTGCACTATTTACAATGTTCTCTTAGCCAACCCCCTCGGTTATCCTTGACATTCAAATCACGTTCCCGCAATCGTTCGTTCATACAGCGCCCGGCTTGCACGACGTACGATTTCCCACACGACAACGGCAACCTTATACTACGACACATTCCGCTTGTCCCATCCTACGCCCATCATGTAATTAGCAAAATAACTACATTCCGTACACAGAGCACGTACTGATTTTTGTGCTTTTGACGCGGCGCGGACTTTAGCACAGTGCCCTTCACACACCGCGGAAGCTTCATAAGTATTTCACGAGGCAGACAAAGCGACCCTGACTCCTGCACGACTAGCTAACTTGCAACTTGTCTTCTTCTTCTTTTAACTGGATGGTTGCTGGATGATGATGATGATCATCATCATCATCATCCAGCGTGGACCTATGTGGTGACTTCATATGTCGCCTGCAGCTCCATTTCTTGTAGGTGGTATAGGTGATATCCACAGAAAAGTGTCTGTCGTCTTTGTCTGCTTGGCAGTATACAGTAATATGTTCTCGTGCCAACAAGCTCAGAGTGCTTCTCTATCCTTCCAAAAAGTAAAGTCATAGGGCAGAGTTTGCTTGTCAGCTGCTCTCCGCTGCCTCTAAACGAGTATTCGACGCGTGTAAACGATTTTGACAGTGACGTCAAAAATGGGAGAAGCCGATTCCGCGAGATGCGTACCTCGATCCGTATCTGTCGCTAAGCAACCGCTCTCATCTCGCAAAAATATGACTTCTCGAGAACTTCCTCCAGATTCTTCCCAGCAGCAGAGTCAACACCCATTGTTTGCCGATCAGCCCCTCTGCACTATCTCCAAATAAGGACCGCAAACAAGAAACGTCGCCGTTATAGAAAGACAACAATAACGTCTACCCGTTCGCAGCGCCCTCTTCGACGACGGGCCCAATATCGCTAAACGGTGGCAATTGCCTTTATGGGATCCGTTAGAAGTAGATATGGTCGTAAACCCTGTTTGGATCACGCTCTCATCCGTGAGATTAATGCCTGATTGGATTAACATTATGTGGCGCTGTTGGGCGAGTGTGGATGTCTATAGCAGACGACCCTTTCATGGCGGCAACGGGGTCTTTTAGTGGGTGCGATTGCTGTCCAACAGTAGCAGACGACGCTTTCATCGCGACAACGGGGTCTTATAGCGACCATGGTTACGCTCAATCAAAAGGTGCAGTAATGCTAGCTGTTTACGGTTTGTGCCGTCCCTTTTATGGCGTCTGCAGTAGGGTTTAATTGGTTTCGTGACGCCTTCTCCGAGCAATAAGAGAATTAAACGCTTTGATGTCCACCGTTTTGTCCCAAATACACACCGACTATTTCCTTACGGCACGTCGGCATCTTGTGCGCATGCGCCTGTATTGATATACAGGGTGTGTGCAGAAAAACATGACCCGCATTTAGGCACATAGCTTGTTGCCTACCTAACTAACGAACTTCCGGTGGCGCACAATGGCGCATTTATGCGTGCGAAATCTGTAGAAAAATTGTGGAAGCCATACCCAGCTTAAAAAATAAACGGAACAACGAAAACGTCGGCTTCCGTGCATCAGAATAGGGCAACATGGTGGACAACAGGGTGTATGTGAAAGGGCAACATGGTACACGTAGGAGAGTTGTGTTCAAGTACCGCTAGGGGAGCTATCGGTGCATAAATCGAAACGATGTCCCACATGGATGCTCATCGGCAGTGCCCCTAGCGGTGCCTGCACATAACTCTCATGAGACCGAAATACACTACCATGCAGTGTCATGACCGCCCTATTCTATTGCATGGAAGCCCATGTTTTCGCGCTCTGTTTATTTTTTTACATTGAGTATGGCTTCCAGGATTTTTTTGTAGCTTTCGTACGCATAAATACGCCGTCGTGCGCCACCGGAAGTTCCTCGGCTAAGTAGACAACGAGTTACATGTAAAAATGCGGGTCATGTTTTTCTGCACACACCCTGTACAGTACAAAAAATTCACTGGACGATGACGGTAGTCGGTAACGCGAAATTTGAGCGCAGCTGTTGAGGTTGAGTTATACACCACCGTTTTTTAGGCACATGGTACTTTCCTCAGGTAGCACTGCTGTTGCAGTTGATGAGGCCGTTGTGAGGCCGTTACGAGGTCGCGATGGCTGCTACGCGCTGGTGAGGATTAATATACGCTGCTGACATCCAAGCCCTCGTGAAACGCTGCGACGAGTGCATTAGTGCAGCTGGAGATTACGTCGAAAAATAAAACAAATTTCTCGCCTGTAAGTTCATTGTACTTTTGCGAAAAATGAAAAGTCCCGGTTTGACTTGAACACCCCTCGTATGACCATCGAACACTATTTCCGGCGCCATCCCTAGCAGGCGCTTTCCAAACGGGTGACTCTATCATTATGACTGAGAGCATTTAGGTTACACTTTCCACAGACTCGGCTAAGAGACTTTTTTTTTTAGTAAAACAAAAGGAATCGCATATTTCCTGGTGCTTGCTCTAATTGCGTTTTATTTAAGCACGACAATGCACGACACCCTTTGAAATGTCGTTGACAAAAACTTGTTAGAAAGCTGCCCTTCCTTCCCAATGTGCAAAGTACCACTTAGCCTACACAAATTCTTGCAAAACATTGAAGATTATGTGTCCGTGAAGATGACCTTTAAGTTAAGAAATTCGCACGCTTGCGTCTCACATGTAACACAACAGAATATCCCTCGTAAAAGCAGAACTGATGTGATGTGATAAAGAAAAAAAATGGGGATGAGAGTTTCGACGATGTCGAACTGGCTACCCCAATACACTTACACAAACAGATGATGAGATGATGAAAAAAAATAAAACAGACATGTTGTCCAGAGAGAACAGAGATGGTAATGGAGTTCAACATGTAGTTCAAAAGTTCAAAAGTTTCGACCAAGTGAGAGTAAAATGTCGGAATCGCTGTGGGCCCACACAGGACACATCACACATTCAGCGTGTCAGAACTGAACTGAGCTCAATTCTGCATAGCTCGGTATACTTCTTGTCGTTTGGCGTTCAACTCCTAGAGTGGAAAACCTCCCCACTTCATCATCAGAATATATATGTTGTTGTTGTTGCCGTTTCGCGGTGTGATGCTACCCAGCGATCTGCCTGTCGGTGCAATCGCATGGTGCTCGGGGAAGATCGTTCGTCCTGGGCCGACTTCACAGGAAAGTGCGCCAGCCTTTGCATTAAAACGCCTGAGGAACACCCAGAGGAAACGCCCAGACAGCACAGCCGGCGCCGGTAAAAAACGCAACTGTAAATAACTGCTCCAGCAAAACCCAAATCATTTCAAATCAACTAAAAACAGCTGCTGGTGGTGGTGGTGGTGGTGGTGGTGGTGATGAAAGGACTCGCCTTTGTCGACCTCACAGACGTGGGCGACGTCACGACTGACGCCCTGGGGAATGTGCGTCTTGGGCCGACTTCTAAGGGAACTGTGCCGACATATGTCTGAAAGCGTCTGAGGAAAACCCAGGAAAAAAAAAAAAACAGACAGCACAGCCGGCACCATGATTCGAACTCCACTGCATAACACGCTGACAACCAGTCATCATCGCTGTCCCCTGATTTGTTGAAAACGAGAGGCGTACGCCCTCTTTTCTTTTCTTTTTTTTTTGATTCCGTGTTAGGACCGCGAAGCAACTGTGGCTATGAGCGGCGTACAGACGTGGACAGATGGAGAGAGGACAGCAGGAAGGAGTGGGGGACAGGGAGGTTAGTAGGCGTCCTGGGCCGACTTCAGGGGGAACTGTGCCGACATTCGTCTGGAAAGCCTTCGGAAAACCAAGGGGAAACCTCGGACAGCACAGCCGGTGGTAGGATTCGAACCCACCACCTCCCAGTCTTCAGCACAACCTTGGCTACCACCAACGAGCGGGTCGTCTTAACCCGCCCACTGTAATAATGACAAGAAATGAAAGTAATGAGAAGAGAGAGAGAGAAAGAGGATACAGGAACTCGCTTGTCATCCACACCCACGCCACCCATACGAGCCAGCATTGCTGCGCATGCGCACCGCTTGCTCGGCGGAAGGATACGGTCCGCGCGGTTTTCCCCTTGCGTCACCAGATGGCGACACAGAACGACGTGGTTCACTGGGCCTTCAGTCGGTGTGTATAAGTACTCATGCTTCATGCTTTTTTATAAAAACGAAAAGTGGTAGACATATAAATGTGGTGTCTATCGATTCCTGAAATATTTCGAGAGAAAGTAAATGGGAAGTTCTTTTCTAAATGGCTATAGAAGTGTAATAAAAACCTGTTCAAAGAGGGAGGAGAAAAATTGTGTTCTTTTTTTTTCACATTCGTGACGTTGCCGTAAAACACATAATACGACATGTATAAGAAATGTATCAACGTTATCCGATTCATCTCGTATTCCTCTTTATAATGAAACCACCCGCGTTAAAATCTGCGCGGTGGTTACCAAGAAAAAGCATGATATATGTTCCACAGGAAATACATTGGATAAAATAAAGATATTGAAACATTTATTTTACTGAAAAACAAGCTTTCGGACGGAGTTCGTCCTTCATCAGGTGCGATGAGCTGGTATGCCCCCTTAACCCGCTCGGCCATGCCGCTGGTATACACCTTTTAGTGACACTTATGGAGTTATGGTATCAGCTCGGTGAAGTTCTCTTTTTTCCACATCATCTCCGCACATACACGCACAGTTTGATTTGATTTGATTGATTGATTGATTGAATTTATTTCCTTCATAATTGATGAGGGACGTCGAGGCCAAAAGCAGAAGCTGCCTGAAGGACGCCTCGTTAGTTATTCCTTTATCAGCATTGCGGACCAATTCGCAGCCCTGAGCGCTGTAACCTTCTTCGAGCCCATTAAATCCCAGATTGCGTATATAGTGAATTCTTGAGCAGCATTTGAGACGGCACGTTGAAGCAGGCGCAGTTCGAATGATCATACCTAATCCTCACGAGCCGGAATCCGTTCTTCTCTAATCTCTTTCTGTGCGACCGTTCTTAAATGTGCAGAAAGGATGATGGGTGGGAAGAACAGCTTCGGATTCAGGTTTCCCGGTAATCGGATCAACTCGTCTGGGTTGCGTACTTAGAAATTACAATTCGACGCTCTTTGAACAGTACGTCTTCGTGCACTTTCCTCAGCGTCAGTTGTCAGAGTGTTATTGCCGAAAAATATTGTAGACGCTGAAAAGATTTTTCCGCAGGCACCCACAAAACACCTGTACAGTGGCGCGCAGACTTGCCTTGAACGGCGGAGCGCGTGGCATCGGGCGCTGATAGACAGCTGGAAACGAGATTGGGATGACACATATCCCCTTGAAGGGATGGTCGGTACGCACAACGGATGCGTTCGCCGCACCGCACCGTTTATCTGACGCATCCGTTGTGCGTACCGACTCTCCCTTCAACGAGATAGTCGACCATCCCAATCTCGTTTCCAGCTGTCTATCAGCGCCCGATGATTGCCCGGCTGCTGTCGTCTCCGCGCTTCCCCTGGGTTTTCTTCGGACGCTTTCAGACAAACGTCGACACAGTTCCCTGTGAAGTCGACCCAGGACGCACGGTTTTCTCTCTCCCCATCTTGCGATAGCCGTGATGTTACCTGCCTGAGCGTGGCCCGACTGTGGCAAACACTTTCGTCGCCATTCGACGGAGAAAATTATTTGCGTGGTAGTGCACAATTAATGGAATTGCATGAATATACGTTATTCGTTCTCCTGGGTCTCTGAAAGCCTGTATATGCCCGAGAACGATATGCATAACTTTTCGTTCTAGCAGACGGCGCCCTTTATAAAATAAACCTCTACCGGAGAAACGTCATCATGACGTTGGTAGATAGACTGAAACTGAAACAAATCGAAAGGGGAGGGCTGGGTTCCGCGAATGGGCACTTGTTCCCTGCCTCCTATTGAAAGAAAACTAGGACCGAAGGTCGCGTCCTTTTCACAGACCATCGTAATCCCCTCAAGACCGTGGCTTTCGGGCGCGACCTTGTTCGCCACGAGCTTTGAACATAGTTCAACTCTACCAAGTTGGTGGCGCTGTCGAACAATATGCTTGTTCTGCTTTTCTCCAGGGATCGGAACCGGTATTTTTTTCGGTCCGGTTCGGGTTGGGGTTCAGGCATATTGGTTCGGTTCGGGTTGAGCTCCGGTGAACCGAAATTATCAGCTTGAACCGGTTCAGGTATATCGGTTCGGCTCAGGTTCGGCTCCGGGAGAAATGAGAAAAAATAAATAAATAAAAGCTGTCAGCGGTCGGAACACTTACAGCGATTGGAACCGTTACTTTTTTTGGTCCTGGTTTAACCGGTTCATCGGCAGTAATTTTGCTACATGAAAGCGAGCTTATACCCTCACCGCACACGGTCGTAAGAGAAAGGTGTGAGATAACCGTTTCAGGAAGCGTCTACTGCTGCCTCGCCACGACCGCTTGCTTCAAAAGACGAAGCATTCTTAGGGAAACGCACGAAGTTTTGCATAGTTTCGGTTTCACTCTCTGCCTCTTCGTTGCACAAGATGGTCAGGGCATCCGAAGGGAGTAGCGGAGCTCTGATATTTTGTTGTATTGCACTCCCGTGGTCGCCTGCTGAAAACGAAAAGCGAAGCCTTTTGGCAGAACCCGGTCAGGGCCCTCATTTGTTGCAAAAAACTGGCGACACAGTCACAAACTTTTACTCTCATCTGGCATCGTACAAAAAATAAATAATCGAAAAAAAGGTCGGTCGATAGTAAAATTAGGTATTTCACTTCTGAACCGATTCCCGAAACGGTAACCGTATCATTTTTTTTTTCGGTTCAGTTCCGGTTCGGTTCAGGACAAGCAAAAAAATTGTTCGGGTTCGGTTCGGTTCGGGTTCGATGAAAAATAACGTTTTTCTTCCGGTTTTCGGTTCAGGTTTCGATCCCTGCGTTTCTCACAAAAGGGCGTATGTCCCATCCACCGCAAATCCGAAGCGATAACAGTACCATAGGCTGCGTGTTGAGTGAAAGAGGTGGTTGAGACAGTTGAGTGAAAGAGTAGGCAGTTGTCCTTGAATGCGTTAGGTGGTGGTGGTCTGTTTTTCGGGTGTCCAACATAAACTTCCAGGGCAGCTTATCCTCAGACGATAACGCGTTTTCAACGCAGTGGATATGCACAGATGAGAGCTGCGCGAATACTGAGTTCAAAAAAAAAAAAAAAAAAAAAGAAGAAGAAGAAAAGACAGGACTGTATGGGGGGCCCAGTTGATGCAAGCTTCCTGAAGGAAGCATTTCAACAAACGAATTTCCGCATCTTCTTTTGGGGGACAAGACCGCCAAAAGAATGGCTTTCTTTCTTTCCTTCTCTCTTTTCGCAATTTCCACTCAACATTAATCTTCCGCAAAAGGTCGACAAAGTGTTTTTGGAATCGAGCGATGAGTCATGTGGTCTGTCCTTTCCATCCCCACGTCTCTTTTTCCTCCCTCACCGCATTTGAAATTCACATGAGGCATTTCGGACATCGTCTGCTTCGCCATCGGGGCGGCCATCTTGGATTTGAAGGGAGCCCGGCCGCGTCCTTTTATTGATATTATGACTCTGTCGTCTGCTTTATTTCTATTATTTGCGCGAAAGATGGCAAAGGGACTCGCCCCGTCTTGGTCCCCTCCAGCTGTGCGATTTGATTTACGGGTTGCGACATTTTTGTTTTGCTTGTTGTTGTCGTCGTCGTCGTCGCGATCCCAGAGTAGGACATCCGCGTCGCGTGGAAATTGTGTTTGCCGTATTTGCCGGAGAAGGAATCGGGAAGAGAATTGCCAGAAGGGCGGTGTGGTGGCGCCCGAGTGCTCGACTGCGGGGGGGGGGGGGGAATTGCCGCCAGCAGAAATTGCCGAAGCAGTGAGCTCGTCGACAGTCCTTTTTTTGGATTTCTTGAAAGTTAACATTCAAGGCTGAATCCCGTGTTTTCTTTTTTTTTTTTTTTTCCTTTTCTGCTCTCGCTATTCTACTAAAATAAAAGAGGAATTGCCGAACTTGTAAAGCGAATAATTTTTCTCGACGAACATTGCAAGTTTGGAAGTGTCTTCTTGCGCACTCGGATTCGAAGAGAGTGGAGGCGCACGCCTTTTTCTTTCTTTCTTTCTTTCTTTTTTTTTTTTTTTGTCAACAGTCTGGATATATGACAACTGCCACAAAGAGGCGTACAACCCCTTTTCTTCGAATCGGAAGCGATACCTACGAATAACAGGGTCCGCCCCACACTCTTAAAAATGAACTTCACCACATAGCACGCTCACAGCCAGCCATCATCCCGAATGACACCGTTCCCTCATTCGATTTGTTGAAAACGCTAGGCGTACGCTTTTTTGTGACACTTATGCAGAAATGTTAATTGTCACAAAAAGGCGTACGCCTCCCGTTTTGAACAAATCATGTGAGAGAACGATGTCAAACTGGATGATGGTTGGCTTGGAGCGTGCTATGTGGTGAAGTTCATTTCTAAGAGTGCAACCAAATATACAGAGCGGTGAAGGTCCGCTTTTTGGGCGTATGAGGGTTCCACTCTGAAAGCGGGGGGGGGGGGGTAATGGCGTCGTCACGACTACAGTCATAACAAGACTGGTGGTGGTGACGAACCGGCTGCGTCACGACTGTAGCTAGGATGAGATTATATGGTGTGATAACAGATGAAGGAATGATGACGGCCGAAATTTAAGATTTAGGGCTGTCACTGCAGAGTTGCCAGGAAGTCCGAGCGGTACTTTTAGCCTCTGAGCCGGACGCCAGATATCTGGAGAAAGTAGACGAGGCTGCGAATTTTGGAATGTCTTTCCGTGAAAGAGCCATTGGGATGTAGGACATCATCCACCGTACAGTTCCTGCAATGGCTAAGGTATTTCTCCCGCACCGCGGCATATGCACAGCAATGCAGTAGGATGTGCTCGATAGACTACAACACCGCATGACATGTGCAAGGCCAATCATTGCGCAGAATGATACCGTTATTGATTCTTATTTGTGGACAGAGCTGTTTTGTTTTGATAATTAGCATACTGAACTGCATAAGTGTCACGAAAGGCATCCCGTTTTCAAAAAAATCAGACAAGAGACCGATGCCAATCGGGATGACGCTTGGCTCGGAGCGTGACGAGTGAATTAATTAAACAAATAATAAAAACAGGGCACCCTGATTGAGTGATTTGATTTGATTTGAGTGATTTTTAAGAGTGTCGTTTTTCAGGAAAAAATCTTCCCGAGAACAGCATAGACCACAAGGTAGTGAACACAAGTCCAAACGAGGTGCCGAGCCCTAAAATGCAGCAATTTTAGCACTGCGTTCGATAATTTTGACACAGATTTACACGTGGCAGTTTAAATATCAGTTGCGTGTTACGCGGATGATACCTCACTCGCTTCAGATTGGCTGAAAGTGGAGAGCGTGTTCCTCTTTGGGACACTTCACATTTTGCGATAATTCTAAAAAATAAAGCCATACTCCTCGCATGTTCCAGAAGTCAAGAGAGAGAGAGAAAACAATACGGCCAATGAAATTAGTCGCACACCATTGCGCATTCTTACCCTCCAATCATCATGTAACACTCAGACGTGCCATCACTTACGACATCAATTATATTAACGCCGCATTTCCCCTTCAGAAGCTTCTCTCCACACATGGGTCTGAATGTGACCGCAGAATGATGTGGCCCTTTGCCCAAATGAAATCAGTCAGTCGAAAATGTCGCTCGCCCGGTAATCTAATTCCCGTCTGCAAGAGGCAATGCGATAACGTTTTTTTTTTTCTTCTTTTTTTCGTCAGAGTTTCGTTCGTCGTTGTTCGCCCTGTCCGACCACTTCTTGTTCGTCAACGCATATCGTCCGCGCTGGTCCTCCGTAATCAAATTATCACCCTCTCGCCTCACGTTAAATATTTCACGCTTTTCTCGTCCGACAGGCAGCCGAACGAAGGACGTGTAGTCGGTTCCTTCGTCCTCACTTCTGCAAATTAAAAAGATCGACCCGCTTGAAAAATGATCGCAGTTAAGCCTAACCGGATTCTACCGGGACGCTGCCATGATGGAAACGACAGCAGCGCCGCGTCGCGGATGACATTCCCAGTTATGCTCTGCGGGCTGAAAAAAAATAGAAAAAAAAATAGAGAGAGAGAAACAGTGGAAGAGGTTTCGATGTCTATGCCGCTTCTTTTTTGTTTGTTTGTTTTTGTGTGGGTGTCTGTTTTTGCGCGTCGTTCTTTGCGGTTCGTGGTGGCTACGTAAGTGAATTATGGTGAAGGATTGCCGGGAATCGTGTGGTAAAGTGCATAGCTAGGAGACAGACCGTCGTCTGGCGGTCTGTTCTGTTTAGCGCTTTGACATGTGTAAGCGATGTATGTCTGCTGCTCTGCACCCACGCACAGGGAATGAAATTCGGATGCGAAGAGATGCACAATTGTAGGGCGACACTCAAAAGGCGCCCACGGTGAAATGTGTGTCGTATAGAGTCTTTTCTTCGAGTGTGTACGCAAGGACACCAGAAGCCTTGCCGCAGAAACAGAGATCGAAAGATATTGCACCTGTTTTACACTTTAAAATCGGAACTTCACCGCATAGCGTACTTAGAACCGACAATCATTCGGTTCTAGGCATGCCATGAGGTGAAGATTAGGAAAAATATTTCCAGAAACAATACTGTTAGTAATGAATGAATTAATGAGTTTATTGTGCCCAAGAACGGTCGCAAGAGCCTAGGTGTTGGCGCACTATCAAGTCACAGTAATGTACATATACAGGGTGTTTCAAAAAACGTGTCATTTGGACTTTATAAAAAAACGGGGCGACGAAAAAAATACGGGGTAAACGGCATTTGTGTAGCAACGGAATTTGCCACCTTGCAAAAATATTTTCATTTCATTTTAATTAAAAGAAATTGAATTTCTTTAATTGAACTCCAAAATTTCCCAAGTCAACCTCACGTTTTTTTTGTTTTTTTTTTGTTTTTTGCAGAATTAGAGAGCCTGTAGCGAACTTAGTCAAATCCACCAAGAAATCCGCTCGATATTGCAAAGGGAACTGCCTAAAAGGAGGCGTACGCCTTTTTTGTGACACTTATGCTGTTCATAATTGTCACAAAAAGGCGTACGCCTCCCGTTTTCAACAAATCAGGGCAGATAACGGTATCATTCGAGATGATGGTTGGCTAGGAGCGTGCTATGCGGTGAAGTTCATTTTTAAGCGTGTAGGATGGTGGATTGCGAAGGGTACCACAAGAACAGCGAAAACTTATGCAGCTTAGCAATTGTGCGGAATCGATATAGTGGAATAAACGCATTTCTAGAGGAATGTGGCATCAACGATTTGACGCCGCCATGTGAGGGGGAGGAGTTTAAAGCGTTTTAAGAGGCTACAGTAGTCGAACGTCTCGAACCTCCACCGTTAGGGTGCGCTCCCAGACAGGACGGTCCGCCAAGGCAAGGGGCATCCCGATATTCCACACTCTTAGAAATGAACTCCATCGCGTGGTACGCTCCTAGCCAACCATCATCCCGAATGATGTCGTGATCTGCCCTGATTTGTTGAAAATGGGAGGCGTACGCCTTTTCTGTGACACTTATGCCGTTCATAATTGTCACAACAAAAGCGTACGCCTCCCGTTTTCAACAAATCGGGGCAGGTAACGATATCATTCGAGATGATGGTTGGCTAGGAGCGTGCTATGCGTCGAAGTTTATTTTTAAGAGTGCATACGCTCTTAAAAGTGAACTTTGAAACGGTCCTCTGCGATTTCACACATTTCGCAAGGCGGGCAACCGTCAGAGCGAGAGATTTGAAACCAGCGTAATCGTTCGCGGAGAGGAAGAACGCTGTGGGCAAGCTTCCACTGAAGTGATTGGACGCCACGAAAGCTTCGTCGGACAGGACCACAGGTACACCGGTACCGATTTGGAAGTGTGTGCACCTATGGAGGTAGTCCCCTTTGGACAGACAATAACTTTTGTATTGCCAACTGTAGGATGGGACAAGTTGGCATACAAAAGACGGGCAAAGATCAGGAAAAGATCTTCCCGGAACAGCACCGCAAGCGGTACTGCCCCGACGACCTTGTTATCTCTCAGACTCAGAGAACAAGGAGCAGTCAAAAACAGGGACAACGACACAAGAAGACACACAAACAGAGGCTCCACTATCAACAAGTTTTTACTGAACTACACAAGCACATTTATAACCAATGGTATAGAGGGGAAAAAGGGGGGCAAAAGCGGAACACACGTGGTCTCTGAGTCATGTACCAACAAGCCCATCAAGCTACTCTAGACCTTGTTATCGGCCGCGCGTTCAAAGACACGGCCCACCCACGGGCAAAGTATGTATTGGCATCGAGGCGGAAGACCAGTCACAAGGACTGGCTCCCATATAACTATCTCAACAAGCTAGGACTAAAACTAGAACTAGTGCAATGCCAACTCCTGCTTGTGAAATCACGTCACGTTAAGGATTGCTGTTCGTGCTTGTCGTCGCCATGCAACAGACCAAGACTGCGGAGAGTTGCGTACGGGATAACGGCACGAAAGAAAGTAACGCTTAGTAATGAACAACGTACCTTCCATGCGTTTCTTCGAATAGCACAGACGAAGTTAGCCAGCGGGCAAAGACGACACAACTGAATTAAACGAATGGGAATCGAAACAATATACGCGCCATTTCACCTGCAACTACATCCTTCTTTGCGGTACGGTCTTTGCGGTGTGCTTTCACGTGATAATGCACGCGTTCGCGGCAATGGTGAACATATACTGGCAACTGAAAGGTAGCAGTGTCTTCGGTCGCCCTACAATCACTCCTCGCACATTATGTGGAGAAGAGCCCCTTGATAACGCGGTCCGCCCCCGGGTGGGCCGTGTCTTTGAATGGTACACTCTTAAAAATGAACTTCACCTCATAGCACGCTCCTAGCCAACCAGCACACCGAATGACAACGTTCTTGCCCCTGATTTGTTGAAAACGGGAGGAGGAGCCTATTTTGTGCCGTGCATAATGAGCACAAAATAGGCTCCACCTCCCGTTTTCAACAAATCAGGGGCGAGAACGTTGTCATTCGGGATGATAGTTGGCTAGGAGCGTGCTATGTGGTGAAGTTCATTTCTAAGAGTGTACGGCCGATAACAAGGTCGTCGGGGCACCACCGCTTGCGGTGCTGTTCCGGGAAATAATTTTTCTTTCGCCTTATGTCGCACTCGCAACGAAGCAACGATTCGCACTGAAGGAACTGCAGGATCGGACTCAACTCGGTGATTGCCGTATAAAAATGGCTGACGAACGAGAGTTTAAGCAAAAAATGTTCCTGGAAACAGCACCGCAAGCGATACTGCCCCGACGATCTTTTTATCGGCCGCGCATTCAAAGACACGGCCCACACGGGGGCGGACCGCATTATCAAGCGGCCCTTCTCCCGTAAATGAGGGTCCGGCTCCTATTTGTCTCCCTCCACCGCTTACGCGGATTTGAAGGTACACGAGAGCACGAACGAGAACGATTTAAGGAAAATCTTTCCAATCCCCATTTTTTTCTTTCTTTCAATCAATCAATCAAATCTTTCCGGACCAGCGCCGCATGCGATACTGCCCCGACGACCGCGCATTCAAAGACACGGCCCACCCTGGGGCGACGCGTTATCAAGGAGCCCTTCTCCAGTATATGAAGGACCGTCTCCCCTTTACCTCCCTCCACCGCGTATTTTAATGGAGACCAGATCATATCCTGACACAAACGAGAGAGAGAGTGTGTGTGTGTGTGTATTGGCATCAAATCGAACGGAACAAGCAAAGAGGTATAGTCCCCTTTGCACTGACGAGAACGAGAATAAAACCAAACGAGTACGTGTATTGTCATCGAGCAGGAGAGCTACCTATGGAGGTAGCTCGAGTGTGTGTATTGTCATCAAGCAAGATAACTACCTCTTTCACACAAACTCTATCTTACATACCAGATAACAACGCTCCAAAGGGAGATTACTTTTTGTACGTGCCATACGCTGCGAACGATCCTGAAACTCCGGAAGAGTCGCTACGGGGGAGCAGTACAGTCCTAGTGGGCTTACTAGACTTGTTGCATTGTTGACTCTATGGGATGAGACACAGACTAGACTTCAGATACGTGTATTGTCATCGAGCAGGAGAGCTAC